>NC_134326.1:5736155-6061143 GCF_964195595.1 Calonectris borealis | reverse complement strand
ACGTATTTTCACATCCAATAGTTCCTCAGCACACCTCTCCCTCCAGCAACTGAACTTCAGTAATCTCATTACTCTGAAGACACATTAGTCTGGAAATTTAGCCTCAATTTAATAAGGCAGACAATAGTAAAAACAGCTATGCTTTGCTATTAGAACAACATGATCTGATCTCTGACAACACAAGCCTTGCCCATCAGGAGTTAAGACAGTTCTTTAAAGATAAATTTCTGGAACATTAGCTTCTACACTTCCAGTATGTTAATTGCCAGAAGACAGACCACACAGATCACAAAACGCAGTTTGACAGAATTTTATAACTGTGCTAAATTTTGACAGAGACAAAAAGTTACCATATTTATGTATTTGCTTTATGATTTGTTTTCTGCTGTTAAACTGTTGCCAAAGACAAGCCTGCTACATACATCCTCTCATTCCTCCTTAATACCTTCAGGGATCCCAAGAACCAAGTCATCTTCAAAACATGCATGAGTACTTTACATATGGAGATCTTCAAAGACAGAAGATTTCTTACCATATTCTTTGCACAACTTTCAGCAGTTGTACATTTCCTTTTCACGTCTGAGTTGATGACAGGGAACAACATGCCAGTTTTTCCAGGCACAGAAATACACTGAAAAGCTCTCTCACACCGTTCACGCAGTTGTTACAGACCTAACTCATCTTCCTATGTGAGACCAAAATATTTCACACACAGTACTACATGAAAACAATGTAATTAAAAACATACTTCAAAGTCATTGTGTGTGCCAATCATTACAGTATTCATACATTTAAACTACAAATCTCTTTTACACATCTGGGCTTTTTTAAGCTTTCATCTTGGTTTAAGAATGCAGAAAACTTGGAGCTATTAATATATACTGCCAGGTGGCTCTGTTACCTTTCCATCCTTTGAAGGTTGTCCTGCAATTCCTACCTATTCTTCCCTTCACTTCACCCGTAAAAATTTGCCAGAAGCACCAGTATATTTTGTCATTGGTTACACTGGAACATATTCATCACCACAGCATAGCACTGCCTCATCCTCTGACTCCAGTATTATGTGGCTGGAAGTTCATGTGGTGACCTCTTAATCCCTCCATTAAGATGTTAAGATTTCTTCTGAAATATCTTTCCGATCCTGCATATCACTCTATGCAAACAGAGTCCACAATGGCGAACACTGCTGACAATACAGATCTGCATTTTATGCTTATCAATTCTATTCACCCTTTAGGAATGAGACATGCCCAAAATCCAGAGTGACCCGCCAAACCAGAGACTCGGATCTCACCACAAGTGAACAACTTTATTTCCCTGCAGCTCCTAGCTATTACTTATACCTCTAGTTTAACTACTTCTTAGTGAAAAAATTCTCATTTAGGAAATTCATGCTTTTCATAAGACAACACATGAATCTCAAGCACAAAAAAAGCCAACAAGACTTCTGATATTACTGCAACCCAAGCTTGCAAAAATATGAAAATCAACATAGACTCATTCTGAATGCTTTATATATACACTACTTAGGCTTTCACGGGTTTGGGTTTTTTAAGCACTGCAAATGCATCAGTATTACCACTGCGAAGACTTAAAGCATGTCCTCCAGCCAAGTGCTTCATGTAAGCTCTCAATTGGTCAGCAAATAGTCCCTCATTTAAAACTGGGGCTGTGGCAAACAAAATTCTGAGCTTCCAGAGCAGATATTAAGCTCTGTGTCACGAGTCACGGACCATACTGCTGTTTCTCATTGTTCTGTGCAGAGAAGTGGGGGAAGGACCGCTCTGTGCCAGAAAGAACTCCAAGATCTAGACAGTGTTTGGCATAGAAGTCTGCAAGCCTCTGCTCATTTACAGTATTATTCTTGAAACATTAAACAATAAGTGCTCTGCAAAGAAATAGGCTGTATAGATTAATTCAAATAACCAGATTAATACAACAAAATATAATTACTGACATGTAAATTGCAGGGACTCACTTTTAGGGTAAGTTTTCTGTAACTTTCACATGAGTAAAGAATGTGCAATTGTATTTACCGGAAGTTGAAACATGTAAGGAAATGAAAAATCACAAAGATCAACTGGAAATGTCATTAGTATTGTGAGGGGAGGGAACAAGAAATAAATAAAAGAAGTCCAGTCATCAGAAAATAAATCACAGTACTATGTAAGGCCTGACACACAGGCTCTTTGGAAACAGTTTGATCAGCATTTCTTTCAGTTGCACTGCTGGCATAATCAGCCTTCACTGTTTCAACTGCCCCTGCCTTGGCTGGCATGCTAGAAGTACCTGTGCACGTGATCGGGAAACAAGGCTGGATAACGTAAGAGTTAACCCCAGTAAAAGGTCTTTTCCCCCGCCACCACCCCCAGTCAATTCCTGCCTCCGGTGACCACGCAGAGGAGCAGGTTCCACAGGCAGCTATCGGCATCCTGGTGCTCAGTAACCACAGCCACCAAGAGAGTTGCCACGTAACAGACCAGGCTGACCGACAGTAAGGGCAGCATGAACACAGTCATTTAGACTCAAACTTCAGATAAGGAAGAACGCCAGTGAGTCTGGAGCTCTGGCATCCCTTTGGGTCTGCGTAACAGACAGCACCCACGCATTTCATTGTGTTTCAGGGAAGTGATCCAGGAGGGGCCTGCCTAACTCCTTACGTTGTGGGTTCCTATGGTGAAACAAGCTGGTACAGTTAATCCCATCTACAGCCTGTTCCCGGAGTAATTCAGAAGTATTAGAGAAATGGGGTGAGGGGTAAACGAATGGTTTTGACTGTGGCAAGAACCTGGTGTCAGCCACCGCTGTCGCAGGGACCTGTGGCACAACCTGACTCTACCCACACCTTTGCAAAAGGGCTGTTCCAAGACACGTGGCAGTGTGGTTTGGGAAGCAACCACGGAAGCGCAAAACAAAACGCCTCTGTTTACTTAACTGAGGTGAATGAATAAAGAGGTTTGACTTGGAAAACTGCAATGTCCCAGAACCAGGAAACTTCTACCTGAGTGCACTCACAAATCACACCCACAGCAGGTCTGACCAATATAGCAGGTATTTACAACAGCTTGCCTCACACAAGAAAAATTCAATGCATTTTGGTGTATTGAGAGTAGTTTCAGTTTTCTACTTTGCTTTTAGCCTACAATCATAATTAGTGTCCTTGTGGAATATACTTTTGATATTTGTTAAAAAAAAAAAAAAAAAAAAAAAATTGGTAAAATACTTCTCCCTATTCCCTCAATATGCTAAATGATTTCTTTCAATTTAAGATTCAGAAAAATCAGTTTAGAACCATTTTGGGATCACTATACCTAAAAACTACCCTTGCTGTAGGTAAATTTCATAAGACAAAAATCAGCATGAGAGATTCATGAGAGATTTCTTTTAATCCAAAGAAAAAGCAGCTGAGTAGCTATTTAACTTTTCAGATTTCCTCAGTATCTTCAGTATTTAAATGCACTTGTTCCAGCACTTCTCTGTCCTCATGCATTGCTTAGGACATCCATGTCAGCAGCGTTAAAATAATGGCACACTTGGCACCAAAAAAGTAATCTGCTTTTTTGTTGTGGGTTTTTTTTTTCCCCTTTCTTTCTTTTTTTTCCTTCTCTTTTAAACCAAGTATGGCAACAATTTGATACCCTAGCAGTGTTTTGCCCTCCTGAACCCTGGCAATGACCCAGAGGATTTGCACTCCACTGCTAATCAGAAGTCTGGCTGTGGCCATTTCCCATGACATAGCTGAAATTCTCCAAAACTTGCCCTCTCAACTCCACTAGCCACACCATACTGAAACTATTTGCTGTATCCTTCGGCTGTCAGTCACAACACCCATGCCCTGGACTCTCTGCTGCAACAGCACAGCCTCCTACGGCCCGCAGTGTCGGGGCTGCAAACCTTCCACACTTAATATTGACCCGCAGTCAGAAATAAAAACTCCCTCGCGGAAGCAGCTTCTTCTGCAGACCTGCTGTTCAAACTGCAATATTACAGCAGAAGTAGCAGGTGCTCTTATCTGACACACACTTTAAAAGGAAACCAAACATTTTATTTTGAAACTTAAATATAAAAAAATATACTCTGTGCACATACTTAAATGAAATTTTTAAGTTTTTATCTCAAGTTAATAAACCTAAGGCCTGTTTCTATTCAACAGCCTGGCTGCCATTCCAGGCTCACCTAACTTATCACACATTCTCTTCAGTGGTGCATAAAAATGGCTCTGATTTATTTTATTCTTTTCTATTAATATCAGGAATCATGGGAAAGATACAATCCAATTTCTGATCTGTCCATGTCTTTCTATTACGCCATAAAAAGCAAACAGAAGAAAATTACAACAAAAAATAAAGTTGCTTAGATCACTCATCCAGGTTTCACCGTTTTGACAGTGTTTAACCAAGAAATTCCATTCTTTTCACGGCAAAGTACAGCCAAACCCTTTGTTTTCTGTCTATATACCGAGAGAGTATTTAAGCATTTTATAAAATTAAGATTTACAACTGACACAAAAAAACCATCAGTACTTCAGGAACAGGAATGATCATAATTCATTCTTTTAAAAATGTAATTATTCTTCAACAACTTAAGACAATTCAAGTAGTGTCTGATTTTCCTAATGTTCCCATTAAAAAACAGAAGCAGCAATTTTTAAGCCTCTGAAAGCTTTCATTCAAAAGGTATCTCAATAGTTAGGTATTTATATAATATCCCAATAATATAACAATCCCAAGGCAAACGGTAGCATTATTGTAACACTTTAATGAAATTTACAATAGCGTGCATATTTATAATGTGTTTTGGCTGTTGCACTACACACTGTTTTCATTAAGCATTATATTTTCTTGAAAAACAGTCTGAATGTCCATACTAAGAAACAGTTTCCAAGAGCAACTCAGCATCAGCACAAAATGCAACATCAGTGATGGAAAAAAGTAACTAACAAGAGGGTCAGTAAAATATATGTATATGTGAAACAACCATCACACAAGATGTTTGGATACCTAAAAAAAAAAAAAAAAAAAAAAAATCACCAACTCTTAACATCAGTACTATCTAGCAGTAAATTAATCTGCACAAAGTTACTCAATTAAAAATGTCATGCAATTCTTTGGAACACAAGCCATTTATTTAAATAATCCACTTATTTCAACAACTGAAAATTCCAATCAGCACACTGAGTCTTGCTCACCACATTCCAAAATTCTTTGCCCTTGTCTGGTAATTCTTTGCCTTATTACCTAATCATTAATATTTGCCAACATGACTTAAAAAATCAATCCAAGCACTCAACTGGTAGTTTCTGAAGAAATAGTTTTTCCATGCAAGACTTTTGTTTTCCCAAGTTATTACCTAATACAGTTAGAAATGCCAAGCAGAACAATGTGTAGATTTACAGTAGATGGACTGTGCAGACACCTAAATCAAATTCAGTGCAATGATATGTGATCGAATATGCAAGTATAAATGCACCTCTGCACAATGGTAGCATTTAAGCCCCAGTTGCTCTTCTGATTCTTTGTAACTAGGTATATTCAGAACATGGACTCCAAGCTATGTAAAAACAACAACATAATATAAGACAACTTTTTTTTTTTTTTAAATTGTCTGGGTTGGTGGTTTTTTTTGTTGGTTGGGGGTTTTTAACAGTCTCTTCGTAAAAATTCCAAAAGGACTACATGTCTTCTCAAAGTTTTATAATGATACCATTTATTGCTATTTTTTTATTCCAGGTAGTTAAGTAATACATGCTTTCATATTAGTTTACAGCGTGACCCACAAACATGGAGCTGCAGTAAATCAGCAGGTGCCATCCCAGACCAGTAATAATGCAAATTTGCACTACATGGAGGCTTCTACTCAGAAATCCAGCGGGCCCTTGACCTGGCTCCTACTGGCTATTATTTAGTTTGAAGACACCAGAACTGCAATACTAGAATAAAAGCACTACCACAAGATGCTCCTGTGATTGCCTCTTCCAGGCTGTCAGACCCTGAATCTGGCTACTGTTTTCAGTATATGGATCACTCTTTTGTTCTCTAATATTTCTACACCAAGGCACAATTGAAATAAAAGCTACCATTTTTTCATACCTACATAAAATCCTGCAAAAAAGAGCCCCATTCCCTTAAGAAGTCTCTAAACATATTTTTTAGTAAGTGATGATAGTTGATGATAAGCAAAAAATATATTACCCGTCCTTTTATCCAAATACTGAAGTGCATTAAGGGTAATTCAAAGGAAATAAGAGCATTGCACCTCAAATGCTATTTCTACATTTTCTCCTATGAATTATAAAATGTATGACCCTATGAAATGTTAAGTAATACTTAAATGTACCATTTTCAATAAGCGTCATAGCTATATGCTAAAAACTGGGATGCACGGAATCATGAAAAGTCACTTTGTAAAATAAGGACTCACAAAATTATTTGCAACCCTTTCAAAGCAACCAAGTAAAGAATAATTTAAGAATGAAATAACTAAGGATAATTATGCTATCTGGAATTATTTAAGATAAAATTAACATTGACTAGAGTTTCTGAAATATCAATACTATTTTCAATAGCTAGTCATTCATACATTGATAAAATGACAACTTGTCTAAGATCTAACTCAAGTCTGTAATAGGGACATTGAATTTTGTTACAGGGAAATGTAAGGACAAAGCAAAAATTTTGTAAATACAGTAGACCTGTTCAAACCTCTATTTCTGTTTGGGTTTTTTTGGTTTTTTTAAAAAAAACCAAACACAACCAAAACGAACAAATAAAAAACCACCCCAAACAAGGCAGTTCACATATATGCCCTGAAGAAAAGCAGAGTAACACAGCTTTCAACCATTCTGACAATTATCCACTTCTCTTTGTGGGGTTGATAGCTACAGGGCTATGCCTAACTTCAGTCTATGAATATGTAAAATGAGGAGCCACTAAATAATATTAAATTGTTTTACTCAACTCACAAACTTACTTTGTCTTTTATTTAAAAAAATTTAAAAGAAAAAACCATTTCAGATTTTTTTTTTTTCCAAAAATAAACCTTCCTAAAATTCAAGTACTTGTATCATTCACATAGTTAACAATTACTGCACATATTACCTATCACTGACGTACCAGTCTAACCAGCGTAACTGATTTCTTTGGCTGACTAGCTGAGAACTCTAAACTAATTAGTTAATCCACATGACACAAATGTCAGGATTTTGGAGTATTTTTGATTATTTTGTACACATATGGCTCCCACACAAACTCTGTAAGAAATTTTTTAGGGGAAAAAAACCGCTACTTGGGAAAAAAAAAAAAATCTTTTGACAGGCACTTTTAAGAAAAAGTACATAATTCAGTAACTGAATTAAGTTGAGTAACTAACTTAAGTTAAGCCTTTCTGGAGGCACTACCATGAAGCCATTCCCTTCAGTATCAGATGAATTGATAATCATGCAAGAAATAGTGTTATATTTTCCTTAGCTGGAGCTTTACCACAAGTTTCAAAATATGCATGCTGGAAGTAATGTGTTTATCTCCAAAACACCAAGGAAAATACTTCATATTTCTAAAGAAGCACACATGATATTAAAGATTACAGACTCAACAATATTTGTCTCCACAGGGTCCTCCCAGCTCTGCCACTTCACAATCTCATTTTATATATTGTTTGGGCCTATTTGAATCTGCTTATCTTTTACTTCACTTACCAATCCCACTTGTGACATGGGCATAATTTTGTAGTAGCTTAAAACGTGTCTGAAATTCAGCATAACCCAGTGGACATTGAGATAACATCTCCTTTTAACAACCATCCTTTTAAAATACTTGGGATTTTTATGTAATTTAAATAGACTGCTGACATTGTAGTAACATTACCTTAGAGGCTGTTTGGAAATAAATTTGAAAATTAAATCAAGATCATCAGATTAAGATCAGAAAGAGAACAATCATATTTCTGTAGTTGCAACCTGAAACTAAGCTAATATCATTTAAATTCAAAAGCTATGTTCTTAGATATAGTGAGGTTGAGACCAATTTGCCCTTCTTTCAAATTTTACCGTTAGATATAGACACAAAAATGCTGCAGAGCAGAACTGAAAATCTTGGCAGATTCAGTAATGTGTGTTCTGAAAAAAATACAAAGAACTGTTCTGTTTTCAATAATAAAAATGCAATGCGATTTGAAAAACAGCATACTCACATTATTGATACAGCCATGAGCGCCCAGTCTGCGGCCAGGAACTGAAACGGGCTGGTAGCCAACTTGCAGCTGCCATCTTCACCGCAAGACCCACAAGAGAGGCTACAAATTGTATGAGCTGTACCAACCCCAAACATCTTCTGGGGATCTCATGACTTTTCCTCCTGTACAAAGCAGGAAAACACGGGGCCTCCAGAAAAAACCTGGAAGTGCCTGACCCCATAGGAACACTTCAAGCCTCCATGCCAAGTCCACTCTGAAAAGGCTCTCAGGAAGGAAAACTCTGAGGACATGATATGAGCCTCTATACTATATTCCCTTTTTTCCTTGTCTTTATTATTTCCTAGGAGAAACACTATGTGCATATGTTACATAATTATCCTAACAGCCTACTATGCAGGTCATTCTGTTTTCACAAGGTGGTTTTAAGCTGAGCAGAATCGGGTCACATTCAGGAAAGGGATGTAGCAAATAACTTTCTCCCACAATGAGATGTTAACAAGATAAAATGTAAAAATACTGAACACCAAGGCACATCCTACCTCTGAAAAAGGTTACCAAAGCCAACATTACAAGCAGATCTGAACAGCACAATTTAGGGCAGGAGATAGCTAAAAATTACTTTCTTTAGCAGCAGTTCATCAATTCTGGCTCCTGCTGACTTTCAAATTTTGTGGGAGTTGAGAACCCTCATCTCACACTCCTACAAGATCCTGGTGATGAGCGCAATCTTGCACCTCTTAGGCACAGTATCTTCCAGCACCCACAAAAATCCTGTCTACTACATTTATTCTTTAATTCAGAAGGAGAGGGGGGGGGCTGGGGGAAGAAAAAACCCACAATCTAGTATCCCATCCACAGTAACTGCCAAACCTTGAAGCAGTTAAAAGCTTCCAAAACATATCATTAAATACTAATAATATAAACAGTAAATAATATATTTATTCACAGAGTATTTCAGGTTGTAGGGGACCTCTGGAGGTCATATGGTTCAACTTCCTACTCAAAGAACAGCCAGCTTCAAAGTTAGATGACGTTAATATGCTCCATTCTTTCTTAAACGACAGCAAGAAAACCCGAAAAATCTCTTTCTACAGGAGAAAGAAACAAATATGCTTGACAACGTAATACTAAATATGAAATCCTTAAAAATTAGGCACATTAGCGGGGAAAAAAAATGAAACGACCCAGTGACTGCTCATTCAAAACAAGCCATTACCTCTATTTCTACAACAAATCCCCACAACCTGTACAGATGAAACCAATTGTGTTCTGTGGAAAGTTACTCGAAAAAAATCAGTCAAGTATCTAACCGTTGCATAATTCAAAAAGTGCAGTTTAAAGTTATACAGAAGTATTGTCACTGGCTATTCAACTCAGCAGAACTTTTCAGTGTAGCCATCAATACCTCTAGCATCCCTAGCATCCCCCTAGCGTTTGAACGCTCACTGGTAACTGAAAGAGCTTGTTTCAGTATGAATATCTGGAATTTTCATAGATAAAAATTGCTTCCCCACAGTTTTTAACTGTTTTATCCTTTCAGGTCACCTTCCTTAAGGAAAGTCTACAGAACAGCTTACTTTGGCATTCTTCCTTCCAAACTGACATTCAAACACTGGTGTACACGCACAAAAAAATTGCTATGGAAACTCTCTACTGAACTTCTTTCTCATTTTCGGGACAAGGCTATAGAGTCATGCTAGAGTCAAGAGTCCTCACTTTTCCATACGTCTTGGTATGCTCAATGTGCCTTAAAGGAAGAGAGAAATCCTTTTCCCCTTTTCATTTCATTATTTTGAAAGGAAGGACTCTACGAGGTGAATTAAGAGATATAAAAAACCAGACTGGTAACAAATAATATCATTTATACTTTCCGTAAAATAGTATTTATTTACATACACAATTTACAAACTTTAACTACAAAGTTTAAAATAAACTACCTCATGTTTTTGCAAAGTTTGACATGAGATACAAGGCCTGTTGTAAGCCACTGCTATCCGCAGGCCAGACAATTTAGTGATTGGTTCTTTGTTCATGCACTTATTTAAACACAATGAAATTGGTTTACCTCATTAAATAGGAGGAATAAGCTGCAGCTGCAAGAGACTGAGGTGGTCCTCATTTTTTAAAAACTAGCAATGCCATTCGGGAAAAAGAGTAACAAGCAGTGAAGAAAAATAATTCCCTTCAAGCAACTGAAATACCAGTTTTGAAGAAAAAATAGTGAAAAACTTGAGGCCAGTAAAAAGAAATATTGTTTTCTTTTGAAGTTCACCATCAACTGGGGCAAGTGGCATTTTGCATTTGCATACCCCAGGCTTATGGGAAATTTGTTTCCTGTCGTGTCAGTAAAAAAATACCATTATTGCTGTGATCCCTCTGGAGCATATGATTACTGATACATATAAATTACATTTTATCAAAATACTTGACAAATGTTGCCTTGAAAGTCAAAACTAAACAGTCTACCTGAGCAATGTTAGCCTAATTCTGCTCTCATTGTAGGAAGGACTGGCAGAAATGGAAATGCTGTACCATGCACATGCACATCCCAGTCCCATTAACTAATACAAAAAAGAATGACAGAGCTTCACTAGATAATAATTCCTTTAGGTGAATCATTGCCTTCTGGGGCAATACTCTTGCTCAGACACGGATGTGACACTACGTCCTCTCAATAAACCCAGTAAAATTACGTGTTTTATTGCAGCCAATCTTATTGCAATGCAAAATCCTGGGACTGGTATTTCAAGTGTAGTCATTGGCAGTCATATAAGTATTTAATATAGCAGAAGAAATATGAGGCCTCTAGAGTAAAGGAAGGGAAGTTGTTTAAGTGAAGTACCTCCTACTGACCAACAAGTACCCAGATCAAATAACAGCAAGATCAGACATTAGAACAGTTGCCACTTCGGGAGAAAAAGCTCAAGTGCTAACAAAAATTTAGCACAATATCCCATCAGGTTTGCTCCCGATAAGGGAATGTAAGGTATGGGGTTAATTGAGCAATTATTGGGAAAAAGTAGGAAAGGATGGTATGAGTACAGGAGACTCAAGAAAAAAGCAAAAATCCCATTCTAATACTTTCAAAGATACAGTTACTACGTGCATACACTAGTTGTAGAAAAATCAGCTTAGGGCTTGGAGACTGGTAACATTCTAGTGCACTCAGCAACCTTCTTCCCTTCCAGTGGTACAGAAAACACGTTGAGGCAGGACTGACCCACTGATGGTTATCAGAACTAACACAATAGGGAGTTCTATTAACGTGATTGCGTGGTAGGAAACAAGATTATTCTCTCCACAAAAGAAACTAACTGTATAAGCATAACATTTGATTTCATATTGGACGCCATGTTTTTCAACATTTTTCCCCTCATAGTTCATTAAGCATTGGCATTGTATCTTGCATGGAAACCACTCAGAATATTAAACTTAACATTCCTTCATACATCAATAGGAATGAAGTAAATCCATATTAGCTGTTTCCTGAAAAAAAAAATCTTTCATAGCTATGTCTCTAATAACAGCTCATCAGGGAGTTTAACAGAGCAAAGCAAAAGACAGGTACTTAATTCCAAATATGCTTTGTTCAATTTTCTCAATAGTATTTGCATTGTAGAAAACCTCAAACTTCAACAGTGGCAATTACTGTACATTTGAATGATCTCACTAAGTTTCAAAGCATTATGTAAGGGAAACATATTAAAAATCAGCTCGTGGACTTTTCATAACACAAGGTGTTATAAGCCTTTGTTTTCAGTATGTTACACTGAGTCGAGAAATAAAAGCAGCTCAAAGGCACACCTTGCATGACATCCTTCTCTTACAAGAGTAAGAAGATAATAAACCGCCCTTGCCAATCTATTCTTGTAGCGCCGTAACATTTAAGGACTTGCACGAGTTATTTTAATTTTGTTTCATAAATAGGTTCTACTCTTGTAAGTCTTACAACATAAATTGCACTTGGGACATGAAACTGCATCAGGCTCTAGATCAAATACCTCCTGGTTCAGTTCCACATTGGCCCTTTTGACAGGCACACATACGCCTCAGGCTACAATCCCATGGCTTCTCTCAACTGATTTGAATCATAATGAAATCCTGGATCATTTATGACTGTATTTCAAAAGTAACCGTAGTGCATTTAAAAGTAATAGCAGTATTCATTTTGGTGACCTTTAAGTGTCTGAAATACTTTAAACAGGCATGCCCTATTACCCCTGTGAAACATACTGAAAAGTTCCAGAAAGCCTAACTTAAGCTTCCCATTGTACACATCACAGATTTCAAGAATAAAACCAATCGAGAATTAAAACAAAGAAGTGTTTGGTCTTGCATCATTTTACCCACAATAAACTCACGGGGCACTCTGAATACACAATAAATCTCTGCAGGTGAAGCTGAGTTCTGTGCTGTGAAACAGCAAACAGTAGAGCTAGATGCCAGAAAACTGGTGATGGGAAACGGCCTTTCGTTTTTGAATTCACTGATCAAAATCAAGACTTCATGTGCAGTGCTTGTAATTTAACCCTCATTAGTACCTCTAGAACAATGATCATGTCCCCTACTTCTACTACCCACTTGCACCTCAAAGGAAACTCTCATAATTTGCGATGTATTTCCAAAATATTTGAAAGGACTTTTACAAGACAATGAATGTAAACTAATCTTTAACTTCAGGATGACAGCCTATTATGGAAAGCAATGAAAATATTTACATTATCATTATTATATTTTTTCCCGTTACACAGATGAGATGTCTGTGCTTCAGGTCACCAGTTCAATCTGTTCCTACATTCACCTTGCGTAAGGAAACGGCCTCAATTGTGAAGATAATGCTAACCACTCCTAGCCTAATCTCCTTTCACCAAAAAAAAGGAAGTTGTATTTATTCTGCACTTTCTCCTAGTTGCAGTAATGAAAATTTACAAGTGAATTTGCCACTGCTCATTCTAACTGGGGCCAGGACTCTAGCAGCTCTGGACCACGTACTAAACTGAGCATTCAGCAAAACGCTTTTCAGCTCCTTTCAACGTACAGCCAACGGGCAAAAAATAGTCACACATGAATTAACCAATTAAAAGGAAGATTTTAAACAAGAAAAGCAATATCCATACAGCAATAAATTATGCGCAAGTACACCATGATGTGCTGACATTTGCAGACTAGCTGTAGTAGCGAGGCCAAAAAGCCATGTTAACAAAGCAAATGCAGTAAATCTGACTCTGACAAACTTCGAGCGCGCGCAGTCAGACTAACAGGGTTATTCAGTTTCCGGAAAAGAAACTGCCTACAAACCATCAGGTCAGAATACCTACCGTAACAATATACTTGCAGAAATAACCTAACTATTTTCTGACTGCAATCTACACAGGTATTGAATCCTCTGTCGAGTTTAACAAAAGCAGCCCATGGCTTCAACAGACATAGCCACCCTGCAGAGGCCACCAGCAACACCACCTCCCCAGCCTCGCCATCACCACAAATCAAGCCCGAGGAACCAGAATACAACACTGCAGGGAGCTACGACGCTTGAACTGGTGCTAACAGAAGCAAAAGACCAAAGTTCTGAAGACTAATGTAAGAAAATGGTAAGCCCATAACGCCCACCCACAATTATTGTATTTTGAGAACTCTGCAATAGCTCTGTCATGGGAAAGCCATCATAACAAGAAGCTGAGTCACTGGGTTTTTCCCCCCAGTTTTAACTTTTCACTCTAAACACAGAAGTTGAAGCCTGTTAAAAAGGATGCATTTCAGAATTGGCAGAGCATACATGACCACCCTCAGAAACCACGTCTCCAACTTTCTAGGCGATGACTAACCACGGAGGTCTGATCGAGTTGTCTTTGCTGCAACTCACTCAAAGCAGCAACATAGTCTGTGGAGGTTTGGAAAAGCCTAATTTTGCTAAGTATCTCCAGGATGTTCTCAAAAATCCTGGTTGTGGAGAAAAGAACAAACTCTGATGGAAATTAATGTCTAATTGCATAAAGTGACTACATACTGAATTTTATCAATATTCCTTTTCTGATACTAAGAGTAAGAAGAATTTTAAGAAGCATCAGAAACTCTTTACAACAGCCCTGTTCATGTAAAGTCCTGGGCTGGACTTAGGAAGTTTACAAGGCTACTATTGGTGTTAGTAAATTAAACTAAGCATTTTCCAGTTCAGGAATGTATTGAGCAGGCAATAACAGTATAATCATTTTTAATATGTTATCTCCGAGACATGTGATTTGAAATTAGAATATGTTTGAGAGTGCTTTAAAAAACCCCTACATTCAGGAAAACTGACACCCAGCAAGATGGTTTAGGCTACCAAATAACTTAGCGGCAAATTAATCGCACAAACTGGAGCCTCCTGATTTCTTGAGCTGAACACCAACCAAAAGAGCATGTCGCCTTTCTAATAGCATCAGAAAAAACAGTGGAAATGAGAGGCAGTAGTTACTCAGCTAATAGAGTAAAACAACTTATTTCCAAAGCAGATTTATGGTTAATATGCATGTGTGCTATTTCTTCAGGAAATGTATAATCCTTTGCCACAAACTACCTTAAATGGCTTAGTAATAAGATGACCTGATCACAGAAGTTGGCAATAGATGTCTTCTTAGAAGAAAGACGCCACTAAAACCCAGAAGTAATTTTCGCAAAGAGCGCCCTTTCTTCTCCTATCATGCCTATTTCCCCTAAGAGGGGAAACAAGACATCTGCACAGTATAATTTTAAATAACCAATTTCACACAGGGGAAAAAGTAGCATTGAGGAGGGAGCCTTCTGTCTTTTTGACATGTCTTCATTTGTTTTCTACTCTCACAATAATAACAAAAATCTTTTATTCATATTTTTAAAAATTAATCTTCTGCACTAACTTAGACTAATCCTTAGACTCTCCAAATAAAACTCATGTATTTGTATTAAAAAAAATTTCTACATACATTATTTGTAACCAGAGCCAAAAAGAAGATAAAAAATGACTTCAGCTTGATAAATGGTGTAAATGTCATCCAGCTATCTGCAGCACAAGCCTCTGACCTAATGCACATCTTTCTCAAGCCAGAAGTGCACCCTAGAGACCAGCAAACACTTACTGTAATTATTTACTGTCTTCTAGAAAGACCTGCTGTGATCTATACTCAGTAAAACTACAATTATTGGATGTGGATAAAACCACAAAAACACACTGCTACAAGCCCATGCTATTTTGTCATGGCAACACCGTAACTCAAACTCATGTAACAATTGAATTGTCAGGATCCTGCTTTAATGTGAAATGATAATGGAGCTCTAAGGCAGCAATCTGTGAGATCTTTCTCTCTAGAAAGACAGCAAACAGAAAAATAAAGAGGACACTGAGAAAATTTATGAACTGGTTGCTTTTCCAAACACAGCTTCGGATGACATCCACAAGATAAAAGACTCTGAATTTGATCAGGAGTCATGATTTGATACTTGGAGCTTGCTAAGGATCAGGCTGGAAAGGAGGGTTTACAAGTGACAGTTCTAGTAAGGCTTTCAGCAGCAAATTCTTGGCAAATCATACACATGTGAAACAACCTCCTAGCTACAATAAACATCTTAGCTATAAATGCACTCAAAGGAAAGCAGACATTGGTAAAATTTAATACACACTATACTTGTCAAATTCAAACCAGGAGACACTGACTTACCCGGGCCAACTTCTGACTGCAGGCACAGTGTGCAATAGAATAACGTAGTATCACACAGTGAATCTAGAAGTTAAGTACACCTTTACACTTTCGTTTAACAAGGTCAGCTTCTTAAGTAAAGCAGTAACTAGTTCCAGCTACTTCTACTAGGCATTATCTAATGAAACTACTTATACCAAATCAAATATACACACTGCACAAACACTAAAATCATAAGGAAGCAGGCAAACCAAGAGAGGAGATGGCAAATAGTAATGTGTACAAATCAAACTAAAAGCTAATATGATAAACAATTAAACAGACTACATAGATTTTCAGTGTCTAATAAAATTATCATTAAAATTGCTTTTAAGTATGCACATCCATACAATAATACACATTTCTCATCAGTATCTTCGAAGTGTATGAATTACAGGATAAACCATTATTTCTAGGCAGTTTTAATGTGGTTTTCACACCTAGCTCGAGGAGAAAAATTGAGGAATGAAAGTATTGAAGTCAGCAAAAATAATAAAACTTGCCTGAAAAGTCTTCAGAAACATTAGTCTATTTTGTGTGTGTTTGTGTAGGCACGCTTTCTTGTTTCTAATCTACCCTTAAAAAAATTAACAACAACAACAAAGGTCAAACAGATATTCAATTTTTACTGGTGCCCCTCCAGGTAGCATACTTACATTTACTTATTTGACTGTTTTACTGTGATATACGTACCTTATTAGCTATTAATGTGCATTTATTGCATATTAAACTAGAAAACTGAGATGATCTAATACAATGCATAGCTGTGGTCATAAAAAGCAGATGAGATTCATATCAATGTTTTAAATAAATTATAAACAAAATGGAAGGTACATATTTTTCTTACTTCAGGAAGAAAACATTTTAAAAGTAAGTTAAATATGATCAGATAAAACACAATTTAAGATTCATTACAAATGACAGTGGATCAGTGCAAGTTAACCAAGTTCCACATATTATCCTCTTTCATCCTTCCAAAAGCAGCAGTTCTCTATGGAGGCAGATGCCAGATAATTCCTGACAACCATTGACCTAAAGGAACAGCATGATGTAGCGGGTTGAGCACAAGATTCCCCGTATCTTTTTGGCAGTTAGCTAAGTAGCCCCTTTTCCCTCATTTGATTCTTTTTTCTTATTCCATCTTTGAACACTGAAGTGATACATTTCCCTCTCCAATTTGTTTCCGTGAAATATTACCTAATTAATGTTTGAGTAGCACTTTGAAAAGCAAAACATAATTACAGATAGTCACTGACGTCTCCCTGGGAAACGTTAATTTACAATTAAGAGATACATACATCAATAGGAAACTATCAGACTTGCTATAAAAATCCTACGTTTTCATGACCGAAGTTGCATGACCTCAAGCTAAGAAATCAAATAACAGCATCTGAGCTTTGTTCACAATGTATTTACTGCAAAATGTTTTTCTCTGTCTAAAATTCAGTTTGCTTCACTAGACATGAGTTACTTGGCACGACATATCGTACACGTATGCAGCAAAACAGTTTCCTGTTTCTGCCTGAACGTGAAGAAACGCTTCTTCACTGTGCGGGTGACTGAGCACTGGCACAGGCTGCCCAGGGAGGTTGCGGACCCACTATTCCTGGAGGTACTCGAAAGCCATCAGGACATCAGCACCAGTCTGCTCCAGGCAACTGCGACGGATGCGCGCCTCCTGTCTGAACTAACTGAACTTGGGCCCAGGCAGGTGCTCAGCAAGGAGGCCTAACCAAAGTTAGGCCTATTGCGCCAGGCTATCCGTGAGGACTCAGCACCAAACCCAAAAAAACGGTTTGGCTGGAGACTGGGCTGATAAGCGGCCAAAACTGCATTAACGCAGCAGAAAATCTGACTACAAATCAACCGCTTTACGCTATAAATATCTGCAGCCACCAGGGCCCGCTGAGCTCTCCCCTGCACAGCAGCTGGCTGCGCGGCGGCAATCTCCCCTTGAGCAGGGACGCCTCTCAAGGTTACCCCTCGAGGCTGAGAGACCCCTTACCTGACCCCAGACATCGATGGGTTGGTAAGTGACATTTTTTGCATGCGTGTAACATTTAAGATACGTATAGTAAGCTTATGTGATAATCTTTGTAGCCCATACTAACTTTAAGTGTAGTAAATAGTACAGTACTGACCGCAAAATCCATCTGTATTTATTAAATATTTTACATACCTAAATTTACTGATTAGAACTCAGTAAACTAACTACTAGATCAGATCCGTCTGAGTGATCTCTGACTCTTCTCCTGCGACAGTGACCCTGCTTGAGCAGGGGGTTGGTTGGACACAACAACTCCCAGAGGTGCCTTCCAACCTCAACCATTTCGTGATTCTGTTAGAATTGAATATTGCCCCTTCTTAAGGCTACTCATGGAATTTGTATTACATGCTACAAGTACTTACACGCCATTTCCACTCACCTATCATAACCACCTTACAAAATATTCCACTATACAAGAAATGAAGCAATCCCACTAATCCAGCTTTACTGACAAATCTCACTGTGCTACAAATACTTACACCATGTTAACAACAAGCGACATGTTATACAATAGTTATTCCTGATACTAAAAGGTTGTCCCATTTTATTAAAACAAATACTTTCTCTAAAATATCTCTATTCTGTTAACCTTGCTGCTTTAATCTCCTTTGGAAATAATTATAGATGAATACGATAAAACATTGGGACACCCATAACTACAAAGTATAAAAAACTTGAGATTTAAACAGTATTATGCATGCACAGTCATGAACTGTTTTTGTCTCAGAGTTCAGGATCCCAGGGCTCTGCTCTCACACTACAGTGTTCAACTTCACTCTGAATTCTAGATTCTGACACTACTCTAAAAAGTAAACTACTTAATTTCAGAGTCTAACGGATACTTCCATTAATACCAAAAGTATCAGATTTCAGTGTCTTTGAGTTTCCAGAGCCTGGTTTGTTTTGTCAAATGACAACTAAGACAGTCCATTAAAAGTGAATCATACAACTGTTTAGGTTGGAAAAGACCTTTAAGACCTAAGTCCGCCGCTGAACCATGTCCCTAAGCACCACATCTACACGTCTTTTAAATACCTCCAGGAATGGTGACCCAACCACTTCCCTGGGCCCTTTTGGTGAAGAATTTTTCTCCTAATGTCCAATCTAAACCTCCCCTGGCGCAAGAGGCCATTTCCTCTTGTCCTATCGCTCGTTACTTGGGAGAAGAGACCAACCCCCACCTCACTACAACCTCCTTCCAGGTAGTTGTAGAGCGCGATGAGGTCTCCCCTCAGCCTCCTCTTCTCCAGACTAAAGAGTCCCAGTTCCCTCAGCCGCTCCCCATAAGACTTGTGCTCTAGACCCAACAAATGTTCCATAGCTATAAATTCGGTGGAGGTATTAATTCTCCCTCCAAGTCTTGAGTTTAGAGCACTTCTAAGGGTTTTTTTTCACCCACACAAAGAAACTTTACTTTACCTTGACTACTTAGCAGCTGGCTTTAGGTGTGGAAGTTACAATGAAACAAATATATTCTTACATGTTGGGGTGTTTGGGCGGAGTGGGAGGGTCCCCCTTTTGTTTTTAAAGATATTTAAGTATCTCATAGACCACTAGCATACTTGGCCTTTAGTGAAAAGCAGATACACTATGACCATTTTATATACCATCTGTGCACACGAAGGAAACTCATGATTCCAGCATGCACAAAGCTATACTTACAAACTTTGCCGATAAATTTCACAAGTTGTTTTGGATATTAGAAAATAATTATCTTGGGATCAAAACCGGGTTTTATAGCTGTTAAATTACATGTTTTGGTTTATTATACTTTCTCTGTGCACTTAATCACTTGTATTAAGATTACCTTTTTCTTTATGGCTAGATATTAGTAAATAATATCTGAAACTATATATATATATATATAAAAAAAAATCTTTCTTGTTTCCATTTCTCAATTTATTAAAAGTGCCTTTTCCTTGTTTCAGTTTTCTCATTAAAAGTGCCTGCATTTTAAATTATTAGATACTTAATTATGTATCCCAGACAAAACATTTAAGAAGCTTTAAAACCTAGGAAATCAAGGCAACAGAGCAATGGCAAACATTTCCACTAGAGAATCCAATCAAGGGTTCATTCACCATCCAATTTAAACTTAAAACTCTTATCTAAACTAAAGCAAAGAGAATCCACGAGTCTCAAAGCCACTCTTTTTAGAAGAAAAGGCTCAAAACCTTATGAAAAACTCGTTTCATGGGACGTTTCACATTCCATCTAAGATTTATTCCCTTATATATATATTCCTGCTTCTAATATCAACCAGATGTGACAACGAAGTCTAAGCAACACTGTAAAAGATGCAAGGATATCCTGCAGCTCGGCATTTCTGGAGAGGGTTGGAGAAAAAAGGCAAAGGTACCTGGAGCTAAGTGATTGGTTGGGGAAGTAGTTACAATCTGTGAGGCATTCTAAATTAAATTTTATTAGTTATTAGAAAGACCGCATTTCAATGAAAATGCACAGTGCCCTGACATAAGTACATTTCGGTGACAAACAAGGAAACCATCAGGGACAACAGCATAGCTGTCCCAAACCATGCCAACAGCGTGCATATGAAACAAGAGAAGAACCCAACGTCACCAAACAGGTTTGTTCTCTAGCATTTCAAGCACATCATTGACAGGAAAACTTAACATTCTAATTTCAATTTCTAGCAGCAACAAGACTGAAGAGATTCTGCTGATACTGATCTGCATTAAAAAGTTTGTCCTTTAGTAAACCCATAGGCAGATTTCAGCCTAGCTGACAGAACACTGAGAAAAGTCTTCACATTTGTTTTGCAACCTTTAACTATTCCTGAAACATTAACAGGTCTTCCCTGAAACCCTCCAGCGCACAAAATTCCTGCATGTTTGAGCAGGTTAGTCACTCCATCTCCACCAAATTTAATGCTAATAAATATGCCCAACTTTCACACTATTATCAAGTTATCAAATTAAGAATGTCACCTTTGTGTTTAGCTCTGTATTTTAAAAAAGTTGAGTCTGGACCTTCATTAACAAAGATGTAGACTGTTATGGTTCACCGCATGCCTGCTAAAGAGAGCAGCTGTAAGAATCACTGCTGATTTCATCTGTATTTGCTATGTGGACAAGACTATAAGCTCTTCGTGTTCAGGGAATAAAATCAGATTTTCCATTTGGGGTATACTACACATGGCAATATTTAGTTCTTAAAATTTTGCATGATTTGAGCTGCAGCAAGCTTAACGATTAAAATACTCAATTTTGGACTTTCTAGTTTATCAGAATTCTAACTATTAAAAAAGAATAAAATAATTGACTCATAGCTTAGTAGCCCAGAGACAACAGTTTGAAAATATGGCAGCAGAAATAATATACCTATACGATGGAAAATAAAAATTAAGATCAGTATTATCTACAATTTTAATGTTCATTTTAATTCACTCATTGTAAATTCCACAGAATTTACATCACCCGTGTATCAGTCCCTCTTATCAATTTTTGCTTCACTTATTTTATTCCCTTTCATCACTTTCTCAGCTATGCTTTCTTCTTGAAAGGCTGGGTCAGAGCAGCTGCAGGACAGGAATGCAAGCATCATGCCTCTTCATTGAAGCATTTTACCCAGAAAGCCAGTTGTGAACAAAGTAGATGGCACTGTTGGATTTAAGACAAGTCATAACAGAAGTGAGAAAGAACAACTCTGAAATCTACTAGCAGTAGGACCAAGACAGTAACACACAAAACCAGAAAGTAACCTTCTTAGACACATATTTTCATTTTCCCTCAAAGTATAAATATATATATGTGTGTGTGTGTGTTTTTACAAATTAGTAGGTAGCAAATTTCTCATTCTTATCCCGTAAGAAACATAAACATAAAACCAAACTGCATTTGGAACCAAACAGTTCACTTAACTAAGATTTATTTGCTTAAAATATTCACTATATTTATATAACACTTGTAATCTTCAAAAGAAAAAGCAAGTTTCTACTGACAAACAGTGCTAAAGTGATCTATCTAAAGCAGTATTAAACAGTAAGCAAGACTTTGAATGAATGTCAGTGAATAAAGACAAATATTTCGACAGCATCCGTTGGGAGGCATTACAGAATACAGCATTCATATTAATCATTCTGTTTTATGTAATTTTATTACAATCTTTATATTCTAAAACCAAAATTATTACCCTTGCTGTTAAGGACTATAATGTACCATGATTACACGATCTACTAAAAAATACACACTCTGGTATTGAGAAGCCTCAACTACTTTTACTTAGTTTCTTTGTGCAAGGTTCCTTGAGACAGATGCACACAAGTTATCAACATACACAACCTTCCCTCGAAACCACAAATTACCAGAAAGTTCCTGTCAGCCTAATGACAGCCATGTACAATGCGACCACTTTCAGAAGAAGTTTCAACAAGTTAAACTGGAATTTAGAGGATACATGTAAACTCTATAAAAAATTTTTTTATCTTCAAAGCATCACCGTTTCCTTAGACAACCAACCTACATGAAGCAACTCTTCAATGAAATAAATACTACTGGCATCTTCTGGAGACCAGATAATGGTATCTGCAAGTAAGTATTAGCTCACACTTTACACTCAAGAAGAGTTTCAAGATACAGAACTTCAAAAACATGCAAAGAACATTAGGAAATACAACCAAAACACTCAGCCCTAACAAATCCATTGAGCAAATATTTTCTAGTGCATTCAAAAGCTGCGACAAAGCTTGCAAAAACAAATCTAACAAAGATTTTTAAAGCAGATTTTGAGATTAAAAGACAGTTATAGTTTGTAATTATTTACATTTATACATACATTTTTAATGTCCAGAACAATGTCATTCACTCACTTGTACAGTGTTTCATGAGCAAATTCAGGCAACAACAAAGTTCATTAAAGAAATTCTCCAAAACTGTATCAGTATCACTCGCTGCACAACACTTCAATTTGTTTGCTTTTGAAACATGAACAAAGAGCCTATTTTTTTAAATAGTCACTGATTCCAAAGTTAATCTTCACCATCACCATGTGTTTTGTATTTCCACAGGAAGAAAAAAAATTTACTGCACTGCCTAAATGGTTTGTTTGGTTGCATATAGAGGTATTAAAACAATTATAAAAACCCCATATGGATGTAGCAACTTCTCAGCAATCCTGTAATAACTTTACAATTTCACTAGCCAAACCAAATCTTACTAACTGGTCTTCCGTGTATAAATTCAAGCATAAAAAAACAGTTTTACCATATAGCAGATCTTTCAAAAAAGACAGACTGGATCATGAGTTTTACTTTGGCTGGATCTAGAAAGCGATTTCAGACAGCTTTTGACTACTCCTTTAAAAATGCAAATGACTTCTCTTGATAGTAACTGTGCAGGCACCTGCTCATCGATTTTACTTCTATTCACTTTTTTTTTTTATAATATATTTTATAAATCATCCAGTTATTGTGCTAACACCACTCTCTCTCTCCCCCCACGAAAAAAATTATGCCAAGCTCATGTTAGTCTTCTCTTGCTATTCAAACTGGTCTTGATGCCATCCAAACATCTTATAACACAGTTTTTATATTTCAAGGAGATGAAAAATTCTTTACCTCTCCATATTTCCTCATCTTCCTGACTGACAAGGCAGCAGCCATAACTTTGCTAGTCTGCCTGGCAATGCTAATTTTTAAATAAGACATGTCTCTCTGTGGACATCTAGACTATACTGGATATGAGAAGTTGACGCTTTTCATGGTTTCTATAACTCTACACAGAGAGTTGAAAATAATTCACCTTGAAGTCATCATGATGACTATATGAGGAACAGAAAAATTTTGTGATTTCTCTTCCCTCTGATATTTATGCTCTAATGAATTACAACTACACACATGCAAACATAACACATCATCTTAAGAACCCTTACTATCTAGCAGTTCTAATATCACAAAAATTAAGCCTCTCACCACAGTCAAAACACAAATGTGCAAATCTGTATAATAAGGAACATACAATAGAAACATAAATCAGATTATACTTACAATCTAGTTAACTTCTGTGTGTTCTGAAAAAGCAGCTCTGGAAGAACTTGCAATTTATTCCTGTTCAGACGCCTAAACAGTTACAATTAGAATAAAAAAAAATTAGATTATTTTCCAATTTAAGAAGCTTATTCTATTATGCATAAACCTATGAAGCTCCCATTGTATTAAACCTCCTGCTATGAGCTCAGCATAGGATGCATTATGTTCGTTATTCATAGACAAGCCAAACAGATCATGCCATCTGTAGACCACCTGCCTACATTCTTCAGGTAGGGAGTCAAGTGACAGTCACCAGAAAGTTTGAATGTTTTAATATGGATGAGTACACAAATATATTTTCTTTAATTTTCCTCTGGATGCCTACTAACAGTGAATCATATGGCACCCACGGTCAGCTTTCACTGCTCTGAGGAATAGTTATCAGGAGGTATCTAGATTTTCTCTCTCCTTCTAAAAATGTAAGCACAGTAAGTTAAGTAACTTCACCAACCGAGATTATTTCCAGATTAGCTATTATTTCTACAGTATACGCACAAGAATTTTTTTTTTAATTAAGAATTTTCTTAAAACGTCACTTTGAAAATATGAGCACTGTTGTAGAACATATGAACATACTGGTAACCAGACAACTATATGGTGATTTGAAATAGAATCTTAAAGATTCTTCCTGAAATGTTTTAGAGAACTGCTTAATGCTTATACATTAGTCCATTTTACTCACTCACTGTGAAAAGTTTTACACTGATGACCACAACTTGTCAATTGTAAGAAATTAACTGTTACAAGTTACTCCAGCCTAGTAGCTATAAAAAGCATAAGCTTCCTCTCCTTCGTAAAACGCGCGACAGCCCTGCAAAATCTAAAAGCAGTTCTTCTTATAAGAAACAATCTTTTTCTACAATCCTTTTTCTGTTGTCTGACAATAAAAACAGTCGCTTGCTTTCACAGTCCTAATCAATGTTATTTACATAATCAAGTTGACTTAAACTAATTAGATACAACTCCACTGTTCTAAATAGGAAGCTGACTTCTCATATATGTTCATATATAAGCCTGTATTTATGCCTCCTTTGTTCCCAATCTACCTTAAAAGTTAACTTTGATAACAGATCTATTTTTGCTAGAGTTTTGATCTCAGAAGACACCTCGAACTTTTAGAAATCTACTGATACTTAGCACCCAATATCTGGTTTCCAGTTTTCTTGCACACAGAGTAATTTCACTATCAGAATTCAAGGATTTTTTTGAATTGAAAGGCCTTCCTCAGAGATCAAACTAATCATGTCGGGTTTTCATATGGCAGAGTTTTCATATGGCTGCCATATGAACACGTCTTGCAAGATAAAGGGGTGATGGGGGAAGAGGGGAATTTACTTCTCTTTCTGACACCTTGCATTTGCAAGCTTGCTTACAGAGCCTAAACGTTATGCATTACACATGCTGCATGCTAACTTAAGCAGATACAAACATTGGTTATTTCACAGTGCTTTTACTGACTACCCTACATTTCCGAGATAAATGAACAAACCAGTAAATGAAACACTAAACAAGAACATGAGAGATACTAAGCACTAGTTCGCATTTGGGAAAGTACATGGGAAGATTTTAAACTGGATTCCTTTACCCATGTGAAATTTCACACTTTTATAGAAAATTAAACTTAATCTTAATCTTGTTTAATTTAAGGTTGACAGTAATGTGCTACTTAATCCTCATCAAATTCGTATTTTCAGTTAAGCATGTTTATATTCTAGAATAGTTGTTCTACTTAGCAGGATGAAATACAATGAAAAAAATTACTTATGATAATACAGGTCTTAGCACTCCTCAGTCCCATCCTCATTCATTAAGACTACTGCTAATTCTTGAGAGACACTAAATATGTTGAACTTCTTTATCGATCAGAATGAAAAAGACTGCCAGTGAAAGCATCAATTCCCCATAGTTGTCTGATGTTTATTACTGTGTCTCATTGCCATTTCAGCTCTCACAATGTACATGCAATTATCCACTGTCAATCCAAAGTCATCTGACTTATCTCAAAGCAATGTCCAAGGAATACGTTTTAAGAATATTCTTATCTCTACGTGCAAAGATTTCACAAATGCTGAGTTTATGCTTATTTTTCTAAGCCACAGAAACTAAGCAAAATCAGATTAAGTTTCTAGAATAGGAGATTCCACACCAACAAGCAGACACGAAAATGTATGTAGTAACAAAAAAATTGTATTTTCAAGGTTAGAAAGTTTGTAACCTTTTACAATTTGCAGTGACACAAACAACTTCTTAGGGGAAAAAAGTTAGCATCAAAAATTTTTCCCTAACTTCTTATCAAATTAATCCAGAAATGATTTCCTATTATTTGTATGGGCCAACACTACCCTACCTGCGATGGATAAAGAACCAAGTTCTCAGTTGCCCTTTTAAATTGTTGTAAGCATTTTTAGATTTCATCCTGACATTACCTTAGTATTGATTTTCTTTCAAACATCATATGAAGTAAAGTCCACACAAGGACACTTTTGAAAAGCTCACATTGTGACCTACTGTCAACTAGCATAAACATTTCATATTGGCCTAAATTTTTAAAATATTTTTAACATTATATTGTTATAAATGAAGTGTTGGTCTTTTTACACTGCAGCAGTAAGCAAGCCGAATCCATCTATCAAGACCAGTAACTTAATGACATTCTTCCTTTACCTTAACTGATGTAAGCTTGATTTTCAAAATAACCCATCGACACCGGTTAGTGCTCCCGCACTGTACTGCACATGACACTCAAAATACTGCAAGTGCACAGTACTTCTGTCGCAAACAGAGCTTGCAGCCAGTAAGCCAAGGCGACGTAAGTAATTGATAACTAAGTGAATCTGAGGTAACAACAAATATTTGAAGATTCCATGGCTACTGATGTCTTGGTTCAAGCTATGGAACTCTCCAAACATCTCTTCCATCACTTCCTAAGATTGACTTCAAGTTGGAATTTCTGCCAAAAGTAATTTTATTTGTTATGTGATTCTCAGAGGAACTCAGAGAATAAATAGGGTTTTGTTTCTCTTGAACATCACCTACTGTATTTAAATAACTCCTACTGCAATATTCACCTAAGTATAAGACTAGATCACCTCATATAAACTTAGACGTACTTGATGTAGGATACATTTAACATGCTTATATTTATTACGTGCCAGAACGCCACCAATAGCCTAGGAAAAATCCCAGTTACACTTTTTATTTCTCTTCCTGGGCTTGAGAGAAAGGCCATTAAGAAAGTTCTCAATGCAGCAGTATCAAAGTACCAGACAGGATGTTTTTAAAGCCTATAAAAGAGACATAGACATGTTTAAAAATTGTTTAATGAAAAGAGCAAATGTTCTGAATGGTCATTTATAAACACTGTTTCCTCCAGTTTGACAGAGAAGTGCCAAACACGAATGAAATGTTGTGGAATAGTTCCTACCACACCATTTGACAAGAACTTCACTTTATTCTCATCTATCAGTAAGCTCTAGGACAAATAAGGAAACTTCAAGTGTAAGGTGAAGCAAACACTAGGAATGCCAGCACAGGGCAGGGCAAGTTCTAATGTAGCTGTTCCTAAGGGGAACTGCAAAGCACAGGCTGAGCACACTTTAAGGAACCCGTTGTGCAGCAGTCCCTTCACACACAAAACAACCCAAAGAGCAGTATAGAAATTCCCTATGCTTGCCTAACCCTGTTACCTATGAGAGCCTTTCACCATCGTGTTACTGCCTAAATCTTGTCCTGTCAGGTGTTTAATTCTAAGTACAACAGTATTTCTGATTTTTTAACAAATACCTTGGAAAAAGTGAAGCCATATATTACTACCATAAAATAAAAATGGTCTGCAAAAAGACCATAAACAAAATGAGCCAAAATCTTGTAAAGTGATTTTGTGGACATTGTTCTTGTGACTGCACTGTATTAACAAATATAGATATTCCTGATTTAAAATAGTGACTCATTTAAAATAGAAATAACATCAAGATATGATATCTGGAAATTGGATTTAAAAGCCAAGCCATTTTTGTAACTGCAACTAACTAACCACATCACGAAGGAATGACATGTCAGTTTTGTGAATCTGAAGAGTAGACCAGAATTAAAGAAAATATCAAAATCAGTCAAATTTTGATTGTCACACCAAATCCTTTGCATTGTTCAAACTGGGAACACCACCTGGGACTCACAGTGCACCAACTGAAATCTTTGATCTGTCCTCTTCTCTCTTGTTAGAAACACATCCACCATGCAATCAGCAAATGTGCACGCACACGTACGCACACACATAGCACCAACCACCACCACACCAATATTGAGCAACACCCAGAGGAAGGAAGGAATCTGGGGCGCAGAGCTGGACAAGATCTGGTCCGGGTTATTTGACCTGGGACTGCTGGATGAGAATGCAGCTGTTCAGTCTCTGAAGTATTTTGAACTGGATGTTTTACAGCTAATAAGACCTGCAAAGTATTCCGGGAATTCAGAGCACTGGGCAGAATGATGCATAATGATCTAATGCCACAGAACAGATCAGCTCCAGTGCTGGATCAGAAGCAACTCTGGATGTGCACAGCATGGAGTCCAGCCTAATAAAACCTCCTGGAAGCTGAAGAACTGTGCAGAGAGACTCTCCAGGAGTCATATCAGCTCTGGCAATACCTGCATTGAGTCAAACTTATTAAGTCTGATTAGACACATGCTGACTGTACAGTCAACAATCTCCACACACTGCAACTCCCTCCATCTTCCAGATTACTTCAACACTACTATGCATGGGAAATATAACTTTGCACATTCTGTTTTGTTAGTCTGCTCCTCAAGTCCCCATAAGTGACCCATAAAAGCTGACCAACCACCAACTGCACACAAGAGTTCTCAGCGTGTAAGCAATGGGCCTCCAGGAGTCCATACCTCACCTCCAAGGCATCCATGTAAAACCACCACACTAGCACAATGTCCTCTCGCTACGTATATTCACCTCAAATGTATATTCACCTATGCTTCTGTTGGAAGATGTTTAGGAAGCTGTAAATGGTAAAGGCTAAAACCCTGTATTTCTGTATGCAGTAATTCACTACAGAAGTGAACTACTGTTTCTTTTGAAACTACTATAAATCACTGGCACATTTTTTGTAACTAAGATTGCTCAGTAAACTGAAAAATTCAGTCTAGGGTATAAGCTTATCTAGAGTCTAATTATGTTTGGATACAATATGGTTTCATCCTCTTAAAATCCCTCATATAGAACCAGGCATATAAGTAGTTCAACTCTCTTAATCACCTTATATAGGAATACAGAGTTAAAACTTCAGTGTATGAAGTACTGGGGTATTGCAGGAGCACTTACTTCTATAAACTGTGTAACATTATATATAATAATGTTCGTAACATCACATATATGCATAATATCTCTACCCACCACAATAGTTTTAAATGATAGCTTTATATAATAAAACTTTATACTTACTAGATGTGCCCATGAGTTTTTAATAAAAGAAGAGTAACTTTTTCCTTCAACGCTGCAGACAGCAAGACATGTCAGCATTATCTTGTGAGATATATACCTCAGGTTACTTGTTGACTATTATTCTGGATATTGCATGACATTATTTTCAAGGCAGATATAAAATGAGATAGGCATGAAACAAAACAAATAAAATGATAGGTTACCTCCAAGAAGAGGACTAAATATATCTTTAAAAAACTGGTGAGCTACACACCAAGACAGACTCACTTGCTGTTAACAGTCTAATTAAAAGGGCTACTTTTCTGAAACAGTACTAAACTACTTAATGGACAGGAAAAAAGACACAAGTAGCTTGGGGAGAAAAGCTGCAAAAGAGACCAAGAAATCAGGAAACAAATAAAAATATTTTTAAAAAATTAAAACCAAAAGACTTGCCTATTCTTCCCCAAAGACAGCCAGAGCCTTCCACAGGATTGTCAGGGGCTGTATGTTGCAGCTAAAGTCACTCAAGATTTTTACAGGTGCTGGGCTGCAAGTTGGACTCAGGCACATAAAACCAACTATTTTTAACCCTTCCTCTACTTTCTAACCTCTTAACTGTACTTCACAGGAGCAATCTGAATTTGTTACTCAGCTAATATTTAGATGTGTCAAAGACTATATTACAAGTATCAACTGCAGTTGGAACTGGAAAGAGTAAGATGGTCACCACTGGAGTCAAAAAAGGACTTCTGTGAGGGCCCAAACTGTTCAGCATACTCATAAGTGACCTGAAAAGTTGGAGGTGTAGGGGATGACAAAATCTGTGGTGATATGAAGTGAAGGCCGATTACAAATTCCAGAAAGAACTAATGGTATTTAGTGCCCGAATGGCAAAATGACATATATAATTCATTGCAGGTAAAGTTTAACAGATATGCAAGGAAACAGATTTTTAAGTTCTTGCATACAACAGCAGTCTCCAACTTGAAAATCACTTCTCAGGAAGTAGACCCATGAAAACATCAACTCACTGCTCTGCAGCAATTCATAAAGTGTTACAAATGATTAGAAGACTAATGGATAACATTATTATTTCTCTATGTAAATCCATGGTGTATCCACGTGTCAAAGACTGAAAACGTTTGGAATTTCCACCTCAAAAAGGATCCCATAAGGTTCAGAGAAAGATGGCAAGGATGATCAGAGTTACAGAGCAGCTTCCATATTGGGACAACTCAGTGGACAGAGACTCCCCACAAGGAAAACAGCTGAGGGAGAATATGCTAAAGGTCTGCACAATTATGAAGCAAGGGAAGGTGGTAAGAAACAGTTCTCCTCATCTTTTGTAATACAAGAAAAAACTTGGAAGTATCACATGTTGTTGATGGTAGCATCAAAAAACAAATGGAGTTAATTTTCCCATACAACATGCAGTTAAATTGTAACAACTGATTGTATATCATTAGTTGCTAGTTTATGTGGGTATAGAAGACAAACAATTAAGAAAAAACATAAAGTAATATTAATTGCAAAGACCCAATTGATGATTCAAGTGATCTCTGTCACAATATAATTTATATATTTGCTTTTTATTCATTTGCTTTTCCTTAGAGAGTTTCAACTGGCGACATGATACTGGCTTACTCATACTTTGGGTCTGAGCTAGTATGGCCATTATCTTCTGGCTTTTGGTACATTTTTTTTCTGTTCAGCTTCAGCAGGAAAGAATTTAAACTCAAAAGTAGAAATTTTAATTTATGCTAAACAATACAAATGTAGATTTTAAGTCTTTATTCAAAGCACTTCTGCAAAGCCTCTTTAGACTGTGAAGTTTGCCTGCTGCACAAATTCAATACGTTCCCAATGTAAGGCTTAAAAAGACTATTTGAACATCAAGGAGCAAAGTAAAAGATTCATAAATACAGTTGCAATCAAGAGATAGGTATATGTGTACATGTGTATATAGGCATATGTATGCATATCCATATATCTATGTATATATCTCTATGAACATTATTTCCTTCTCATTTTGTTTCAGCCAAAGCCCTTGTGTCCCAACTCTGACACCCTCACATGCCTCCAAGTAAGCTCTTTTGCTCCTCCTAGTTATATTGCATGCTGATTTCTATTCTAATGTAATATAAATACGTATAAAAGCATTTTCTTGCTTTTATGATTCAGATAGCCTAAAATGCAGATTTATAGAATTTGTGACCTTTAAAAGTCACAAGAAGTATACATGCAACATTGTCCTCCAGTGTATTATTGATTTCTTTAGAGCAGCCACATAGAGCATCAAATACACTGTTTCAACAAAGGACAAAAACTCCCTCTCGTCTCCCAAAAATATTTTGCTCATGTACATAACAAGTGCCAGTTTCTCCCCTTCCTCCCTCAGCATACTGCCCGTTTGGGGGTTCCTATGTCCTGAAGGCAAAAGGATAGAGGGAAACAACTTCAGATGTCAATCATGGACTATCAAGGGCCCTTAAAAAAAACAATGGAGAAATTATTAACTGTGAAATTCCTACCTTCCTGCCTGCAACCAGGCTAATAATATTTCTTCCTCTGTCTGAAGCTGGGATAGGAGAGAAACTTAACTACTAAGATTCCCCTGACTATTAAAAAACAGAGTAAGAAACAACCACTGGAGCTTGGAAAGAGAGAATGCTACTAGCCTAAAGGTAGATTGAAGACGTTTATCAGGACCATTCTAGGAAATAAATGGAGGAAAAGACCTACACTTTACAAGGGTTATTTTTAGCTTTATTATATTTTCATTTTATTCCTTTTCTTGGCTTCTGGATAACTTCTGGATGAGGAAAGAATCTTAATTTTGATAGGAAAACTTTCAAGTTGTTTTCAAGCCAGAGGTCATGTTTTCCTGGAGGGCAAATTTTCTTTCGAGTACTGACTTCAGCTGCATCCCTCATGTTTACATATTGGAAGGGTCACATCCAGTTCGGGTACTGTTGTCTCATGGAGTTCCACTCACAGGAAAAGCAAACAGGAGCTAAATCTAATCTATATCAAAGGCACAATCAGTATAGATGGAAAAGAACAAGATGCATATGGAAGCACAACTATAACATAACAAGAAGTCAGCCAGCAACTTCCCAGGTCTTTACCCTTTCCACCATGGCAGACAGTTTGCATTTATGGTAAAATGACTATTTTTTATCTGCCATTTCAGCCACATGTATTAAAGCCTTTAACTTGCTCGACTTGCAACCATTTTCATTTAAATTAAATTTTAAATTAATTTATGCAATTAATTTGGAAACTGTTTAATGCAATCACATTCCTTCTTGATATTTTTCAACTCATGCGTCACTATTCCTCTGTGAGTGAATATGATTTTTTATAATCTGCAACATAGCACAGGTGGTTTTAAGGTATTGTTTTTATAGTGACTCCTCCCATTTATTTACACACAAGGTGTACAAACACATGCTTAGTGTGGGTCTGACAAAGTAGCAACATTAACAGATCACATCAAATACAATTGTACCCAGTATTTTGAGAACGAGCATTTTCAGCTTCATGCTTTGTTCTCACAGCTGCAGAACAGTCTTACTCTGAGTAAGAAGAAAACCAAGAAAAACGCAAAACCCCTCTTCTGCAAAGTTACAGTGAGGGGATGCCCACTAACTACAGGAGAAATTTCCTCCCAAGAGGCACTCACCTCCTTCCCATGGAGTTTGTAATCAATATAAAAGCCCAATGTAAAAGCGATGCAAGTATTATTTACTCAAATCTGGGAAATTGTGCAATTTTCCAAGGCAATTTCATTTCTCATTATGCTACTAACGTGGTTTGAAAATTTTGAATACCATAAGATTAGTAAATCATGCTTCATGCAAACAGTAAATATTCAAGGCATGAGCAGAAATCACCAAATTTACATGGCTATGGAAGAAAAAGGACAGGATCTGGCTTCTACTAGAAGATTTCACAACAAACAGCTCTTATACACATCTTCACTTTCTATTTAAAATGTCTTGCAGTATTAGGTCCTGCACCTGGGTCAGGGCAACCCCCTGTATCAATACAGGCTGGGGGATGAAGGGATTGAGAGCAGCCCTGCCCAGAAGGACTGGGGGGTACTGGTGGATGAAAAGCTGGACATGAGCCCACGATGTGCGCTCGCAGCCCAGAAGGCCAACCGTACCCTGGGCTGCATCACCAGCAGCGTGGCCAGCAGGTCGAGGGGGGTGACTCTGCCCCTCTGCTCTGCTCTGGTGAGACCCCCCCTGCAGTGCTGCGTCCAGCTCTGGGGTCCTCAGCACAGGAAAGACATGGACCTGTTGGAGCGGGTCCAGAGGAGGCCACAAAAATGATCAGGGGGATGGAACACCTCTCCTGTGAGGAAAGGCTGAGAGAGTTGGGGTTGTTCAGCCTGAAGAAGAGAAGGCTTTGGGAAGACCTTATTGCAGCCTTTCAGTACTTAAAGGGGGCTTATAAGAAAGGTGGGGACAGACTTTTTAGCAGGGCCTGTTGCAACAGGACAAGGGGGACTGGTTTTAAACTAAAAGAGGGTAGATTTAGACTAGATATAGGGAAGAAATTTTTTTATAATGAGGGTGGTGAAACACTGGCACAGGTTGCCCAGAGAGGTGGTAGATGCCCCAACCCTGGGAACATTCAAGGTCAGGTTGGACAGGGCTCTGAGCAACCTGATCTAGCTGAAGATGTCCCTGCCCATGGCAGGGGGGTTGGACTAGGTGACCTTTAAAGGTCTCTTCCAACGCAAACTATTCGATGATTCTATTCTATGATTCTATTATATTTACTAATAGTATTCTTGTACATTATTGAATACATTCCACCCAGAAATTTAAGTTGATACACAGGCTATGATATAAACTGTCAGTTGTCTTTCTGAATATAGCAATTATCTAACTTTAACCCCATGAACGTGTGTGATACTCACTGGCCTCCAAATTCTGTGTCTGCTTTTCTACTGAGCATCGACAGCTTTACTACCAAATCAAAGTACTGCATATTTGTCATGAAATAAGTAGTACTCCATTCCTTTCCACACAAGTTCAACAACATTCAAATTTGATTTAACATCTATATTCGCATTGCTACCTATTATACAACTCATTCTCCAGCAGAAAATCAAAATTACAGTGCTTTTAATTTTTTAAAACAGATAGTTTTAAGGGAGCAGTCCTGGTGCTCCAGCCTTTACTATCCAGAAATTATCCAAGTAACTTTGGGTTCACTCCCCAATTTGGTCATTTATTTTATTTCACACTCAAAACATCTGGGTCTCATTTTTGGCAATAAACAAGCACTAGCTTTTTTCTCCTTTGTTATTAAGAGCTCTATGGCATTGTCCTTGGAGAACAGCCTCAGGGAACATGATGTAGTTGAAGTAGTTTCTAAGAGTTACTTTAAGGAAGAAGCGGTTACATCACAAGCTTGGGTGTAACCAAGAAGCAATAAAAATGAATTAATGCATAACAGCAGACTCAGACAGAAAGACAGGAGTTATTGAACTCTAAGGAGTTACTAAGTTTTCTCTTTTAAACAGCACTGACTTGGAAACACTAAAGCAGGAGCACAGTCAATTTCATTCAATGGTTTCATCAGAAAATCCTATTAGCATCAAGAAATATGGTGTGGTCATTAATGTAACTTCTTCCTTTGCTTTGTATCACTTCCTTTTTGTAAGAGAAAACTGTCACGATACAGCACCCGTTAAAAAAGTCAACCTTGTCCAGTATTTTCTGTCAGCACCTCTTTATATTACTACACTAGGAAATAAAGCCAGACGATATATAATGGAATTTCAATAAGGTTGCTACAAGGAAGCACAGTACAGCCATATTACAGGATTATGGTGTGGAATAAATGAACTTCATTATTTATGAGACATGTTAGTACAGAAGCTTTTCCAAAAACTGAGATACCACTGCATGTCACTAAGGGGCTGTTTTTTGAAGGAAAACTGTTTACAACAGTTACAACTTTGAGATCCCTTATTACAAACATAGCAGACTGGGTGGTCCTGGTTCACATTTTCAAAGCTGTCAGAAGTAATAACCTTTATTAGCAACTTTTCATTAGACTGAAAAAGATTATCTACCCTCTATCAGAAGCAGACTACTTTTCTTTGTACAAAGCAGCAGCATACAAACTGGTAGCTCCATAATACTTTTTAGTTTTCATATAAGAATCCCCCTTTTTTTTTTTTGTTTAGGATCTCTTCATATGAAAAACTGACATTAAGCTGGAGGACAGAGCCAGTATGTAAGCATTATACACAGATTTCCTCTGGCTAGGAACAAACTAGTAACATAGGCAAAAACAGTATGAGGAACAGGTTTAAATTTCAACATTTTCCCAAAGCCAACATGAAGAAACGAAAAAGGTCTAATAACATTCATGTATGCATTAAAGACTGAGATCAACGCTCTATATCATACAGAAATGGACAGAAGTGTTAGTACCAACTTAACTAAAGAAGGGAATAGAGAATCTTAGGTATCAGAGAGCACTTATTAATGACAATGTCAGCAAGAATATCCTGTAAATCCAGAAGTAGCAAGCAAAAGTCCATGGACAATCTCTTAACTCAGTAGCATATTTATAAAACCAATCAATTCCATTCATGCAGCATGGTAGTTTATATCTGCCTTTCTCAGCCTTTAACATACAAGGATTTACAATTTCTGTTAACTATCATTCAAATAAATCCAAAAAAGCTTGATCAATAAACCCTCAAACATAGAGACGCTCTCTGCAGAAGCCATCTGTTTCTCAGTTTCTGCAATGTTTTTAGTAAGTTCTCTTATTTTAAATCTAAAAAAATTTAGGAATTCACATAAAATCTTCCAATTTTTGTATCTTCAAAACCCTAATACAGAATGAGAAAAAAACATTGTTACTTTCTCATTATTCCTCCACATACTATGTGAAAACAATAGGACTTTATCCAAGGAATATGAAGAATCTATTGCGGTATCCCTAATTGTCCACCACTTTTAATACTTCATCAATTTTTGTAAAGGCAGTAAGAGTAAAATAGACATGGTTAAACCATTTTCTTACACCAGAGGGTAATTTCTCCAGGTCAGGGCTGAAGCCCTATGAAGAAAGCAAAAAGTAAATTTTAGCGTGCACATCTCCAAGCCACGTTGCCCTGCTGACAAGTCTTAAAAGTTTATATTAATCAAACTAACCATTTCCAGAAGGCAGAAATAGCTGTGAATAATTAGCAAGAAAACTTGCAAGTAGAACTATTATTGCAATTTTTACCAGAAGAAATCAAACACTGTTCCTATTTGATCTGTTTTAATAACTCGATACCAGCCCAGCTCACCACGCCTCTCCATATATAGTAAAGAATGCTTCTGTGGCAATGCGTTACTCCTTCCTCCCTGGGGCTATATGCCAAGCAGAACTTTTAAAAAAGGAAGACTAGCAGAATCATCTCCTGCCTGAAATCAAACTGGATGCTTGACAAAAGATGCATCCTCCAAAGCCAACAGAAGGAATATAAGGGAATAATTAAGTGGAACAAAGAGCACGCTGTACACTTGACTTAAATTTGAGAATGAAAAAGCAGCTCTTGTGACCGCTTTATCACAAGCCTGTGGGAATTCCTATCACAGCTCATTCAAAGGACAGCTTCTCACTAGGAAGCCACAAGGGGTAACCAGCCACAAAAATCTGTTGTCATTAAAGAAGCTCTTATCTAAAAATTGAGTGCACCCCGTTTCTGTGATAATTACCTCTGATCCACTTCCACTTTCCAAGCAAGTTATCAAGTGCTTCAGTACCTAGCAGTTCCTATTTCTCTCTTGTATTCCTAATATAGTGTATCACACCTACCTTACTCAGAATTATCAAAGGCAAAAATTAAAATGTATACGTAATATCCATAACATCTGCATGAACCCTAGAACCCTCTCTTCTTCTTGTGATCTTCATACTATAACACCTTGAGACAAAAAGAAATATCTGGAGAAGAGATCATCTCCAAGCAACTGAGAACATAATACTAACATAAAGTTAACTATAAGCCAACATGAATTAGTTTGTTCTGTTCTATATGGAAGACTGCAGCTTCAGGTGAGCTCCAGTTCAATGGACAGAGTTAAAATGGAGTTGTGCCAGAGGAAAAGCAAGACCAAGACTGTACTGGTCTGGCCAATGACAAAAAGGCTTCAAGACCTACATGTTCATATATTCTCCAAAAAAGAAATAAAAGATGTTAGGTACTTTGAATTCATCATCAATGTCTCACTCGAGAACAGGATTATTTAAGGATTGCTGTGCTTGACAGCATGAAATTCAGCCAATAGCACTTACGGTATTTCTAAGATGGCAAGCAGTATAATCCTTCTAATATGAGGAAGCTCAAAGAAGCAAAACCCTTTTGATAAAATCATTTAAGCTAAACAAAGTTCATCCAAATTATTCCAGACCAGTGATGCAGCAGTTCTTACCCAACAGTAACAGAGACCTTTAAGTATTTCCTACAGATCCTGGAGAAATGACTGCTAAATCCTTAAGTGTTTTGCTTAAGCAAACACTCCCATAAATCTTCATCAAGTATAAAAAACTGCTAAAATCAAGCAAACAAGCCACAGAAAAGAATAATGTTTAAAATCTCTGATGTAATGTTCAATGCTGATCAGCTATTCCAACTGAATTTATGGTTACATTGTAATGGAAGTGTCGTTATTCCATTTGCTTTGTAACCATTGCTTTCAGAAGCTTAAGAATCCTGTGGTTATAGAACCTCTTGTCCACACAAATGAGACCCAAATTTGTTTTTCCATGAGTTCTTATGGGTCAGTGACCTACTATGAAAATGTTTTTGATTAAACCAGGCTCGTTTATTATCATATTGTTAAAATAAACCTCTTTGTTTTGTAGCCCTGGTCAGATGTACTAATGCAAACCAAAACCAATTCACTGAAGCATGCATCCTGCTTTCTTGCTAGCTGCTCTTTGCCTCTCTTGCACTTTTCCTGTGTTTGGATTCCTCCTGTGCAGACCTATTGACAGAGCTGCTAATGGCTTCCTTCAGAAAAGAGGTGCCAATTTTTTTTTTTTTAATGTTTACAAAAGAAATAAAAGGTTCACTCTTGCATCAGCAATAACAAAAAAAGCTTGGCTGTCCAGCAGTGGCTAAGTAATATGTAACTATATACTTATATGCTATAGACAGACCTGGTAAACTATGAAATTTGAGGATATTAGTGCCCTCTAGGAGTCCACAGTACATAAACACAGTTATCGGGAACTATCATTTTCCCAAATGCGTACACCCAAATAGAAGATATAACCACTACACATCTACAAATCTACGCACCTTCAAAGAATCATTATAAGTGGTTTCTCATAACTACTTTATTCACTGAATAGTCCCCAAAGGGTAAGAAAGTGACAGCTACTGTATCATTTAAAAATTTATTCCAACAGTCCCATAAAAATAAACACATAAAGTAATATAGTTCTTGTTCACTTGACTTATGGACAAGACAGAGTGGGAGGGATTAATCTTTGAATTAGTTTATCACTATTACAGGCTTAAGAAGTTTTTTGCCAAATAAAGCTGGTCCAGTATAAACACAAATTTTTCAGGAAAGGTATACACCTGTGTTAAGCAGCAGGTAGTGCAGAGGACGCACAAACCATCAGTTGATCAAGGCATACATTTGCCCCTTTTTACCTGTGCTTTCCATTTTATCTCCAGATTGCATGCACAAGATCTAGCTCATGCAAGGAATTTATCAACAGTAGAAGGCAAAGGATGAAATTGCTACCATTTAAGTATGTTTGTACCACTCACATCAACTACAGTTCCAAAAAAAATGTCTTTCTGATGTGCAGGGACACACACATTATCAAACCTACCATTGACAGATATGGAGCAAGTTTTACCAAGCTGACTGGGGATTTCCGTCCTGAATTAATCTGCAACTACTTTTTCAGTCCTGAAACTTCAAGCACAGCAATCACAGAATTTTGTGGCAAACTGACAGTTTGCCATATTTATAATAGGGTAGTAGAAAAGGACTAGCTATTTTTTACTTTTTTCTTCAAATGGTCATAGGAAATATAAACTATTTCCAAGCATATTACCTGTATGCGTGTCAAATAAGGCTCATCTGTGTACAAAGAAAATTACACATATTTCAATGCTTGAAATAATGCCTGACTAATTCAATAAAAGCTAAAGTTATACGCTTTAAAATAAGGAAAAAACCCAACATCAAGATCCAAATTGCAGATGCCTCTCATCCGAGGTAATACCATGATCAGAATACATTACATGGCTAAGCACTACTGTTTTTCAAGTATGCAACGCCCACAGAATGACAAAGTATGCCTCCAAAAAAGCCTCAAATACATTTTTTCACGTTAAAGCTCTTCTTACTCTTCTATAAGAGTCATGTTTCCAGTGATGTTTCTAAAAATTATCTGACCTTTCACAACGTGGCTTAAACTAATTAAATACTTTGAAATAGAAATGCAGCCAGCTTTATTAAGACACTAAACAGGAGACTGACTTTATGCATAGCAAAATGCAGACTGGGTACCTCTCAGAATTACCAGGTTTGGCTTCTACAAGTTTTTTCATGCTTCTTTGTTTTCCACCGCAGTCTTACTACACTAGTAATCTATACTTACACTTGAATCACTGTGTCTCCAAAAACAAACGAGTTCTACCTGTAAGTTCCTATTGACATGAGAAGGTAAATACCAATTAATCTTGAGATAGAGACATGGACATTACAGAAGTGTGTAAATATATTGCATGCTTACTATGTTGTACAATTATATTATATAATACCAACTTCTAACCTTGAATTTAATGTATATTCTTAGGATTTTAGTAGCTTGCTCCAAAAACACTTTCTATTTTGCCTTTCTGAAAAACAGTGCGAATTCTTTTGTTTCGAAGTTATAGTGATACCTCAGCTCTGTGGTACATCTTTTGAAGAAAATTCAGTAAGTTCTTATGAATAACGATTATACCTGTGGCTACAGTTTTTGTTACACAAATACATTTTTTTTGAATACACATTGTTCTGTCCTGCACTCGGGACCAGACAGCTTTTCAGGGTTGCAAGAAGTTGCACTGTCATCTAAAGTGGCCAACTGCTAGTTGTCAGAAAGCTTTAATGGATCAAGACCATAGCAATCAACATCACACACAGCTGGACTACGTTGTAACAGTTAACAGCAAAAGATTCTCAAGGAAAGGTTAAAACTGACAGTTGCACTAGATATGAAACTAACAAAATTCAAAAGGAAATTCATGTATTTTGGACTTCAAAAATGTTAAGACGATCTTAAAGCTTTAAGGACACTTCATTTTGGGATGCGCATTTACTACTCACACTACATATGAAAAATGATTTATCATTACTGAACTGTATCATTCTACTATAGCCAAAACAAAGTAGCATTTTCCTGAAAATTTAATATAAATGATAGAGCACATTATTCACTATGTGCACTGGGTATCTGCATGAAATAAGCCATACTTGAGTATTTTCTTCAGTTAACTGTTGAGAGAAGCTTGACTCTATATGGAAATGTATGTACTGGAGATCTTACAACATTCCTTTCCAACAAGAACAACTTTTTGGACTAATAGTTGCAAATTCCCCTCCCCCCATGACAGTTTTATATTGACTGTATATTTGAATTGTGGGAACAGCAAAGAGAGAGTTCTTTTTTTTTTTTTAAAAAAAAAAAATCTTTCCTGACCATATCTAGTATGTCATCTATACAAATGACTAACGTTTCTCTAAATTACTGGCAGTTAAGTAGTGTAAGAAAAATAAATTTCAGTGAAATCCTCCAGGTAGCCAGTGTACAGTATTGACAGATAGGTGAAGTATGTGAGCCATATCTTGGGAACATTTATTTTGGCTGTTTGAGCCAAGAGCAGCACATAAAGCTGAATCAAAAGCAATACAAAATTAATGAGCTTCCTTCTTTCCTTCCAAGAATTAATAAAGGTGAGCTGTCAGCTTGAGCCAAGATGTGACTCAATAAGATACAGCACTTACATTCCTCCCCAATGATTTACTGAAGTGTACCATTCACACTCAAGCTGTCAATATCTATTTTACTATTTTTTATTTGTAGACACACACACACACCATATATACACCAAGAACTACCACGTTATTGCTACTGTTTTTGTCCTGTGTGATTCTAAATGTAAACTGAGGTATCAACCACACAGCTAAGTAATCCACCATTTGCATCTTATATAGCAGTTTCCATCAATATCTCATTAATAAAATTTGTACCTATTATTTTACCTTCTCATTATCATTCACATTTCTCAGGGAAGCTACAGATTTTGCCTGGGTTTTTGTTAAGCAAGTCATATAGGAAACAGGGATTCCTTATTGGTGACTTGACAGCACTCTTTCAAAGTCAGATATCCAGCGTGAGCTTCTTAGTGGGGTGAGAGGCAGCTGGAAGTCCATTAAATACCTCTGCTCTACACATGAAAAAGCAGTGGAACTTTCCAAAGTGTCTCAACCCTCTCCATGAAAAGGACAGCATATCCCTAAAACCTAAATTGCAGGCAGCTAATTCAGTAGCAGCAGAATAAGATTTGGAAAAGATGACAAGCAGTTTAGTTTCTTGCAACAGATGAAAATCAGAAACCATCCAGTACTGGAACTGACTTATAGTCCACCTAGAGCAGTATCCTGTTTCCAACAGTGGCGATACACAGATGCGTACAGAGGCATAAGCATAGGTCAAGCATGTATGATAGCTTTGCTAGCTTTCAACCTTTTTCAGCTAAACAACTTAGCTGGATGAAAATTTTGCATATTTAATGGCCCTCAATGAATCTCTCTTTCACGAACGTAGCCAGCCTTCTGACGACCACCTGTGAACTTCTACTTTAGTCTCTTATAAGCTCCAACATTTTAGGATTTCCCTACCCCCCTACCTCACCCCTCCCCGTTTCCCTGTTCTTCGACCGTCAAATTGCATCTACTGTATTATTTCACAATCACTCAATCTCATAAGGTGCTTCTACAATTCCTCAGAGTGGGCATTTGGATTAAAACAGCCCATGAAGCAGTTTTCTGGAAGGGTATATAAGGTTGATGAGAGATGGAGTGGCTTGGGTCTCAGCCACTCTGCTAACAGAGTTAATCTTTATCATGCAGGTTATTTTACAGGTAACTCCAACAGCACAGGAGGCAAATTCATACAAGTTGCTCTTTAAGAAGGAAGGAACAAGGCTTGATGTCTTGGCTCATAGTTTAGCCAGTCAAATGACTCAAGCCAGTTCCAAAATGTTTCGTCCGGCTGGAAATGATACCTATGGTTTGGAGGACTGGTGAATCTATCTACCAGTAATTGGAAAGATTTAACGGAGAGCACCAAGATTATATTCAGAGAAGAGACCGTCAGCTCCAAGAATGAGTCATAAACATCCCAGGTTTAAAGTTACCCAGCCCATGAGCACACAGAGACAACTCTTTCTCCTTAGAAGAAAGGAAAAGCATTGGTGAAGATTAACTACACAAAAAAGACAGCAGAACAGCTCTGTGGTAAGACATTGGCTGTGTGGGGAACAGCAGATCACTCTGTTTTTACAGTACATGAAAAGATGGCACAAGGTAGAAGATCACAGCACTCAGAGTAGCACTGCATGGTGCAATAAGCATGGTGGAATAATGAGAAAGCAGAAGTAATGACAGAGACCAGTAAAACCTGGTCCCAGAAAAGAAACCCAAGAAGCACCTCTCGAGCAGATGCCCAAAGAACTGCATGATACCGCAGAAGATGCAATATATGACCGTGATGAATTTGCACACAGCCTCAACACATGAACACTTAGGGACTCAACTGTTTTCTTCACGTGGACCTTAGAAACCAAGAGCTTTTGCTTGGCTTCTGCCACACATGATGAACTAGAACTCAAACACGGCTCTCATGATGCCACTTTGGGACAGTCATTCTCTGAGACTAAGACAAAAGGTAAAGACACGGATTTCCTGTACTCTGTAGAAAGAGTAAGTGCATACTCCTCCAGAGTACAAATGACATAGAGAAGATTTATTCTTCCTCTAGACTTCTGGTTCTGAGTCAGAAGCAGGATCAAACTGTGGAACTCTTTGTGCCATAAGTTGATGAAGGAACTCACAAACTTAAAAAGCTGCTCTGTGAGGGTGTTGCTGCTACTCTCTCGACACTGGTCGAGAGGGTCCCTTGGGAGATGGTCCTGAAGGGCAAAGGGGTCCAGGGAGGCTGGACGTTCTTCAAGAAGGAAGTCTTAAAGGCGCAGGAGCGGGCTGTCCCCATGTGCCGCAAGAAGAACGGGCGGGGAAGACGACCGGCCTGGCTGAACGGGGAGCTCTGGCTGGGACTCAGGGAAAAAAGGAGAGTTTATCACTTGTGGAAGAAGGGGCAGGCAACTCAGGAAGAGTACAGGGATCGCGTTAGGTCGTGCAGAGAGGAAATTAGAAAGGCAAAAGCCCAGCTAGAACTCAACCTGGCCACTGTCGTGAGAGACAACAAAAAATGCTTTTATAAGTATGTTAATGGCAAAAGGAGAGCCAAGGAGAATCTCCATCCTCTATTGGATGCGGGGGGGAACGTTGCCACCAAGGACGAGGAAAAGGCTGAGGTACTCAACGCCTTCTTTGCCTCAGTCTTTAGTAGTCAGAATGGTTATCCTCAGGGTACTCAGCCCCCTGAGCTGGAAGACAGGGACGACGAGCAGGAGAAACCCCCCATAATTCAAGAGGATGAAGTTCATGACCTGCTATGCCACCTGGACGTTCACAAGTCTATGGGGCCGGATGGGATCCACCCGAGGGTTCTGAGGGAGCTGGCGGAGGAGCTTGCCGAGCCGCTCTCCATCATTTACCAGCAGTCCTGGTTAACTGGGGAGGTCCCGGACGACTGGAGGCTCGCCAATGTGACTCCCATCTACAAGAAGGGCCAGAAGGAGGATCCGGGGAACTACAGGCCGGTCAGCCTGACCTCGGTGCCGGGGAAGATCATGGAGCGGTTGGTTTTGAGGGCGCTCACGAGCCATGTCCGGGACAACCAGGGGATCAGGCCCAGCCAGCACGGGTTCATGAAAGGCAGGTCCTGCTTGACCAACCTGATCTCCTTCTATGACCAGGTGACCCGCCTAGTGGATGAGGGAAAGGCAGTGGATGTGGTCTACTTGGACTTCAGTAAGGCCTTTGACACTGTCTCCCACAGCATTCTCCTAGAGAAGCTGGCGGCTCGCGGCCTAGACAGGTGCACTCTTCGCTGGGTAAAAAACTGGCTGGACGGCCGAGCCCAGAGAGTTGTGGTCAACGGAGTTAAATCCAGTTGGCGGCCGGTCACGAGCGGTGTTCCCCAGGGCTCAGTACTGGGGCCGGTCCTGTTCAATATCTTCATCAATGATCTGGACGAGGGGATCGAGTGCTCCCTCAGTAAGTTTGCAGACGACACCAAGTTGGGCGGGAGTGTTGATCTGCTGGAGGGTAGGAAGGCTCTGCAGAGGGACCTGGACAGGCTGAATCGATGGGCTGAGGCCAACTGTATGAGGTTCAACAAGGCCAAGTGCCGGGTCCTGCACTTCGGCCACAACAACCCCATGCAACGCTACAGGCTTGGGGAAGAGTGGCTGGAAAGCTGCCCGGAGGAAAAGGACCTGGGGGTGCTGGTTGACAGCCGGCTGAACACAAGCCGGCAGTGTGCCCAGGTGGCCAAGAAGGCCAACTGCATCCTGGCCTGTATCAGAAATAGTGTGGCCAGCAGGAATAGGGAGGTGATCGTGCCCCTGTACTCGGCACTGGTGAGGCCGCACCTCAAATCCTGTGTTCAGTTTTGGGCCCCTCACTACAAGAAGGACATGGAGGTGCTGGAGCGTGTCCAGAGGAGGGCAACGAAGCTGGTGAAGGGCCTGGAGGAGCGTCTGAGGGAACTGGGGTTGTTTAGTCTGGAGAAGAGGAGGCTGAGGGGAGACCTCATCGCGCTCTACAACTACCTGAAAGGAGGGTGTAGCGAGGTGGGTGTTGGTCTCTTCTCCCAAGTAACTAGCGATAGGACAAGAGGAAATGGCCTCAAGTTGCGCCAAGGGAGGTTTAGATTGAACATTAGGAAAAATTTCTTTACTGAAAGAGTGGTCAGGCCTTGGAACAGGCTGCCCAGGGAAGTGGTGGAGTCACCATCCCTGGAGGTATTTAAAAGACGTGTAGATGAGGCCCTTAGGGACATGGTGTAGTGGGCATGGTGGTGTTGGGTTGACGGTTGGACACGATGATCTTAGAGGTCTTTTCTAACCTGTATGATTCTATGATTCTATGATTCTATGATTCTATTGCTATCAGGGTCAGAAAATTATGCAGATGAAGTACTTACAATAATGTGGTCCTCACTTAAGCAGTAAAAACTACATTATGGCCACTTGAAAGGGAAGACCCACACTCCAAAACAATACAATTCTTGAAGAAAGTAGTAAGGCTGTACCCATGCAAGTTAAACCGAATAGTCACTCCAAATAAATTCATGATTTTCCCATGTATTTTTCAGAGATATTGTCTGAAAGGAAAGCCTTGGGCCAAACCCCAAACTGGGGAGTAAAAAGGAATGGAAGTGACTCAAATAATACTAGGAAGATTCTGCAGTACAGCGTACTCCATTTTCCATGATTGTCCCCCATTGGCATCCAGGAATAAAACCCCCTCAGATACTCACACCCAAAACATTCTAGCTCATCACGTTGGACTTCTCACAATGTACACAGTCACACAGACACTCATTTGAAAGGCAATGCTAAACTTTTCTTGAAAATGGAAGGTAAAAAAGAGACTGCTTTTTCAGATGTTGGTTATAGGATTCCTTTTTTTTTTAAAACTGGAATAATTTCTCAGAAGACCTGAGACAAACATTATTAACAATATTAATTAAATATTAACCAACATCAATATTACTTGAACTTGCAGTCATCAGCCAATGCAGCAAGGAGCTTCATATTGCTAGCTCACAGAGGCAGGCAGCACAAGAACTAAGTACTAGTCTATTCTTCAAATCAGGAGAACAAAAACACACCTGAAAGTGTCACAAACTGAATTTCAGGTTTTTATATTCTTTGCCAGCTCCTGCAAAGAGTGGTTAAGTTTACAACTGGTCTCTGTTAGAAACTGGTTTCCCCCATTTACAAAAGATTACATCACTGACTGTGATCTGGCATTAGAGAGCATAGGTTCATTTTACCCTATTGATGGTGGGTGGTTGCAGCAGTAATTCTTCCCAGTATGAAAGATTAACTCAAGTTTTGTCATACGCTACACCCAGGTCCTCAGAAGTCAATGGGGGATGCTACTGTCTTTGATATGAATGCAAAGAAATCCACCCCTCCCAAATGCAAACACCCCATAGCTTCAAGATGCCTCTAGTGGCCCCAATTTATCATTCACACCCTCCATAGAGGGGAAAGGCCAAGTGTAGAGAGCTGTCCTGGGAGCAGAATACAGGCAAAATGTGGTTTCTCCCTCCTAAAGCACCACCTGTCCTGGGGAGTTTGGTAGCAAACCTGGTACTACACCAACTTAGGCGTGGTAGTCTGAGAAGGAGAGGGAAATATGCAAGTAATAAAATTGATTAAATATCAGACCACAGCTCTAAATCCATTTTAGTGTGTCTTTGTCCTCCAGCATTTCCAGAGAAGCATTTTATGATCACTGATTTCCAATTAGTTATGTTATCTACAATATAATAGAGAAATAGAGACACAAAACACTAAAGCTTTTTTCTGAAAGGTTACATTCAAACTCTCTTACATATTTACAAATCCATATGGCTTCATAAATAAGTGTAGTGCATGCAGTTCCAGAAAAACATCTAGACTGCACACACTGCAAACCTTGTATAAATAGTATAGATTTGTCCATGCTGCCAAAGATTTGTGATAAGCTTTTGTTTACAACAGCAAAGAACTGTCCAATGCTTTTATTACTTTGCCCACTACTCTGAAGCACTTAGCAATCTTTCCACTCAGCATGTTAATTATGGAAGATGCTTCTTCTATTACATAATTTATTTAAAGCCTGTTCAATAGCAATTTATGAAGTCCAGATTGTGAAGCATCACATAACAATTTATTCTTCTCCTTAGCATCTTTGGTCACTAATAGCAATTTTACAGTACACTATGCCAAATAAATATGCTTTAATACCTTGATCAAGCATTTAGGAAGCTGCTTACAAAGACTCAATGCACAGTAGCATCTCTGCAGTCAAAGGTCAAATACAATTTCCATTTTGACCTCTGTATTAGCAGAGGTCACCAAACCAAAACCATACATGTGTACGCTAGGGTTAAAATCTGGATTCTAGCTTTTTTTTTTTTTTTAAAGCTAATTATTTTTCTCAACTTCGAAAAGATTTGATTTGGCCATGCTTATACATTTTCCCCCCCTCCTTTAAACAACAAAAACACATTTTTAGTGTTTTCAGATGTTGAGATCTTTTATGCTAGCTAAAGACACTAATTTGAGTAGAAAGAACCAGCCATCAGCCAAAGTCCAGTCTTTTGAAGATAATACAGCTACGTGACAATTTCTGGCAGTTGGCTGTGGAAAAGTCAGGATCGGTTGGTGTCTTATATCCTGCCTCATTTTTCACGTAAATGTGTGACATACATCTGGCTCTGGAAGAAATTTCAGTTCATCTTTTAGGCCCATCAGTATGCCTCTTTCTTCTTGATCCTCTTTGCATACGAAGATATTATTTTATCTTAAAATCATATACTGTGTTAATAGCAAAGCATACAGCTGGAATGCTAAAATCCAAAATAAATTTGGGTATAATACATTGTGCCAGTATAGCACTGTGTTTGTATGCACATATGCACGCTACTTCAAACCACAGAAAAGAAAACCAGGAAAGGAGATCAAAGTCAGATCTTTTACAGTTAACTATTAGGAAAAAACTGCAGAAAGGAACTAGAAAAAAACAACTACAGTTTCTGAAACCTAGAGTATACCAACAGGCACAGGTCTTGTTCTAAAATTGTTACCCTGCTACTGGCAAGGAGAGCAGACTATCAAAATTTACAACTGACACTTTCAAGTTTCAGCAGAACATTTCCATAGCTTCTTAAACACTTATTGAACATAGGCATATGTCTGCCCTGCAAAGTCTATCATTCAACATCAATTAGTAGTTTTTTTTGGAAAGCAGAACTTCAGAGCCAAAGGGAAGGTGAACAACTTATACTAAAATCACTGAATTTTGCTAAGAGGCAATGGGTTAAAATTCCTGCGTATTTGGAAAGCTGAGTAAAAATATGCCAAAGTAAGAAGTGGCTTCTACCTTCTACATCACTTCATTTCTCAACTTTGTACTGTCTGTCATTTTAACATATCTTGCATTATGTGCTTCCTTCAACTGATATTATTTATTAAGCTAATATACAATCTTGACAATATCTTGCCCTATATCTAAACAATGCCTTTAGATGCTCCATTGGTATTGTGAGCATTAATCTCCCACAAAAAAAATTAAAAAGATTAAAAAATAAAAAAAATCGGAGTAAAATCCAAATAACTAGAGAGTCATTATCATGGTGTTTTTGGCAGTAGTAGCTAACAGCTTTACAGACGTTTTATTTAAAATTTACTTAGACTGTTACGCAGGACATTTCAAAGAAAATTCTGCTAATTTACTGAGTTAATAACGATAGATTTGCTTCAATATCCAGACAAGTGAAAATATATTGAGCTAAAATAATATTCACCTAAGGTTATGCCCTTTGAATGATTGCCATGGGGTGGGGAGTGGAACAATATACTTCCACTGTTACTTTGAATGAAAGACCTTTATATATGGTATTTTGCCAGGAATAAAAATTACTCCTGTTTTTTTGAAGTCTGACCTAGTGCAGCTGCTTTGTTTAAAAAGAAGTTAATGATTAGTTTTGCATCCACTTCAATAGATCAAAAAAGAACATTATTCCAAAATCGAAGCAATATAAGCAATTTTTATTTGTTATTTGAAAGAAATTAAATGGAAAAAAGCCAGTTTTTTTAAATTCAGCCATCATACTTTCTTCATTAACATTTTGCAATGTTTGACAATACTTAATAAAATAGCTTTAATATTACCTAAAATGTTGCAATTTAGCCTTTATAAGTTACACCAAACTTTCCACAGTTCATTCTCCAAAGCCTACTGACTCATAGCAAAAAAAATCAGATTTATAGTTTTGTCCTAAAAATGATTTAAGCTAAAATACCAAAAAGTTGCAAGTTTCCAGGCCTCCCTTTCATGCTACATTCATTTAGGAAATATTTTAATGACAGGCAATCCTAAAAGAGAAGCAGAGATGCAGTATATTTAACAGGCCAAGTTAAGAGTTCGCACAGGAAAAAAAAAAGTAAGACTTTCAAACATCACATACTTAAACAGACACTATTAAAGGTATCATATTTCCCAACTTCTGGTTTCACAAAACACATTATTTTCTTTTGCTAAGAGAGCAGGCTCTACAGAAAAACAACACATTAAGATGACACTTGAGTATCATTTCTGGTTACTAATAGCTAGCCCTTCTCCCAGATTTCTTTCAAAACTCATTTCATAGTTTAATTAAATCTATCTTTATCTAAATAGAGATATGAGGAAGATTATTTTTATACATATACACACAGACACCCCTATCTAAAAAATGAGCTTAAAACTAGGACTTAGTAGTTAGGATACTGACTCTCAAAGATGAGCTATAATGTGAAAAAACTGTTTTCTACAGGCTGTGCTTAATTTTTGAAAATTAAGCTGGTTATTATTTTTTACTGCCCAAGAAACGTGAAATAAATCAGCTATGGCAAAACTTTTGTCCTGAAAGTGCTTTCTAATTGAATATAGGTACCAGGAACTGATAAAATGGGTTACAATCAGAATTTAAAACTCCCTTATTTAAAGCTCCCTTATTGCCATAAATGGAGCTTTGTAATTCAAGACAAAAAATCGTGAGTAAATTCATTTAGAAGTTCAATGCACTAGTTGAACAACTTAAATGCAAATCTAATCCTGAGATCATTTGAAACAGTTTTAGTACAGCATATGCTCAATACTCCAGATTTCTCTTGAACAATTGCTAGTGAGAACTTAACTCTTGAAAGCTGCTTTAGAAAATATCAATTAGAAAATACCAAGTCCTACAACAAATGCCTTGCAGACAACTGAGTTCACAATCAAGCATAAGAAAACCTGCTTCTCCATTAACAGGCATTCCAAACCAGCATGCGATTTTGTTCTAGTCACCTACTTCTAACAAAGAATAATTCCCAGAAGTATTTCAGTATTACAGAGATCTTGTTCTGCTCCCATCATAAGCAGACAAAATTAACCTAGCTTCATGATAATGCTAAACAATACACCCAACTAAGAATAGCAATTGGATATAGCACTACTTCTGTACTTTTTGATATTCTTGCAGGGCCAGTAGTTTTCTATAAATCAGATTCTGTATTAAGAGACCTCTTATATTCACCTTTTTTAAAAAAAAAAAATTTAATTGCTATCAAAAGCAGAGGAAGTCTACAGTCTTTTCTCCACTAAGTCTAGCTTGATACCCTGGAATCCACTGGTATCAGTGACATTATGCAACTTTAAAGGAAACGAAGCTAATCAGAAAATTAAGTCTGAAGGCAGTTTTAGAAATACTGTGGTTCTCAAAGGAGAATTGCAACTTCCATTAGCATAGTTTTATATATACACATAAAAAAATACAAATATATATAATATATTTAGTAATATGAAATTATTATAAAGAAATCTTTCTTCACCTGCATATCAATTTTAAGATTTTAAGTTTTGATAATGTTGTTAAGATTCTGGTGTCATCAACAGTTCTATCTTCTTGGCAAGCAATTGTACATTTTATTTCAAGTATTAGCCATCATGCAATATAAATTCAATGGTGTTTAAGAGCATACTTTAATTTAGGCAGGTACCCATCTCTCTCTCTTTCTTAAAGGAAGTTAATTTTGTAATCATGAAATATTATGAATTATCATTAAGAGTGAGGTAGAAAACCTGTAGATTTTCCATAGGTATATAAACAGAGATACTTACAGCCGTTCAAGTTGTTTTAGATCTTGAAATGCTCCACGTTCTATCACACTAATCTGATTTTCTTCCAAGTGTCTGCAATTTCAGAAATATCAGTTAATTTTTAGACAAAAGAATAAAAGAGTTTCCCTACTTCTCTTCACATGTGCTACAAAATTGCTTTTCACAGAGGTACCAGTAACAGTTATAATTAGAGATTATTAAAAAAATCTGGACAGAACAGCACTGTTTCTCTTGGTCACTAACAGGAAACTGATTCAAAAATTGCCTCCTGAATGCCAGATTTAGTAAATATTTTTGTTCCTAAACTTTTATAACCATAACCAATATGCTCAGAAAGGTGTTGGTCTAAAGGCTGATTGTTACATGCTTAGTATATTACTCTTAGGTTATGTAAATGTAATTGAGATAACTGACTCCTACAGCACACAGCAGGAACCCCCTCAATGTCAGCATATTTTTTTGTCCAACCTTTATGTTCTGCAAAGATTTTAAGCTTGCCCCAGAGTAAACCATGTGTAAGTAATCCAAAGCGGTCCACTCCCTCCAGAAATACAGCCATGGCAGCTATGTGTGACAACTGTATACAGTCCCGCTGTACAACAGGGTGCAAAAACGTAAGGGAAAACTCCCAGGTTTCCACTGTGTCTGACCCTGCTTTTCTTCCTCCCCTGTGGCTGAGACAAGGATAAGTTATAAGCAATGGAGACCGACTTCTCTTTGATTTACACTGTGCAGGAAATGATTATTCATTTACGCAGCAGAAACGCTCTTTATATGTAAAGTGGAAGCCAAGGAACAGAGATACCAATAGTCCCATTTAAGCTGACCTTTTTCCTCTCTCAGTGCTGCCTTCCAGCACACACCCATTTTCTGCTTCTTTAAGAGCACTCACATGCATGGACTAGGCTCTCTGGACATTTTACGTGGCTTTAGCTAAAACACAGAAAGGAAGAACTTAACACAGTAAGTCTGGGCTCAGCCAAGACTAACTAGTGAAAAAGCACTATTCTTGCCTGTTCTCAACAGCCACTCCTCTGCACCCAATCCTATGAGGATGCTCAGAGCTGTTCAGCTGGATAGCAGTTGAGAAGACAGACAGCAAGAGAGTATTCCACAGCCAGGATCACGTATGAAGATCAAAAAATAAAATTAAAAAAACCCCAAACATGTGAACCAGAGAGGCATGTTCCTAAAAGGAGGGAACTACTATGAAGTAGTCCTAATTTTCATCACTAAATTAGGGGTGCCATTTGAGGTTCATAGAAGAGAAAATAGTAAATCAGGAATGACAGATTCTGTAGACTGATGTTTCCCCTTTTGATGTTCAAAGGCCCATTTAGAAGTACAGTTAAGCTCTTGACTGATACTTTTAGATCAAGAGACAGCACCACCTAAAATTTTTGTATTTATTACTTCATATTAGACTAAAAAAATTCACAGGTTTCCTTGTGTACAACTTCTACCAGCTACCAACTATCCTTAATGAAGTTCTGCGTAATCTTCTGCAAAAATGCTATTAATGGGACTATACCTTAAAGTGACCAAAATCTGAAAGACTTACTCACTAGTGTTTCAGTATAACTGATTTATCCATAAGTGATTGTAAAGTGGACCAAAAGCTTTACCATGGTATTTATTAAAAGCCAGTGAGAAACAAAAACAATTAAATAACTCTGAAACTACATTCAGACTTTAGCATGGAACTAAAATTTACTGTTTCACATCACAATCTGTTCCATTTGCTTGGTTTAAAAGAACACCAATAACTGAATAACATGCAGAAATTACTAGCATTTGATCTCTAGAATTATGGACATTCTTAGTACCAGCACCCTAAAACAGTCTTGTAAAGAAAGACAAGTTTTGTGTTATACTCACAAGACACGGAGATTCTTCAGTCCTGTGAAGTCTGTCTTTGTGATTCTTGTGATATTATTTTTTTCTAGATCACTGCAGGGGAAAAAGAAACCAGCATTCAGGCACAATAACTGACATCCAAAACTCCGTTAGCAGAAAGTATCTCCATCAGTGGAGCATCTATCAGCTACTCAAATTGTACAAACTAATGTTTCCATTAAAATCTCAAAAAGCAAGTCATCAATCTTGATGCACTCTGCCTCCTCCTCAGAGTACATTGCTCTCATACAAGAAGTCCTTCCATTTTTATTTCTAGTATCGATGCTTACTATATGATTCTTTCTCCCTCAAGACTACAGTCTTGTAAGAGGCTAAATATATTCAAGACCCAATTGGTATAACACAGTTGAAAGAGTACCCTGCCCCAAAATGAAGATTAAACTCTGGGGTTATTCTAAACCCAAATGAGTCCAGCCTGCCACAGAAACTTAGACTACACAGAGCTTGCGGAGAGAACGACTTCGCTTAGTGAGCCTTAAGTGTGGTCCTACCCAAATGATTGGAAGGTCTGCAAAATTATACAACAGCTTATGGTCTTTTTCAAGCATCCTAACTGGGCAGCCTCCTGATCCCAGCTTTTTGGAAATGCTGGTTTTCAGAAGATACTGTTAATCACACTGACCTGTTTCCCATGTGTGTTCACCCTTTGCCAATTCCTACATTCTGTCTTTAAATTCTCAATTTCCTAACACCTCTGTTATGCGCCGACACATTTTCCTTGTGTGGTCACATACCAAGTATTACCTCCTGCACTCTCTTTCAGTCTGTGCTAATTTATGCTCTATATTCAAAATTAATAAGTAACTGGCTTCTTTTCCATGACAGGGAAAATCCACTGTAACCAGACCTTGAGCTGCCCACTTTTCTGCAGCTTTTCTTTGGAGCGAGCACACCAAAAATACAGAAGAATTTAATGTCTGAACTTATATCTTAATAGAACAGACATCAAAATAAAACACTCTAGTTTTAGACAAATTTATTTAATTCAAAGAAGGGTCAAATTAAAAAGAAAGGAATTTATAAACTAACCCTTGCAAGACTGATCCTATACTTAAGGATAGCTCTCAGTACACTAACTTTGGTGCCTTTAGAGTCACAACAAACCAAGAATAACTTCTTTTGTTTCCCAATGAACATTTCAAAAGAGTATACCAAATACCTGCTGGTGCTATAGGTCCTGTGTTGCTGTTTTCTCTCCTCTAGACTTGCCTTTGCTGGGCACCCCTAAAGTTCTTCCAGCTGAGCATGTCCCATTGTTTGCGGTTTGTTTGGTTTTTTTTTCTGTCCAGATTGTTCTACCTGACCTAGTGCTAACCCACAGGGACAAGACAAACAGCTAGTCTTTCCTCCTGGTCTTCAGCCATGCTTATTTTAACATAATAAGCAATATGCAACAAACTTACAATTAATAAAAACAAATATACTCTCCAACATGTCACCACAAATTTGTTCTGAGTGTCAGTTTCCTAGATACAAGAAGCCCTTTATGAAAAATAAATTTTCTAATATTGGAGTAAACTTTTTTCTTCCAAGTCACATTTTATGTCTACCAAAAGCTGCTAAATATCAAAAATATAAGCCTTTGGGGTAATAGTTTTCATGCCAAAAAACATTCAGTGTTTTTTCTAAAGATCATGAGATTGTAAACAATACATTCTGACAAATTTTGTTGCATATTGCCATCAAAAACAATCTGATACGAAAAACTAGCCATGAGGGTAGACATTTGTTTTCTAAAAGAGAATGAGATCACAAATCCACAGCAGGAAGCAGAAGCTTTTCCTATGCAATTAAGTTTTACTATAGTTCCTGCACTAATGTGCACTGGGATACACCTCTTTTGTATTTAGAAGGTACCATTTCCCTCCCATTTCTAGTAAAATTCAACGACAAAAAGCAAGATTACAGTATTTTTTTTTTTAAGTACATTTGGCAATCATCGGACACCTGCACAAACCTTGACCCTGAAATAATTTCTGAAAATCAGATGGGTGTTCCTAAGTGCTGCTTCAAGTTGGTTATTTCTCTAGGTACAAAAAGGAATTCAAGGAAGGGATAGAAGTCAGAGCTTCCAGGAGCGCCTCAACTATCACGTCTGTATTCTGAAAAACGCTACATAAATGGCTGTCTAGGATGGCTTCTAAGTGCCTAGCAAGTAATACTGCAAACAAAATGCGAAAGCACTTGAAATGTTAAGAACAGTTTAATCATTTGTAATCATTCATATACCATCCTACGGGGGGGGAAAAGTTCTCCTGGCTGGCACAATTTCCAGTAATTTTCTATCATACATGCAGTTCCATACAAGCCTTCCAGTATGGCTGCTACTTACTTAAGCCACTCTTTTTTCACCTCACATGAGATCCTATTAGTAGGATGGAACTACTACTAAGAAATACGTGAGTGTCAAGCATAAATGATTATTTCCTTTGAATCAAGATAATTTTTTTCTGCCGACATGAAGTAAAATTCTTCTAAGGCATTAAATGAAAAGCAATCGTCATGGTAACAAATTTCATTTTTCTAGTGTGAACCACATTGTCAAATAAAGGCAGTTACATATTTTGAAGTCTAAGCTTCTTAAAAGGTACACTTTCAATATTCAGAGAAGAAACAGGACTGATTTTTTAGTATAACTACTAACTTCCCCAAATGCTTCTAACCATGAAAATAAAGTTTTTTCCTAATATGAACATTATCCTCCACTATCAAAAATGTAAATATTTAGATGAGTACAGGTAATTGTACTCATTCATCTGAGGAAATAACTCTTCATATTCCTAAACATACGTAATTCTTTTCTCATGTGTTTCCTAAATCTTAGATGCAAACCGATATGAAATTAAGCTCCTTTTAATGTCATTTTAACATGCCGATGCATTCACTTACTGGACTTGAAAAGCTAAAAAAAACAACAAAAAACCAAACCAAACCAAAACAAAAAAAGCAAAAAAACCAAAACCCACACACAAAGAACTAAACACAGTATGAGCCACTTCATAGCTGGGAGTAGTCTGGTACTTAGAAGTCTGCAATGACGATGATTAAGCTCACAGTTGATACTGAAAAACACCCCAGCCTATATGTCTACAAGATCTGTGCGAGGGACAAACCAGCTATAGTTTAAGATCTCCATCTTTTCCATGGCAACTTTGCTATAGACAACAGGAAGACAGAACAGATTAAGGACTACCTAAAAAAAAAACCCAAACCCTAAAATTCAGACCAATAATTCTATACATTGCCCATAACGAGAATCTTTTACTGAATTCTGCCATTAAAAATAGAAGTCATATAGGCATAGAATATGTAATATTTTTTGTGTATCTTTTTCAAGCATTTGCATCAATCTTGCAGTGAATCCTTCTAAGATATAAGCAAGATTTTAACAGGATTGAAGCAGTATATGAGATACACTGGAGTGCAGAAATAAGTGTTTTATAATATTGAAATCTATTTCTGATGGTTATTGATAAATGTCAAAATAATACTAATAAAATTCCTCAGTCATAAAATGATTTAAAAATAAATAGAATAAACTTTCAAGAGTTAGTTTCTGCATCTTAGCACAGGACATACTTAAACAATAGAAGAAACACATTCTCCTGTCAGGAAACCATTTTCTTCAGCACAGGTGGGAAGCAAGGATAATGATAAGGAAATGAGGGGAAAAAAAGATCCCCACATTTCAGCTATATGAACAAAACAGACAGTATCCTTGCTTGAATTATGTCAACTATATTTAAAAAAGGTCCATTAAAGAAAAAACCCACAAAACAACTACAAGGCACTTTCACTGCATGTACCAGCCATTCTCTTCCATTTGTGTTTATCCTGTTGATTGAATCGTGCTTTTCTCCAGGAATACCTTTGAATCACTGCCTACATTTTTCAGATTTTCCAGCTTAATTTCCTCTTCTGTTCTCAGTTCAGTTCTTCCACCCTGGTGCATCATTAACTACTCACTGGTGCGCCAGGGTGACCTGATTGCAAGCAGCATTGGAAAGAATTAAGTCTGGAGTAAGCAATGCATAAATAGCTTGTGTTTTACTTGCATGATGTTTCCCATATGCTTTTCATGTCGTTCCTTCAGAAGTTCTCCCTTGCCTGTATCTCAGAAAAGGTCTAGCAAAGCACAGCATTAAGCTGGTCAGAATTCTCCAAGGCAGATAGGAGTCAGCTAAGGTATACGGGGCAACACAGTGTCTTTGGCCCTGCTTTTTGTCCATTTTGATAAGACTTAATTCTCAGCACAGCTTTACTCAGCTTGAACAGGTGTATGCAGAACTGCATTCCTGTCATAAACATAGCAATCTCTCCACCACACCACCCGTCCCGCCCAGCCTGTGAGACCAATCCCACACATCAGCTCTATTCCTCTCTACTTTCAGCCCCAAGAACACTCCAGCTATTCAACATTCTTCCCCTGGTGAAATCTGCAGTTCCCTGTTGTGAAAGAAACTTTAACATTCCTTGATCAATACATATCTTGAGATTGCTTTTTCCTCTACTCCTGCTGATTGGCACAGCCTATATTGTATACATAATATCAATCATTCTATTAATCCCTTCTGAAGGTTAGTATCTAAGTCAAAGGTTTCCATTTCTGTAAGTAAAATTACTTGGAAAATGCTCTAACTTTAAGGCAACCGTTCTTCATGAAGTTCACTTTCTTTAAACCATTTAGGATTTAATTGATAACTGCCGCCTCTGTTTTAAAAAGCAGTATTTACCTTCTGAACATTTGCCTGTTCCAGCATGCTCTCCCTCAAGGCTTATCTGCCATTTGAAGAAAAACAGACTAAAACCTTGATGAACTACTATGTAACACTTCCTCCTCCTGTTCACAGTAGGTCTAACACTGCTGCAAGGAAGCAGATTGCCACAGGTTACCCCATTAGTCAATTAAACTTTGTGACTGTGAAGTTACTGAACTAATGCAGACATTAGTGGTTTACAGCTGGTATTTGTGGGCAACATAATATTTTATGTTTCCTTTATAAAGTTTGGCAGCTGATTATGGGCTCACTAGTGGGTTTCAACTACAAAAAGCTAAACCTTAACATCTAATCTTGGTTGGCTTTCAAACTTATCAGTATTCTTAAGAACCGTTGGAAGGAAACACAGCTTTGAAAAGAAATCGTCTGGGTCAAAGACATGGGGAAAATTATACTGTAAGGGTGAATTTAATTTATATTTAACTTCAACAAATACCTATGTGCAGATACATTCATTCCACACAAAATTCTTACTGTGCAGAATTCCTGCATTTTGCATAGTATGTGGGGCCAAGCGGATCTTAGATCGTACTCAACACATCTATCTCACTCCACGTGTACACAAGTCCAGCTACGACTCTCTTGTCATTTCACATTCAGATAATATTGTCCCATCATCTAAGAACATCTAAGAAAACTCCATTGAGGAATACAGGTCTCTTCCGGTGCGTCAGCAGCAAAGTTGATACCACTCACTTAAGAAGAAACTGAAACTGTCATCTATACCAGCTTTAGTACAGCTTTTTAGTAAAGTATTACGTCTCTCTTGTCAATCTATTTTTCTTTTAGCATGCAAGTTAAGGACAATGCAGGTGTAGTAGCAGTTTAAGAAAACAGACATGGAAGGAATTATGTCAGTGGGAATAGAAACAGGAATTGGACTAGAATGGTACAAGACATCATGAAAGTGAGTTCAGATGAACTATTAAAGGGAGCTTTACTCATAAACACGTCCTGCTATGTTCTAATAACAATTTAATTCAATACGTATTTTCTAGATCTTGAAGACAGTCACACAACATACACTTATTACAAACAGGGATGTTTGGAGCAACTTGAGCAGATCCTGCTTCATAGCAAGAATTCGTCTGCATTGCTTCACCTTTCATTCTTCTCTGAAGACAATCTAGTGAACTTAAGACAGACTTTTAAGTGTTTTAAAGCATCCCCAACATTCTCTGGAGCATGCCATTATGCAGCTTCAAACAGCACTAGGCATGCACAGATTTCCTCTGTTACATTACTTAAATTTCAGTTGGTAATTATTCTGCTTAGCCATTCAACTCTTCCAAAACATCCGGACACTGTTGTTCTCAATCCCCACCCTCTGCCTGGGACTGTATAGAGTTTATGACTCGAGAAGTAAATCCACTTGCTACTTAGCACTACGTGCTTCCATCTCCTAGACTCACATACCCTGGCAAATATACGCACTCATCTTAGACAGTTCAGAGCCTATACTTCTTTAATATATGAGATCAGAATTGAGTTTGACAACACATCACCACCACAATAAACATTACAACTCTTACAAAAGAGCCAATAAAAAAAATGCAATGAAATGCTGAAGTCTTGCAACAATCTTCAAATCAATAATTTAATACTTACATATAAATAAAAAATCCTTATACAAAATTCAAATCCTCTCATATACAAGGATGCAAAAATTCAAAACAACACTACTAGATTGTAGCAAGTTCCTGTTACTCAGATCTCATTTTGCTACCTGCTGAACCCCCTATGCATTGTAGTCTCCAAGATAACCCAAAGTTTGGGCCCTCATCGTACTTGAGAGTCTTGAACATACCCAGGTGAATCCCTAACTAAATTCCTCAACTCTTCCACGACTATAGTTTTTTTAAATCAGCTGCCCATTTTGGAGCTAGCTCTGCTTGCCTTGTTATGCTTTTCTAGGCACATAGATGCCAAAGTCAAAAGCCTTACTAAAGCATAAAAACCAGTTAGCTCTCAGTACAAGTCCCTAATGATTTTGTTTGTTTTTTAAGCCTATGAGGTATGGGCACTGTACAAGTTCACAGGCACACAAAAGACTCTCAGCCTGATGGTCTTACTGCAAGTGGTGTATTTGCTTTAACACAAGCTTCCACTTAACACTTTTTTTTAAGTTACAATTTTTTCTCATCTCGAAAACCACCAGACTCCAGGCCTAACCCTGTTAGCTTTTGGTCAGAAAAGAAATTGCTTAAATTTAGTTCTCTTTCTGGAAGAAACACAATTATTTCATTTGGTTAAAGCCATTCACTGTCAATAACTGTTCTAGAGCAACAAAGTTTTCCTCCACTTCAGAGGACTCTCAGGTGCCAATCTGGCAAACACAGTGGCATTCCTAAAAACAAAACTGAAGATCACCTCTGATGTCCAATAATTTTATGGCAGTAAGTGATTTTGCATCTCAATGACAAATACAAGTCCTAGATGGGCAGTATTTAGGAAAACATTAATCCAATTGTCTTTAACCTAGGAAGACACTACATGAAATGAAAATACATACAACATGAAAATAACCTGCTATCTAAGGAAAAGGGAATCTAAAACACCAGTTGCAACTTCCTTCAAGTCCTCAGATGTTTGTTCATTTATATTAATAAACAAAGAATTCAATAAGAGCAGTAGAGAAACTGCATACTGTATTTAAGAAAAATTAACTGCCATACACTTCAAAAGACAGCTCTTACCCAAGTTACACAGCACTAGGATTCTTTCCTGTCCAACTGCTTCGTAAGTAAGGTAAATATGTACTTCGAGTCATAGAACCTCAAACATGAAATTTAGTTTCTGTTCCTGCTAAGTTTTCAAGTGGCTACAACATACCAGCTCAAAGCTATACACATTTGTGTCACATGTGGGACAAACAAATCAGCATAAAACCCAATACTCTGAAAAGAAACTTGATTAAACCAACGCCCCATGTAATCCACAGGGAAGATGCATTTCTCTTCATCTCATTTTTTGGCATTTCCCAACAAGGGATGCATAAAATTTGTCTCACACAGAACAATGCACTTGTTAATGCACAATTAATAAAATTCTCTCTTGCCCCCTAAGAACGAAACAGGTAGGATCCAACACACCATCTAGAACTCACATCAAAACAAACATCAGCTAGGACACAATTCATGAAACTTCCAAAAGTTCATGAAGACCAGAAGAAAAATAAATTTCCCCACAAACTTAAGAGCAACTGTTTTGAGGAAATGGCACACATTCTTTGTTACGATTAATTTGTAATACATTCCAAAGGATTTATTTTAAATGATAAATCAACTTGGCAGTAACATTCAAAATGTGGGAGCTAAAATTCAAGTGATAACAATTGAATCCAGATTCCTGAATCTAAAGAGTTACTGATATTTTTCATTAGCCCAACCAATTCCTCCAAATAACTCAAGCAGCACACATTCTTGGGAAACAAGGCTTTTACTGTTTTGCCATTACACTGCTAAAGGACTTTGTCGATCCAAACCACCTGCTAGAATGACAGCTGAGTCATCCCTTTAAAATTTTCCTGTTTGATTCGTTTTCCCAACCCCCAATCACTATGCAAGGTAACCACGAACACACACACACACACACCCCCCCCCGAACTGGAGAAAACATGCATTTTCACAGGTAAGTTAACCATTCACTTGGCTACCTACTGCACTCTAGAAGCTTAAAGCCACGAGGAATACCTTCTTGATTTTTATGAAAGCTACCTGCAGGGTTGGAGGCAAAAGGTTGTTCACTAAAGCCCTCTTCTCTTTACGAGTACTTTTGTTCTTAGTTTGGGAACATGTTACAATGATACCCATTAAAAAGGAGAAAAATCCATTCCCATGCGTGAATATATCCAGAGTAGCTTTTGACTACCCTTTCCAGTCTTTACACACCCAGTATCTGTTTTGTTATTTTAACCATTTTCCAGGATTTCTGCTATGGAGTTAATTTGTCTTTAATCGGTACGGACTGCCACTAGCCTCTTAACCTTAAATGACTATAATTCCCTATAGAAAGCACTTGGCAATTCTCTTATGCCTTCAATCCAAGAACTTCAAAGTTACTATGATAAACTACTCAATTATAACGCTACCCTAAAACCCTCTGGCAGCACAATCTGCATATCTTCAGATTTAACATATTTCCATCTCAACTTTTGCAATGCAGGAAATAAAGTCCTGGACTGGATTTTATGAATACACAAAGTCCATTAGTTTCCAAATCACTCGGGCAAGTACGAACATCACTTCTAATGAAAAAGACAAAACACTTCAAAATCATGTTCAGCTAAAGTAACTTCATTTTTTTTTTCAAAAAAAGATGGTACATTCCACCTCTATAGAAGACTTTTTTTTGAAGTTATTTTTTCTTCTTAAAACAAATAGTTGACTTTGTAAAGGAGCATGAGAAATTTTTTTCTTTTTTCTCCCCACTGACTTCTAGGAAGAGTGGTACTCTTTAAACATTTCACATCATCTAGTTCAACAGAAAAAAAAAAAAAAATGTAAAGTCCACCTAGAAGAAAATAAACCCATGCAACAATTACAGGTGGGGCACTGACTGACCAGGGAGTCGCTTTGCAGAAAAGGATCTTGGCATCCCATTGGGCCACTAAACATCAGCAGTGTGCCCGTGCAGCAGTGAAGGCCACCCTTCACCAGACTCCACTAACAAGAGTGTAGCCAGAAGAGTTTAAGAATTTGAAAGATTTGTCTAATCTCTTGTATTCAGGATTTGTGACAGGTCATCTGCAATGCTGTATCCAGTTTCAGGCTCTCCAGTACAAGAAAGGCATTGATACATTGGAAAGAGTGAGGTAAAGGGCCACTGAGACTACCAGGAAGCTGTAGCATATGACATACGACCGGAGGCGGAGAGAGCTGGGCTTGTTGAACTTAAATAAAAGGTTAAGGGGAGATCTAACTGCAGCCTAGTCCTTCTCTGATCTGCAGTAAGATCAAGTCATATGTGGAGGAACATTAGCAGAGAAAAAACAAGCCTGCCACAACCACCAGTTCTTGAAAGGATTCAGAAATATTCTGCATAGCTTCAGTAATAAGTACTGCACAGAGTGTATTAACACAGTAATATTGGGATCCAGGAATTTTGATATTGCTTGCTGCCCATGTTAAACCAGGATAACAATAAATTTACAATCCAACATCTAATAAATGTTGTTGTTGTTGTTGTTGGATAGCACCATACGTATGACACAGGATAGTTTCAGTCTCCAGAATAATTTAAATAGTAATTAAATAGCCACACAATAGCTGGAATGTACAAATTCTGTGCTGCAGTCCATCATACTTTTGTAACACACCTAGACGATACAGCTTTTAATTCAAAAAAATTAGATCGTCCCTTCTGATTACAGAAGGCTTTCAGGTATGACTCAGACTGTTTTCTTTCTGTCTGAACAATGACAAAACTGATCTTAGAGGTTAAGTGCCCTAATTTTGTGAATAAGCTATCCACTTTTAAGCCCATTACAGTAGCGCTTGGTTAATAACCCACATTAAGCGTCCAAATGATCTGGAACTGCTTGCAGGCAACACACTTCTGTCCTCATCGTTATAAAAATACGAAAAATGACTTGGCAAACTATAGGTGTTAAAAAACACCAAGAAAAAAACTACCTTTTGCAACTTGTGCAGTGGCTGAATTCCCCGTTAAGCAGATTGCTGTTGAAAGTTGTACCCGAGACCTGCAGGAAGCAGCATAATGGACTGAGTAATTCAAGTACTCTGTTTCTTCCAAGGAAATACATGTTTGTCCCAGCCTGCAGGAACTCCTGACTAATTATTATATTTTGCAGATTTTTATTACATATAAAGGAAATGCAATGCTGGCAGAATAATGTTCTAACAGTACATTTTATACTCCCATGCCCTTCACCTTTGTCGCCAAAGGTTTGTGGTTACTCTCGGTGTGCTCCAGATTTCACTTGGTAGTGTCATCTGTGCCCTTGTGAAAGATAATGAGAGCCTGCAGGAAGAGTAAAAGAGGTCGAGAGGTTGTACTGGCACAACCTCTTCTGCCAGTACACAAACACAAAGCTTATGAAACAAGCAGGAAGAGCTAATGTTTTGACTAGAGAGGCAGAAATACAATACCATTAGAATAACTAACATGGTGGGATAGCTCTTGTATGTTTGTTTGTATGTATGGTTGTATGTATGTTTGGTGATGGTTGAATACAGGGTTCTCAGTAAAGACAGGCAAGGAAGAGAAGGAGGGGAGGCTGCTCTTCATGTGATGGAACGGCTCAAATGCCTGGAGCTCCTCTATGGGCTGGGCGAGAGTCCCATTGAGTGTGCAGGCCTGGATCAGAGGAGAGGTCAGTGAAGGTGACATTACAGTAGGAGTTTGTTACCAACCACCCACTCAGGGTGAAGGAGGGAACAACGCTCCTCTTTAAGCAATGGGAGGAAGTCTCCAGATCACAGACCCTGGTTCTTATGAGGAACTTGAATCTCCCTGACAGTTATTGGAAAGGCAGCACAGGGACAGGCAAACAAGTCAGGAGGTTTCCAGAGGGTGTCAGACATAGCTTCCTAAAATAGATGCTAGATGGGCCAACCATGGGTTAAGTTTTCCTGATCTGCTACTCACAAATGATGAAGTGGTTGGGGGTGAGATATTCAGTAGAATCCTTGGCTTTAGTTATCATGAAACAATGACATTCAAAATGCTGAGGGGTGTGAGGAGGGTAAGTAGCAGAGCATAGACCCTGGACTTCAGGAGAGCAGAATTCAGTTTTGCAGAATTCTGAAATTTTTCAGAATTCAGGGGATTGATGGGGGACGTCCTGTGGGAAGCAGCCTAGGATAACCTTAGTACAAGGACACTCCATCCAGATACTGAGGAAAATGAGCAGGTGTATCAGAATACCACCTTGGCTAAACAGACATTTCATGACTGAGCTCCAGTGCAGAAGAGAGGGTATGGTACAGGAGTACAGAAACCTTGCCCAAACATTAAGTGATGGTATTTGGAAAGTCAAAGCTCAGCTAGCGTTCAAACTGGCAAGGGTAGGGTCATCAAGAAAAGCTTCTAGCAGTACATCAGCTATAAAAGAATAAGAAAGATATGATGGTTTAGCGACAGACTGAGGTGCTCAATGCCTTCTTTGCATTAAGTCTTCACTGACACAGTCTCCCAAGTCTTTGTGTCTAAATACAAGGTTCAAGGAGGAGAGGAACAGCCAGTAGTGGCAGAGGATCAAGTCAAGCATCTCTTAAGAAATCCTGACCCGTAGAAGCCTGTGGGAACAGACAGGATGCATCTGGTGGTGCAGAGAGATCCGGCTGATAAAGTGCAGCCCTGCTGCGACATCTCTGATACAGGTAAATATTACATTTGTCTTCAAAAAAGTTGAAAAGAATGATATGGCACAGTGCAGGCTGGTCAGCATCAGCCTCATTTTTGTCCCTGGAAAAGTCAATGCAAAAACTATTGGAAGCGATTTCTGGGCACAGAGGATAGAAGATGACTGAAAATAGCCAACAGATTTACCGAAGTTAAATCATGCTTGATGAACCTGACTGCCTTCTAAGCTGAAACAACATCTGTGGATTAAGGGAGAACAGTGTCTTTCTCAACTATACAGGGAATACTGTGTCCAGTTTTGGGCCCCTCAGTCCAAGAAAGATGCTAATAAACTTGAGCAAGTCCAGTAAAATACCACTGAAATGATCAAGGGACTTGACTACATAAGATGAGTCTGAGGAAGCTTAGCTTGTGTAGTCTGGAGAACGGCAGGCTTTGAGTGACTGATGAGCAGTCTTCCAATACCTAGAGGGGCTACTTTGAAAATGGAGCAAGGCTCTTTACTGAGGTATGCAGCAAAAGAGATACAATGATCATTCTAGCTGTTTATAAAAAAAACACTGGTTACTATCAGGACGGTCAAGCTGTGGATTGTGGAACACGTTACATAAAGGTACTGTGGTTTTCAAGACCCAACCAGACAAATCCTCATGTAACCTGGTCTGAATTCTATGTTGACCCTGCTTTGAGCAGAGGCTGGACTAGGAGACCTCCTGAAGTCCCTTCCAACCTTAAAGATTCTATGATTCTACATTTTCTACAAAGAAAAGGGTAGAACATTTGTTGGTTTTTGTTTCAGGGGGAGGTGAGGAGTTAGTAGAAAGCTTTAAATCTCAAGCATAAAGAAAACTATAGAGAATACTTTAAAATACAGTTGCTACAGAAACATGATTTAATATGAAGAAACCAGGATGTGCACATTATAAAGAGAAAGAGAAAGACACAGTAGTGTGTCGCATTAGCTCAAGCATAATTTTCATTCGTATAAAAAAACCCCAAGGTTAACAGCTGCATTTACGAAAAAAATCATTTTTTAATTATTTCTTTTCAATTCTTGATTTTATTTAATCATTCCTACTTAACTCCTATAACTGTAGCTCATCTTTCATATCCAACATGCACCAGCTGGTTGTATGGACATCAGGTGGTTACATCAGTCCAGTGCTATTCCAACCATGACCAAGCAGTTATACAGGTAGAAAACAGACAATGTCAAACATTCTTTGGGCCATATTTTCACACAACTATCAAATGGACAACCTCATCAGGATATGAACAGATACGTGCCTCTACTTCAATCTTCGTCACTTTTGGACTTTAAAGGTTACCCAAATGAATTCACATTCACTATCTCAAATAGGAATTCCTTGTAAATCAATGTAAAATATAACCTGTGATAACTGAACTTCAGAAGAAATCTTGTAAGAAACATGAGCATTCTTCAGAGTTAATGTCATTACTACAATTTGTGGCAAACATTTACACTTTCCCAAAATTTTAATAATTTCTTCAGTGTGTTTAATGCTAATTTAATATTAATTAAGGACTACTTAATTATTAATTCTTAATTCTTAACACAATAAAGTGAAAAAAAAGGACTGACAAAAATTATTATTTTTCATGAAATTGTTTTTTGCCCTGACTTTTCTACACACTTGTCTCTTTTTGTTGGTTTTGGTTTTTTTTAATTCTATACACAATCAATCACAACAGGCTCATCTGGGAAAAAAACCACATTGCATGTAAACGTCAGCAAAATTCACATTGCTTTATTCCACAGAGACAACATCTGATGTTTGCATTTAAGTCTGTATTTTACTTGATTATGTGGTATATGACCGAATATAACGCAGTGAATAAACTGCTATCTGCTTAGTGCTCTTCACTAATACAGACAATTTGATGTTTAGGACTTGAAATATTGCACACCTGCTTCTGACTGCTGTAATCCTTGATGACTTGGGAAAAAAATTCTACCAACAAACAATAATTTTAGTGAAGCCTGACATGAAAATCAAGCCCCGATTTCATCTCCTTGCTTACTTTCAGACATGCACGGACTAGAAACTCTTCCCAGGAGATCTTTTCCTGGAAACGTAATAGAGGTCTTTGTTTGTGTTTGGGGTTTTTTGTTGTTGTTGTTCAGGTTTTTTTTTTAATTTAACAAGCATCCAGTTTCACCAACTCTGTCCTTTCCAAGAAGCACCACAGCGAGTGTGTATGCCTACTGTAGCCACTAAGGAGCAGATTAAGCCAAGAGTTGCAGTAAAAGATGTAGGACACTTTTAATATGTAAAATGAAATTTTGAAGGAAGTTGTGTATTGACTTGACCAAGTTAGCATCCGGATGTTACAACCACAAGCAATTTTCTTCATTCTCAAGTAGATTCCCACCTTCCCTGTTCCCCCCTGTCTTCCTCCAATTTTTGGTTTTCAACAGTTGACTTGCTGGAGTGAAGCTGAATTGATTTCACAATGTTTGCTAAATGAACACAAAACTCAAATTTTTCTAAACAAGACTTAGCACACATATTTGATGTTTCAAGTTACTGAAACTTCTCATGCTTATAAAACCACTCTGCACGAACCCTATTATATACCTAACAACTATGGAAGAACAACCTTGGAAAATATCTATTCTATAAAATGAAGTTAACGTCAACTGGGAATAATTAATTTTCAACTTCTAAAAAACTTCATAAGCAATTAGCTAAAGAACTTGTCAGGCCAAAAAAAAAAAAAAAAAAACAACAAACCCAACCCAAAAAAAACCAACCCAAAACCAAAAAAATCCATAAAACACTTTTGATTGCTCCTTAGCTTTTACTGTCTTTTCATATGTTATCTATTAAAACTCACAACTCCAAAGGATCATTGGGCTGTTTCGTATACTTTCACATTCTTATCTGGGAAACTTATATCCAGATGTGTGTTTTTGTCTCACTCTGAAGAACCAGCCTTTGCTTTAGGGCTTTATTTCTCAATATCTACTTCCACTTCTGGAAAACAAGTTTTCTTTGCTCAAGAATTTTACTTCCATGATTTGTTTCACCACTTTATTCTTGTCTCCAGCTTATCTCCCTATTGCATTTATTTAGGCATTTCAGAAATGCACAATTGCTTCCCTGTACTATATCCTTACAATGAGTTCTCTTTTCTGCTCCCCAGCTATATTCTTAAAACACCATCTCTAACCAGCTCTACCACTTCAAAAGGATGAGATGACTAGCCTCTTCTCATCACTCTACAACTATTTCAGAGAAGCTTGTGACCCAGAAGTTCCCACCTCACTAAGTGATGCTGTAACCACTGCCACCCTCACGAAGCAAAGATGTTTCATCCAGATTTTTCCAAAATCAGCATTTCAAAAAATGTACTTAATATAATGCCTCCCCAGTCTAAACAAAACCATCACACAGATGAAAGATAAATTTGGGGAAAATCTGTAAGCTAAGGTCCCACTGAAGTCCAGGCAAAACATGCTTTATGACTAACAGGAAGGCACAAGACATTTGAACTGCTTTCAGGATGCACCTTTTTCTTGCTAAAATTTCTCAGAGTCATATTTAAAGAATACAACTGTTTCAATTAAACATTAGTGTCTCCACATCTGTGGACGACCAGTACACATATATGCAGTGATTAATTTTAATGAGATTGATGTCATGGGACCACATTTGTTATATGAGCTTTTTATGCTACATATTATATTCTAAAAGAGAGAGAATGGGCAATCAAGCCTTTAGCAGACAAGGGTTCTGTGCTGTTTGCTATTTTCTCATTGTAAGGGGGGAAAAATTATTAATGAAAGCTAAATAATATTCTTACATAGACCTCTGGGTAACAATTGAGAATTTCTTTGGTCATCCATCTTTGACAAGACAGCATGTCCCAAGGAACATGATTACAAAATTCTAGGGAAACGTCTTCCATTTTAGGATGAGCTTTTTGGAATCTCTAAAGAAAAACTGCAATTAGGCTTTTGAATCTTTTCTACTTTGGGGCAAGTTGTTTGTGGAAAAAGCTTTTCCAAGACAAGTTTTTGTATTAAGTCAGTATTACATAATACATTAAACTATATCTACTGCTAATGCTAATAACCATTTTGGCAGACTGACAACCGAGTACTTCTTCAACTTTAAAAGCTGCTAGAATATCTGAAGAAATGCTCGTTATTTACCCAGAGAAAATGTCAACGAAAACAATACAGTAGGACAGTTTGGCTGAACTAACTTAAAACATGTAGTTTTACTATGACCTGAGAAAGTGCATAAGGCTCACAACTCATTGTCTGTATCTTTTGAAACTGTCAAGGTTGTTTATTAGGGTCCCATAACAACACATGCCAGTAATACTTTTATATCTACTAATACATTTATTTTGTACAAGTTAACTACCACATTCCTTTCCAGCCACAGGAATAAAGGAAAAAGACCAACTGAAAAAAACAAGGATTAAGAAATAGTCCTATAACTATTAGTATGCACAAGGATGCACCTATGCCTCTGCTTTCAGCATGTTATTTCCGTAATAGTTAAATGCTTATCTTTTGAAACATTTCATGAGAATGTTCTTTCACATACTCTTCCCCTCCACTCCGCATCCTCCCCAGTCAAGCAGCCAACCTTGACAGAACCTAGCTCTTGGAAAAAGGAGTTTGGAGCCAGACATTAAAACCTGCATTTTATAATGCTGTGCTTTTGGAGATCATAACCTCAGATTCACTAATATGAAATTTATTACCATTTCTGTTACCATGCCTAGGAGCACCCTTATGATAGCTCAAGATTTCTTCACGAAGAAGTTCCAAAGAGCTTTCAGTAAAGACAAAAAGAGCAAAGCGATGAAGACAAGCAGATGAAACAGTACTGATTGGTACAGCAGGCACTGTCCTCAACTCTAAAGTAGCCTAACTTGCATTACATATTTTGAACTGGTATCATGAAAATTACAGCAAATTTAAAATTTTGCAAAGCAACCTTTCTTTTTTTCAAATGAGGGCAGTTCCTCCCAACCAAGAACATCAAAATGGAAGAAAAATAAATTTAAAAATCTATCAGAAATGGAGTTCATCACCATCCCCCCCACCTTCTACAAGCATTTTCACAGGCTGTTAAAATGGGTTACTGATCTCCAAATCATAAACCTCCAGAGCAGTTTATCCCTCCACTTACATGGAGCCCTGGTTGAAATAGAACCACCGATCTTCTGTCTACGTAGACAGGAACAACTGTGAAGCTACACAGAGAAAACATTCTGAAAAATCAAAGGCAACTGATTTTTCTTGTTCTTTTGGGTGATTGTCTGTATGTACAGCCACAGCATAATGTCACTAGAGTATCCGCACACAACAGAAGAGGATTCAAGTCTGTCCAATTAAACTCCTAAATACAGCATCATTGCTAAAAGCCTTGCACCTCAAACTGGAATGAACACAGGTCCACGTAGCAGCCAGTAAGGTATCAATGATAAAAACACTATCTCCCAAAATTCTCAGTGTTGCTTGGACCCTAAATACATTTAATAGGTGTTTGAGGGTCTTCATTAATAACCTCATACTACTTCCACAAGGTTGATTCTTCACCATGCAACTGAAGTAGGAAGGTAGTCATACTGACCTCTCTGCAGGAAGCATAGAGGGCTCTCCTGATAAGTCCCTTTGACATAAGAAGTTAAGAATCATTTCTGCAACAGTATTGCAAGTTTTCAGGAAAGCATAAGTAAAAGTGAGTTAGTGAGCAATACAAATTCTGAAATCAATTTGGAAGTAAATTTCAGATAGGTTTTGCAGATTGCTTGATGGAAAGTCATGACAAGACCAGCTTTAAAACACTGAGTTTTCTTCTTCATTTTAACTGAACTGATGTTTATTGAAAACGCTCCCTTCATCAGTGACAGAAAAGGAAAGAATATAGCCATCGGTTAAAATGATTTCCACCTGAGGGACAAAATTAAATTAAGGTCTCAGAAAAAGAAGCAACTCACAGATAGAAATCTAATTAAAAGGTCCAGAAATCTATCAATCATACTATTAAAAAAATATATTGCGGCCAAACAGATGGTATAAAACCGAAATACAAGAGAAATTTATTCTGACAGAGACAACTGACAGATCAGATTCAGTTGGGGTAAAAAAAAAAAAAAGAAAAAAGAACAAAGCTGAAAATAACTGGCAGAGAGGTAAGAACCAGCCTCTTAAACTCTCTTTGTACAGAGATGGCCTTCAACTCATCTAAAATTTACTCTGAATACAAGACCACAGACCTGTTCCCCTTATGTAAATAGGTCAATAGATCTTTTATATATTTAGTACCATTAGAAAAGACTGTCTGTTGCTTAAAAGGCTGTTTCTCAATGAGGAAGAAGTAGTTCTTGCCATTGATGAGAGTCATTCACGATCTTAAATGATATGTCTGACTGGACAACACTGAAAACAGATTCGAAAATAGAGCATTACGGATCTCTGGAGAAAAGACTTTTAAAATACTGAAAACAGAATAGCTTGGGCCATGTTGCAACCAGAATATTACTAGAACCCAGCCTCTTCTTATCCTGAAAATTACTTAAAAACAAACAAAAAAGTCAAATTGATATAGCCTTACACTGGCAGGCAAAACCTGTTAATGAACATAAAAGGGATAGGAGTGACAACAGCAGCCCCAAGCCAAAATTCATATCATATTATAATAATGCACTTGAATCAACAAAAAGTAAATAGAAAATCCCTGTCACCCAAGGAACAGAAAGGAGACAAGAATAGGACGCACATTCTACCAGCCTATCTCAAAGACTTCACAAGAGGATGGGGCACAAAATTTACCTCTATCATGATAACATTTTCTGAACACCACTGCTCATCTATACATCCCTGTAATAGGAATGTATGGCTAGACAATCACCTGAAGAAATCTTTGCCACACGTCACATCTAGTCATTCTCCATGACGTCGCCAACATTATTTTTCTTCAAAAAGCTTTCCCATTTGAAGTTCACTTTAGCTTTTCTCCCCAAAGTTACCTTGACTCCTTCCTTCCTTCCTCACCTGAAGATAGAAACTTGCTTTTTCTCAACTTGAAGAGGACAAACAACACTGCTTTGTGTTGAATATAAGCCAAACAGGAACAGCGAAGTCCCTTTAGGGAGCTGTGGAACTGCACAACAGAGGATGTGCATGTTGATTCCTACAGCTGCCATCATCAAGCTTCCACCAGAAAGTTGGCTCTACTTAAAACTAATACATGATCTGCTAGCACTGAAGAAGCATACTTGCTCAGTGTCACACTCTCCCCCCAGCCACAGATGATCAGCCACTGTTGAAAGGGGTTTCAATGCTGAGCCACAGAAATTCTTTACCTGATCCAGTATCTGTCTGTAGTTCCAGAGAGCAAACAGACGAAAGAACTAAGAGGTACTAGGTTACTTATGAAGAACATTCCACAACTTCTTCCTGAGGTTAACACAACATTTGAGATAATTCAGTAGTTGTAGTATTACAAGGCACAGTGAAGCTTACATCAAGACCAAAGTCCAGCAGCAGACCTGCACTTCATACAAGGCATTTCAGTGTCTCAGATTAACTTAGAAAGGAAGAATCATCGCTTTAATCACAAAGAGTTTGCTACAGTGTAGTACCTCATAAGGCTGGAGGCACTTTTGAAGACAAAAGAGGCTCCAGAACTTGCAAGTTCACAATCATTCTGAATTGGAAAGAGCTAGTTATGTTACTTCAGTAACAAGATTTAGTTATATTTTGTAGGTTCAAACTTAGAGAAAGAGAGGCAAGTATGGAAAAAAAAAAGATAAAGGAAATCAGGAATTGCTGGGGGGGGAGGTGATTTACTTCTTAATTAGATATATTTTAAAAAATCCACAAATTATTTCATTTGCTTGAAAAATTACTTGAATGGTCAACAGCCAAAGGTGAAAGAGAGCTCAATTCAAGCTCAGTCTTCGGAAAATTTATCTGAACATTACACCACCCTTAGCAGGTGTAATACATGGAAAACAAACAGCAATACAGTTGTGACTAGGGAAGGATCCTGACACATTTCAACTCTGACACAAAGCAAAACATTTTTCCATTAATTTCTAGTGAAACAAGTGTAAGCCAACATAACTACAATATTAACCAATGGCTCCTATTTTCCACCTTTGTTCAGGAATAATTAAATCTTCTAATCAAGGACAAATGGATTCCACTAGACCACCACCAGACACAAAGCTATTCATTTTAAAAGATCAGCTGCAGCAAAAGGCAGCCAAGGGAAATCAAGCACTGTGGGCACCACAAGAACTGTGTCAAGAGTTCTAGAAAAATTAAGCTTCAAGTCATTTGAGCTATTAGTTCCTGGGAGGGAACCCATCCTGATTTAAGTCTTCTGAACAGTCTCTCCAGTGAACAAGCATTCTTAACATGCAATAGCTGGAACTTACTCACTGAATATCCTTATTAGAGCCAAGTTCTTTTCCCCTATCATCCTTATAACTCCTCAAGCATCTTTTGAGATTTCTGTGGGAAAATCATTTTCTTTCTGCTCTGTGGAAGCTGAGGAATAGCTTAGATACTACTGAAATGCAGACAACAAATCATATCAGAGGTTAATGTCCATGCAGGACAGGTTATTTTTGCTTTAAACATAACTGAAAATGCTTGAACTATTGAAGAAGAAAAAAAAAAAGCTTGGCAGTGACATTCCAAAAGATTACTGATAGTACTCACTATGAGGGTCAAATGACTTCATAGCAATCAACTTACAAGTGACAGACAGTGTACAACACAAGGATTTTTATACAGATCACTGTATAAATAAGAGTGTATTACGATTTACTTATTTTTGGCCTCACAATCCATCTATGCAGGTAAGCTATACCGACTTTGGTACACACTTCCCCAAACTCATACACACACAAATTCCGGGGGTGGGGGAAGCAATACTCATCATCTATATTTTAGGACTTCCTAAAAGACAACAGTTGTTCTTCAGAGGGGCAACTTTCCTTTCACCTAATTCTTCTGCATGAATCAATACTCAGCTGCAAAAGTAAGAATATGAAAAAAGTGAATAGTCTCAGAGCAACTCATTAAAAAATTCTGCAGTAACTAGTCTGGTCCCTTTGATCTCGGAATCTAATCAAAATTCAAACAAACAAATACAGACAACATGATAATAGCCACTATTTGCTTCTGTAGCTACCCATTACAATAGCTAATTTCATCCTCCTTCCTGTTTCTGTCACTTCAAAACGAGGTAACAAATTTAATAGTGCAAGACTCTGATCCTATACAAGTGCATGTCAATGTCCAGTCAAGCACAAGTAGTCAGCTTTAAGTTAGTAAAGGGAAGTATCCAAATTAAATTAAGCAACTCGGTCAAGTTTTCCCAGGATCAGTACCTCTGAGAGCAAGCTCTTCGAAGCCAAAGCCATGTAAGTCTACTTATTGACACATGACCTAGGGGACGTGGGGGCAAAAGGCTCCATGCAAGGTTTTGGAGACCATTACTATACAAACAAATGAGTGGTAATCCCTAGTGGAAAGAATTCTAGAAAAACAGAATGTCAAGGTAAGAGTCAGTATAATTATATTTGCATGTGTTTAACATTGCGTTCCGCAGTAATATGGAAGCATTCAAGACAGGAGCTTAGATTTAATTTGGAGACAAAATTGAGGAAGTTGAAGACTTATTACAAGCCAGTGCAACTTCAGCAGCTACATGCACCTAGGCCAAAAACACCATAATAATATATTTGTATAACAGAAACCCCAGACCACATGAAAACTCCAGAGTAAGCAGATGACTAAGCTTCTAAATTGCATCTAAATGTGGACACACTCAATTTAGCTACTCAGACAAAGCACAGAACAGATTAGTCTTGCAAGCTTTATCAATTTAGCAAGGTAAAGAATCCTTCAAAGTAAAAGACAAAACAAAACAACAATTAACACAGGACAGCTATCAATTAAACAAGATTCTAAGCCACCAAGTATAAATTAATCAAGAACTCAAACATGGCTAAATTCTCCAAAGAAACTTTTATACATGCATAATGTACTGGGAGATAAGTAGGCATGAATGGAAGGAAAAACACAAAGGCTCATGCTTCATATTCAAACAGAAAGCAGATATCCTGAGCAGTTTCTCCATATCACTTGTTACTTTCAGAGCCGAAGAATAGAACTGTCAAGCAGGTGGCTTTGATCTGCTCACTGCATTTACATGTCATCTCAAACTAAACTTGACTATCAGCATTATTAAGTGTTATAAAAAGCTACATGTATAATATTTTACATATATAGAAAACATTTCCACTGAAGCAAATTACATAAATAGAGAATCACATATAAGAACTGAAGCGCTGCTAAGCAAACTCTGATTAGAGGAGTTTGATGACGCAATCTTAAAGAACTTTTCAGAAAGGTAAAAGATTCAAGATTTTTTATGGATTTTGTTTTTTACATATTCTTAATTTCTAAACCCTAACTTCTGCTTCCTTTATTAGCACAAAACATCTTATCAGTTGCATAGCTTAAATAAAAGAATCACTGCGCCCACCCCCAAAGTTAACTATTATATTATTAGTTTTCTCCACAACACAAAAGGTCTACAAACTTCTTTTTTTGGTAGGATGTTAAGTTACTTAGCAAATGTGGAATGGATCAGTAAATACTAACAACAAGCCACAAGGTCAGCTATATCATCCTGCTCGTGTACAAGGTCCTCTGTGGAGCATCACATCTTGCAATTTGGGGAAAAGTCTTAGACCTATTTTCATGTCTCTCTCTTCCTGAGTGAGATGATGGCTATTCTGAGGGTTCCTTCTCTAGAACAAAGGTAAATGGAAGTTAGTCCTTGGAAATGACAAATATTTGTCTCACCACTTATTTTCTCCAGACTGAATCATTTCTTTGTGCAGTAGTACACAACATTCACCTCTTTTTAGCTCTTCACGAAACCTGACTGAGCAAGAGCTTCAGTCTATACCACACAATTAGAAGACTATCATAGAATGTAATAACAAGGTAAACTGCAACACAAACCTAATGCTACTTGCTATATTTGTAAAGCTATATTAAAGATTAATCTGTGTAAAAAGAGTTTAGGGTAGTTTTCAACCCTGTTTCTGGGATGACTGGTTAATTTGTAGACTCTTCTCAAGACAGAAATCATAGATAAAACCTTTTACAAAAACTACACCTTCAAAGCATTCAATAAAAAAGAAAAGAAAAGAAAGTATGCATCACATTTCTCATGAAGAATCAGTAATCAAAGCTCTGGCGATGCCCATCAGGAGATGATCACTAGTTCATTTAATAGAACTTCTCAATAAGAGATTTCCCCCCCCCAAAGAGATTTCCCATTTTTTCCTTAATGTTATATTTTCAGTTTTCCTGGGGTTTCATATTAACACAAATTTAAATAATATTTAACTTGGCTCCGCTAGCCTAAACAATCTGTAACATTTGTATAAACATAACGCTAAAAGCTTAGTGGAAAAATATTTTAAGTGGTGCCATTAGATCTCTTATTAATTAAACCAAGAAGTTTCCAACCTGAACAGGTATGCAGAATTTCTAGCTCAAGAGAATGCAGAAAGAAGTGAATACCTTTTCACAGCATAAGAGTCTAACAAGTCACTTGGTGTGTGGCCATCAAGAAAGTTGTTATTTTCCAACATATAAACATTTCTCTGAGATTAAAAAGATCTTTGTCATTTCAGATACAATCAATTTGGTTTTATTTACAAGTTAAACAAACTAGTTAAAGACTACACATCAACCCACTGTTATGGCAGAAATAGTTACAGGTTGCTCTGGACCACAGAGAAAAATGAGATACTCTGATATATCCAGTGGCTGACTGATGTTTCACCTGTGAGCAGAATTTAGACTTGGAGGAATATAAAGTCTTTTTCTCTCTACTGCTTACATTAGAAAATTCAAATTAGTGCAATTTGTAGAAATCTAGATTTGAAAGAATTGATACAGGCTTTAAAACACAGTTGTAATGAAGATGACAGTGAACACTGTAAAAACAGTGAAAAGCTCATGATGGACTAACAGAATAAAAAGTGAAGACTATTTAAAAATATGGAATAACATGTTACTACATGATCCTCTGTATGCTATCTCCACAAGGTTTCAGCCACTGAATGCTCTAATACACTATTTTAAGAAACCAAACCAAACAAACAAAACACCCAACACAGCTACACTTTATATTTATCAGTAGTATATCTCTGAGGTTAAATATTCAAGCTGAATATTATGAAATAGCTACTATTGTTCTTCATGCAGCCATTAATCTAAAATTTAAATCTGTAAATAACACCAAAAATTAGCAGGACCAGGAGCACAGTGATTACACTCTCCTTCATTCTTTTTAACACTTAACATACCAAGAAACTTACTCTTTTGGCTTAGCTTCTTACAGAAGGCAAAGAAATTTAACATCTCTATTAAGTACATTCTCACAAATGAAACCCAGTAACAAAACAAATTCAGTCCCCCTAAAACTTACGCAATAACAAATTACCATTTTAAAATTCTTCTTAGGTGGCCACCTAACCTTGTATTTGTGAATCATTTTAACCTGAAATTTAAAAGTTTAATTCTAGCCCTTGACTCTTAAAACCATGCAAACACACCTCACCAATAAAGCATACAAAACATTTGTGTTATCACACTTACTTACTCTGACTGACTTGGTATACTACTTTGGTAGTGGTTTGTTGTGAGGTTTGTTGTTTCGGGGTTGTTTTTTTGGTTTTGTTTTCTTTTATTTTTTTCCTCTCTAAACTACCAGGTTGCTACCCATCAATTTTAGAGGGTACACAGTTTCATGCACAAAAGTTAAGCTTTCTGTAACACTGACACTTGAAAACTATTGTTCACACAGCTGGGGTTAGAAGGAAGGCTGATATGGCCACAAAACATTAAAGATGGTAGAGTAGTGTAGTAAGAAATCTACATATGACTAACATTTAAGAGCTCTCAGCACTATAAAATGCATTTAGGAACATTCAAGGATAGTATAAAATTTCATTCTGGGACAGAACTTAGCCTTTAAGAGGACTCTATGCACAAAAACTTTGTTTAGTAACCTCATCTAGCTTTCCTTCTTGGAGGAAAAATTGCTTGAGAGTTTGAAGTTTCCCCAACTCTATGACCCAGAAGGAAATAAAATAGGAAGTCAGGCCATAAAATCTACAGCATTTGCTTACAAGTTCAAAAAACATTTTAAGTTATCAGCTAATCCACATAAGGCACAACTAACTGCGCTTTCCTGAGGTCATCCGTGGACCCCAGCGCAGAGCAGCGCTGAAGCTCTGTTTAACATTCCATTTCGGACATCTTCGTATCTAGCACTGGGCACTCTCTGAAATATGCCATATGCTATGCATTAAGTAATGTCAGAGATGCCGTCCTCTGCACCAAGCGAGTGCCAGAACTGTATCAGAGAACTGAAGCTTGCTTTCAGCTTTCTCCTTAGAAACTTGTTAAGTAAGTAAAAACAGTCAACTAAAGAACTCATGAGAACTAATGATATATAAGATTTACTACGATGAACACATTCATTACATTCTCCCGTGCTAAGGCTGGAGGCACCCAGCAACATTACACTACTATCATAAACCCTGAAATAGATTAAAAATTAAATAACCAGCTTCTCCACAGCAATTTAAGACAGAAATTAGAGGCTACTTTAATGTGACTTCTTATCCATCTGAATTAGTTTATGGCAGTAGTTGATTTTTCCATGGTGATGAAGACACCATGCTGAGAAAGTAAGGAGAAACTGCTACCAGCCACCAGGTGAAAACATCCAGGTTTCTAATTGCATATTAAATTGGTGTTTGCATTGACAATGATTATTGCTGGGAGCACTTCAGGTAGAGCTCTGAACTCCATTACACGCAAGTCACTGCAACACCTGATCAGATAGTAACCGAAACTGAAAAAAGGTGAAACTCTGAAACTGATTGTTTTTTTTTAAAAGCAAGAACAGCAGCAGGATAGCTGTAACTTCTGAAAAGCTCCTCCCCTTCCCTCCTGAAAACATTAATCCGTGTTTGATTACTGAAACTGCTGTTAGTATGTACTCTGCACTGATACGCAGGTGTTGAGAAACTCATCCCAGGTGCTTTTACAAGTACTTGAGGAGCCCTTAACGGTTTTTACTTACAGTCTCTCTGCATTCCTGGGAATATCCCTCGGTACAGTTTTGAGTCCTAGTCCATGACAATCCACGTTTGAAGCAATACATGTACATTTATGCGGGCATCCTCCAACAGGCGTCCAACTCACGGAGCTCCAAAAGCTCAAGATCATTCCAAGGCAAAGAAACGCACTCCTTCCACCAGACAACATGGTTTCTTGATCACTTCAGTGGGTATAAAAGTGTGCACAAGCAGCCGGCCCTTAAAGATGAAATGCCTCTAAGAAGAAAGGGAAAAGAAAACAAGAGGCTCTTAGTACAGCCCAAGGGAACCCACCACTGCCATCATCGCCGGAGCACCAGCAAACCTTCAAAGGCGCCTGAAAAGGTTACGTTAGGTGGAAGAAGGTGGGGAATTGCCTTTCGGGCTCAGGTTTCTTTCTGTTATCTACGAACGGTACCAGAAGGCAGACAGTTTAACAGAGCTGGAGCCAGATGCGTCCTCAGATGAAAGAGAAAGCGGGAGCGGAGTAAACACACACACAAAACATCCATCAGAAGCGGCGGCAATCTCCAAAGCAGCCTCCTCCGCTCCGCATCGCCCCACCTGGGCCGGGCAGGTAACCCGCGGAGGACTGGGAATTCAAAGCGACCCCGCTGCGAGCTCCTCAGGCGCTCCCTCCCGCCGCTCGGCTGCTGCCGCCGCGGGCCCGCACCCCCGCGCTGGCGGCCGGCGGAGCCGGGACCGGGAGGCGGCGAGGGGAGACGGAGGGGGCGGAGGCGGCGGCGCTCCCACCCGCTGCTGCGCTCGCCGCCGGCCGGCCGCCCGCTCCCCATTCACTGTGCATGGCAGCCGGGCGAGCGCCCGCGGCACCGTGCGCCCCTCCCCCCTCCCAAAATATCTCCCGCAACGCCCATTGGCTGCGGGCGCCCTGACGTCACCAAACGGCTGAACTTTTGGAGCGGAGGGAGGGTGAGAGCGGGGGCCCGCGCTGGCCCCGGTGGTGCGGGAAGCGGTGCTCGGCGGCACCCTGCGCCCCGGCTGCACCCCGCAGCCCCTTCGCGCCCGGCGCCGCGGCGGGGGAACGCGGTTCCCGTTGCCGGGGCGAGCCCGCCCCCAGCCCCGGTTCGGGTTTCGGAAAGGAATGTGCAGGCTGCAGCACGGGAACCGCCGCCCGGCGCCGCGAAGCGGTCTCAAGTTCCCCCTCGGAGGGGAGTTCGGCTCCTGTGGTTCCCCTGTTCCCGCTCCCCGAGTACCCTCTGGCGGCGGAGGGCGGACCGTCACCCGGGGCAGGGACGCAGCGGCCCCGCTCGCCTTCCCCGGCCCGGGCGCGGGGGCCGAGGCTACCCCCCGCGACGCCCCGCCTCGGTGCCTCCCTGGTGCCGTTGCTGTGCTTCGAGCTCTAAAATTCAGTGCCAAGTTCAACTTCAGCAAAATTTTCTGGGAAGAAGACAAAGCAGGCTGCCTTCACGTTCTGATTTGATGCCGTTTGAAGCTCAGAACATTGTGCCTGAAGTGTACTAAAAAAGCCCCAAAAAATGCAGCACACCCTGAAAATCTGGTAGCATTTAGAGATTACATTTATAGAAAATGGTGAGTCCTGTGAGACACATAAGGTGGCATTTTTTTAAAGCAAGTCTTAGCCCGTTAATGGGAATGCTCTCTCTGTAGTACTCCATACACATCCAGTGACCTCCTGACGCAAAATAAACCACAGCATGAAAACCTGTTTCAAAATACCCAGTTCCTTATTTTGGACACTTAAAAATAGTTCAAAAGGCACATTTATGCATAATATACTTAAGAACACAGATAATCTGTTCTTCATCTACATCACAAACTCTTGGTCCATGACTATGGAGTCCAGTCTCTGTTCCTGCGGGTAGGGAAAAGTTTTCCTTTTCACAGTTCAACAAGGATCATGGCCAGCATTACCATGAAACCCTCACAACCCTCCCAAAGATTTGACAAGATTAAATTAGGACTCCAGTTCTCAGGTTGTGCTCAAAATGCGTTCTCAGCTTTTTTCTACAAACATAAAAACTTAGCATTTTAAGTGAAGGGCTTGTAGGAAAAAAAAACAGTGTAAGATGCTCTCCATAAGGTATGGACATGGCATTCCAGTGTGCAGTAGCACATCTTAAATACCTGTTCGTTTCCGGCAACACTTGCTTCATGTTTTGATTACTGAAATTTGTAGTTACCTGAGGCATTCCTGCCTACCTTGATAGTTGTTTTTGCCCAAACCAGTGAAATGTCCCTCTTTACAGTCAGCAAAGCAGCTACTTGTCTACTGCCCTCCCTAACGAGCAAAGACTTGACACTCTAGAGCATTTCCCTGTGAAGAGAAATTTGCCAAAGAGCACAAATGCAAGACCACAAGTTAACCTTCACCTCTCCTGGTCTTTGTCTGAAAAAGCAATAAAGTGATTTTCTCATTTTATAGTGAATTATTTACATAAGAAATTTCATTTTTATATAGAAACCATTTTGATTAAACTTTAAGATTGAACCACTTACATGACTAGACTCAAAGCTCAGTTAAGTGGTCCTTATATAGCAGTATCCAATGTGAGAAGGCTCAGTGACAAATGACGCAAGGTTTGAAAATGCACAGAGGGACTCAGCTGTCACCCCTTTAAGTGGCTGCTTTATGCTGCTTCAGGAAAGATTAGAAAACACTGTTCTCCCACCTCTCCCAAATCTACAGAAACCAAAAGTTTGGGAAGGTGTGTGTAATTCTGTCTGAATCCCCAAATGACCCTCTCCTTTCCTGGAGCAAAAGGCAGAGGAAGATCACTTTAACCTCCAGCATTAACAGATGAAGTAAGGGGCAAAGCCACAACAATCCCCTCTCCAGCCTTACGGTACCCAAAGCAGCAATGATTACTGTAGGAGCTTGAACCGTATCCCTCTCCTTTACCCTCTTGAGAGGGCAAAAGCACAGACAGCTCCAGGCATGTCATTGACACTCATCGCTATCTATTCTGAGGCAAGCACCCTCAATCAAGTGTTAGTCTACTAGAGATCAGCTCTTGAACAAGGAACAGCTGGTTCAGACCAGACAAGACAGAAATTACACTGCTTAGGAAGACAAAGTACTCTGAAAGCTCTGAAGTCTCCTCCACACAGGCTGAAGGTATACAACCTTAGCTCATTCCAGCAGTGAAAATACTTTTGTTGGAACCTAACTTTTCTTGGCAGCCAGGCAACACCATTCCAAAGAAAGATTTTTTTCCTGTTCTAGTTTACTAGCAAACATTCTTCCAGCTACAAAGATGGTGATACGGAGAGGCACGCACCCCTCACCTCAGGATGGAAGTACAGAAGCTATTGGATAGTAAGTAAATATGATTACAGGTAGTGCAAACATCATAGCCTGATATTTGGGTTTTTTTTTTAAGTTACTAATGTTTAACTGTGATGAACTTCAAATTCTAAGAAATGCTGAAAAAACTCCTTAAAACCTCGTCAACACTGTCATCCATGGCAGTCAGTGTATTCCATAATTCGCTGTTAATCCCTCACACCAAAATTTCCCTGACAAGGACAAGTGAACCAGACAAAATGGCAGAAAAATAAATGAGCCGAAAGTCAAGCCTATCCCTGAAATACATTTAATTATTTTAAAAACTAAGAGGCATGTTTTCCTACATTCCAGTTAAAATAGCTCTTAAAAGGAGATGGTCACATATTCTCAAGACATGCCACAATGAAGCAGTGTTGACTCTGCTGTTTTTCCTTCGCACATCTACTATGGCTTCTGGCTCCTGGCAATTGCTAGAAGCTGGCAAATGAGTCACTATTCATCTCTTATTATGGAGTTGGCAGAGGTCAGCACAGCATGTGTTACAAAAAACTGTACAAAACAACAGATTATGGAATATTCTGAATCTATAAAGTGTTTCTTATTTGTATTTATACTAATTTAAACAAGTTATTTTTATGAAGCTATGGAAAGCTGGACAGTTTTTATCCATACTATTTCCTGAAGTAATAGAAACTACTAACATTTCCATACATGTAAAACTCCTTACAAACAAGATTATTATCAAAGGTGCGCTGTCTACTCAGCAGGCATTTAAATCTTGCCTGCTGCTTCTGCAATAAGAAATATAGTTGCTTCTTTTAGAAAATGAGTAGTTCACTGTATTTAGAACATCCTTGCATCAATTTGGAAACTATTTAATACATAAATATTTTTTTCAATCTATTTTTTTCAAGTAAAAAAAAAAGTAGTTTTGCTTTTTTCTTTTAGCATGAAAGAACATTTACTAAACAGATGTTCAGAGGATATTTACATTCAAGCAGTGCTGTCACCTAAGCAGTTCTGTAGCTGCCTTCTCTCTTGAACCTGCCATCAATATCCTCACTGACTCCACCACTACCCTCCGCCTTGCAATAGTACCCTTAATACCACTTACAGTCTAGAAGAGAGCTGAGTTCTGGGAGCAGCAGAAAGGCAGAGTGGACAAAAACAGAAGATCATGGCAGCTGCTTGGGGAAAGGTAAGTGAAAGAAAATCACTTCTCTAGACAATTTTGAATTTCCAACACCTTCTTCACAAAACGCACAAGCACAACGAGTGTTTTAGAGTTAATTTCAAGATACATTACATGGTGTGGTACGCATAACGTCACCGTATTTCTTGTCAGGGACTTCTTGGGCAGTTATGCATGCGCGCACACTGTATAGCAAGTGTGACATGTCTTAGAAACATAGGACTCACTGCACTTGTGTTGTCCATGTGGCCTGCACATGTGCAGTAAATCTGATGGCTCCCAAATGCTCATACTTTTTGCACGCACAATAGTCAGTTGTCTAGAGGCCTGATGGGAACTGTAGCAGGGCCTGGTCAGCTGGCTGAAGTCCTGAAATCTGAAAGTTTATGAGCAAAAAATAAGACCTGTTTAAGGAATCCAAACATATGGGACTCTGGTTCAAGCAACAAAAGACCATCACAGAACCTCATACTGCAGGACTACCTGCACAAAGAACAAAGCCTCCACCATCACCAGCAGTAACTAGGAGGGTGGAGAGAAAATGAGTAATTTTGATCGCTTCAAAGGAATCAAGCCTTGAATCTTATCGTTTAAGTCACAAGGCTCCCTGAACAGCTCTAAGAAGAGCTCTCAAGCACATCCACCACATCGCTTAATGCTTTGTCACATGATCAAACTGATGTGTGCATTTTAAACATGCTAAGTTCAAACTCCGCCTAATTTTAAAGTCACTGATGCAATCATTTGGGAAGCAATGACATATACCAAGTTAAATAAAGTATCTCAGTACATTACCTAAAAAGGACATAAAGCTAACACTTGAGAACCCTGTCAATGCTAAGGAATTTCAACTTGATTTTTATTAGCTAGAAATAGAACATAGGTTTAACATGACAGATGTCAATATTGCCACGCTATTTCAGAGCACATAACATCTAATCACTTAGTTATGCTCTCCATAACCACTGCACAAACTACAAGACACCTACTTTAAAGGCAAGAATAGGACTTCAGTTCTGCCATCCCAAGCAGGCAGAGCCTAAATTGTGTCACGATGCCCTCTTGTGGCTGCTGAGCCCCAGGGTCCCATGCAGATACTCCTTTGCTGCCTTGTGGAGGTCTGTTGCACGGTCTTACGCTGAGGGGTTCACCATCTATCGCACATAGGTCGTTTGAAGAGGTTAAATACTCTTTGAACCTGTGAGATCTTAAAATGCACATGCAGATGTCGTCAAAACTACGGTCAAAATAAAAAATAATAAGATGATAGCACCACAGAGAGGAAAAATCGTCTAATTCAGCATCAATTAAATCTATGTTTTTCACTGTAAGTTTATCTGAGCCCTCAGGGGTTTAACGCCACAAGTTTCATAAAGATACTGGTATTTTCTACTCCCATTTCAAGCGGAAAATTAATTATCAATTAAACACTGAATATTGACTTTTATAAAGATATTTTTATGTTAATTACTTTTGTTAACTGAGAAAACCGTGCTTTGTTTTCTTTGTTAAGAATGTGTTAGGCTGAGAAAACAATGTTTTCACCTGTACCTTTGTTTTAAAATATTATGGTTATTGAAATAAGCATTAGCTGCTCTTAAAATAGTCAAACTATAGAATGAAAACAACCATCAGATCTAAGACACTACGAAAGGCTACTACCTTAATGGTATGAAACATTACATGGATTAGAAAGTCTAGCAATTGAAGCAAGCCTTATATTCCCCTCAAACAGAATAAAAACATGAATATTAGCCATCTGTACATCTTTACTCCCAAATCCATTCCCATTTTGAGATGTGGTAATAAGGAAGATGACTCCATGCAAGAAACCTTAGGTCACTGTGTCACCTGGCATACCACGATTCACCACGCAGTACGCAAAAAGAGCAGCAAAAAGTTTAAACAGGATTTCTTCCACTTAGAGTGGGGCTCCCATTCATAGTAATTACACAGAAGATCATGAATGAAAGTTAATAAACCATCTATTTGCTCTCTTGCTTAGATTCAGAGACAGAATTGCAATTGTCCTTGAAATTTGGAATTAGTTTATTCTGTCAGTTTAATTCTAATAATGGAAGGTATGGAATTTACCTGCTCCTTATTCTAGTTCCTCGTATGCTGTTGCTCAGGTAGTTGAAGTCAAACTGGGAAGTAGCAGAAAGCTAATTGACTAACAACAAGAAGGGATGATGCACCTTCACCATTGCTGAAAACACTTTAAATGTGTTGAAGAATTTTTAATTATAGCTTATGAAGAAAACAAAAAAGTAGTTCCACTAAAAGCTTAGTAAATTAAATTAGATTCTTTTGTATTAGATTTATATCATACAACAGAAACAACCTAGAAAGCCTTGCACATTATATTCCCTCTGCTACTTACTGTGCCATATATTCCATCAACTATGAAGTATTGAGTTACCTTTGACTTATATTGTTCACATCCACATACAACTTTCTATAGCTTTTCCTGCTTCATACTCAGCATTTGAGTAAATACTAAAGAAAAGGAGAAAAAAATGCAAAACAAGGCCTATTATTGTATGTTTTTATTGTACAAAAGCTGCCTAATAGATGAGCATTTTGTTCTTAAATTAAGATCTGTAATTGATATGAACATGGCTTGCACATAGCAGGCAATACATTTCATTCTGTTTCCAGGGCATATAGGCTTCTGTAAGAAAATACTGAACTCGTTGGAAAATCTAAATAATTTAAATACTTGTGGAATATATGAAAGGCTAAGGAGGCCACAGCACAGCATCCTTTCAGGCTTGAGGGTGTCACTTCTGATGCAAGGCATAGCAAGTTTCAGCAATGGTTACAGGAGAGATTGGAGAGTCAAAACTTGTAATCCATGACCTTCACTGCTGCATGAAACATGAAAATATTTCCTTAGCTTTATATAGTTTTGTTTCAGCCAGAATCTGACATTAAGCATTTCTAAGAGATTCTGCATTAGAGGAAATTTAGGGGGTTTTTTATTATTAGTCAAGGCATAATAATTCATAATTCATGGCTGTCTACACCAGCAGTTGTAAAAAAAAAAAAAAAATCAGTTAAAGGGGTACAACCATAGCTACACTTTACCATCAACTTTTAAGACAGTCTAGAAACACTGTTTTCATATATGAGGCATTACCAAGTTTCAGGTATAAACATGCTTTCTCTCTTTGTACTTCAGCATACAGAATACTAACAATCTTTACACATATGCAACAATGCACAGTAGTTTCAGTGGTGGAAAATGATTAAAAATAGTACAATTTAGGAGAAAGATTAGTGGATGAATATGCTGAAGATGCACTGTTCATAACAATGCAAACTTGCCACACAAAAAACATAATAGTTTCTTACATTTAGAGGCTACTTGCACCTGCATCCAAAACAAAAGCTCCTGTTGAATAACAGTTTTGCATTCAGAAAGAAGTCATATCCATTTTGTCACCCCAAAAAGGTATTTGAGAAGTAAACAGAGAAGGTGCGCTGAAAAACAAATTCAAATACAGGCACAGCCATTGAAGTGTATTAAACACGAAAAGTTTTCAGAGCAGTAGGCTCAGAAGTGAATACTTCTCTTGAACAAGAGCTAACTCCATACTTTGAGACAAAGCAATCCTTTAGATAGAGACTATCACCTTCATAACATAAAATAAATATTTAAAGTTTTCAATATTTGACTAGTTCTTCAGTTTGGAACCCAAATCAGAAGGATGGGGCAATATAAACCTATTATCCTAAATGAGGTCTTTTCACATTGTAAAAATATTTATTACCTTACACCGTCTTGGAGAACGAAGCTAACCTGAAAGTCTTGGCACCTTTGGAGAAAATAAAGCATTCAAAGCTGTTATTAATAACTTCCATATTTTGATATTTTGATTGAATATTATTAACACTTGTGCATAGAATGAGCAATGCCATTGCCACAATGTGAAACATTTCATTATCTCAACTGTGGATGGTTCACACAGCTCAATGCTTCAAAACAGAACTGTCTTGTTTTGAAGCATAAGTAGCTTCCTAGAATTTTTCCTTCAAAGATGCAGCAATAGAAGTAAAAAATCATTTAGCATGCGCTGGCATCAGGGATTCATGTCTTCACCTATGCACAATATAGTGGTTCCCAACCCCTGACATTGAAAAGTTTTCAATAACGTATCAGAAGTTTAAAAATACATTCAACGTAAAGCTTAGGCAGCTAGATGCCCATTATGTCAACATACAAACATTAAAAAATTCTTTTGACTACAGAAAGGAAATACTAGTGCTTAAAGCAGGAACCAGAAAACCTGGGGTTTTTTTCTGTGTTACTTATGGGCTCTGACCTTGGCAAGTCAGCCTTCTGGCCTCTGTTTACTAGTTCACAAAGATTTATAATACACAAAAGGTTATATAGCAGTCTGAGCTTTACAAAGCTTGTTTCAAGTATTATTTTCATTCTAAGTTAAAGTCTACTAGAACTAGAAGTATTTTGTAAATATGCAATATTTTTATTAATGTGAACATTTTGTGGTCTTTGACATTAGAATTTCCCCCTCCCCCTTATGGATGTCTTTAATGGATATGGTAATTGAAAGCAAAATACTAGAGAAAATTTTGAATTTTCCCTGTAAGTGTTTATATACTGTGTGTATATTGATCTGGATGGCTGTAGAATAGTATTTTTAACAGAAGTCTTCAATATCTACTCTGCATACTGTATAAAAGGGATGGAAAGCCAAAGAATAAAAGATCTGAAGATGTTTTATGCAAAGCTTGTGAAATCGAAAGTTTAATACCTAGTTCATAAATTTTGTGTATTGTTTGCTTGTTTGGGCTTCGTAATTCCCTTCCCCATCCCCCCCCCAAAAAAAAAAAGTACAAGAAATTTCACAATGAAGCTGTAAACATCAGGACAATAAGCTGACCAGTCACACTGGACAGAGAGCAAAAAGGATTTGTCTGATTGTCTAGGTCGCAGAGGCTGTCTCACGTAGTTTCTTTCAAGCCAGCACTTGGAAAGAAAACTGCAAAACTTCATCGTGGCTTATTACAAAGTACTTTGCATTGAAGTCTTCAAGCCTGATCTTTCACGTGCTATAGAAGATAACCAAACTCATTGGAATGAAAGCATTCTTTATCCAATAATGTTACTGATTGGAAAGCCCAATGCTGTTAATTTAATGACCTCAATGGCCACAAAAGACTCAAAAGTGTTTCTTTGACACTTGTTTGCGCTTTCAGACACAAAGAATGATCTGGTCAGAGTTTTGGAATTTTAGAAGAGTTAAAACATCTTAAAAGTACAAATGAAAGGCTTAAATATTAACAACATTCCTTTTTCTAAAAAAAAAAGTTATTTCTAGGCCAAACACATTACTTGCCAATCTTCCTGTTGATTATAATTGTCTTTTCTCAAGAGAAGTCACCTGAAATTGTCTAGAAACATTGTTTTTAAAGTCCAACTATGTTTCCTTTAATCAACATGCAAACATATGGAAACAAAAGAACAAATTTAGAAAATAAAGCTTCTCTTTCTGATGGCAACTCTTACATTTTACCTTGGTACTGGGGAAAAAAAGAACCGTATCCCCTCCTGTCAGCAAAGGTCTGGCACATAGATGACACTACAAGAAATGACATAATTATTGGTTCACTGTCCAAGTGAACCAATAGTGCAAGTTAAACTAATCCACTAATCCAGGAGTGTTACGCTCAATCCCCAAATCCTGCAGTACTGTGAGACGCAAATAGGGTAGAACACCTTTCAAATTATCATGTGTCACAATCCTACCCTTGAAACACCTTTCAGAGAACTCCAGAAGATAGTGTGCATCTATCATGCATCTAGTAGGCCTAATTTCAAATACATTTTAATTCATGCACATATGACCTAACTCACTGTCACCGTGGAAGAAATAGCAGATAAATCCTGCAACTATATAACTTTATATATGAACTATCTCAGGATTTCATAATCTAATTCCTTTTTCTATCAGATGTACTGAACCATTTTATGTTCATCTTCAACAATCCACTTCACAAACAGAATACAAATTACCAAAAAAAGGCCTGATGCAATTAACCTTTTAATTCTTTACATTATTACTAAAAAATTGTCACTAAATGCCAAAATTCCAATTTGACATACTGTTCTGGTTTCAGCTGGGATGGAGTTGATTTTCTTCCTATTAACTGGTATAGTGCTGTGTTTTGGATGTAGTATGAGAATAATGTTGATAACACACTGATGTTTTAGTTGTTGCTAAGTAATATTTGCGCTGGTCAAGGACTTTTCATCTTCCCGTGCCCTGCCAGGTGCACGGGAGGCTGGGAGGGAGCGTGGCCGGGACGGCTGGCCCAGCTGGCCAATGGGTTATTCCATAGCACATGACATCATGCTCAGCATATAAGGCTGGGCTAAGAAGAAGGAAGGGGGGGGACATTCGGAGTGATGGCATTTGTCTTCCCAAGTCACCGTTAGGTGTGATGGAGCCCTGCTTTCCTGGAGATGGCTGAACCCCTGCCTGCCAATGGGAAGGGGTGAATGAATTCCTTGTTTTGCTTTGCTTGCACGCATGGCTTTTGCTTTACCTGTTAAACTGTCTTTATCTCAAGCCATGAGTTTACTCATTTTTACCCTTCTGATTCTCTCCTCCATCCCATTGTGGGGGAGTGAGCAAGCGGCTGCGTGGTGCTCAGTAGCCGGCTGGGATTAAACCACGACACCTACAATGACTCTAAAACCTGGCTTCATATCCAGGATGATTTCTAAGCTTGAGGTTTTATGCCTCAGAATAAATACCACTACATACCATTTAAAAGGAGTCTAATGCTATTGTATGTTACTCTTTCAGTATGAATAGTCTAATAAATTTACCTTATTGTTCCCTTTCTTTAAAATGTTTTTTTACTGGACCTTGTGCCTTCTTTACTGGCTGTCATATATAATCACGTGCCTTTAAGCACCAGGAAAAGCAAAATTCACATCACAGATGGATGCTGTGCAGAAAATGTATTTGTCCTTTGCCAGAACATCATCCTCACAATTAAGGGCTAAGACAGGAAATTATGTTAGTAAAGGTCATGCTTCAGTTTCCATGTATGTTTAAAAATAATCCTCCATAATAGCTGTCAAACATAAACAAATATTCACAACTTTACCAATCATTATTTTCATTTGCATAGTTAGTCTGGTTTTTAATTATTCTTCTCTCTCATTTTATCTCAGCCAATGGGAATTTTGGTTACACTTTGCAGGATTCATTGCATGTGCCTCCCACACTATTATCCACAACTGTTTTGTGTTTTAGGGAACATAGCTCACCACTGATGAACAGCCAAACTAGGATACTAAACAGCTCCAGGATTAGGGTTTTTTGTGCCATAACAGCTTTGCCTTTATTCTGCACCAGGTGGCGAGTACAAAATACCAGCTGGTTCACTTGTTCTTGATATTTGACTATCTGAAGTAAATCAAGCAGGAGACATCAAGATAAGTGACTAAGTAAGCATTAACCAGTTGAAGATTTGAGGGAACAATAGCAAGTTAGCTTTTCATCTGGGTAGAAAATCAAAAATACACAATGACAAAAAGGAAGCAATAAAGTTATTCTGTTACTAGATTATAAGACGAACTAAGAAGGTGGAAAGTAGATGCTGTAGGAAGCCTGGATTCCTGCTCTCTTTATCAGCTTGAGTTTATGATTGAGATTTCTCCACCATTTAATTGTGACACAACTGCTTCCTTGTGCCAAAATGCAAGAAATGTTTTCAGGAATTAGGACAGAATTTGTCTTTTGTAAATATGCAACCTTGACTGGGTTCAAGCCCAGGCCATCAAGTGCAATTTTAGCTGGCTAGTGTGAAATTTTCTGACAAGCTAATTATTCAAGTAGCATTTTTAGAAGCCAAAACAGCCAGGAGACAGATTTAGCCAATTGCCAGACAAAGGCTTTTAAGTTCCAGTTGGAAGTCTAAACTCTTCGCTTCTCAATTTCAACAAACATTTTTTTTTTGACCCAGCATTTCAGATTTGAAATCTTTTCAGTATAATTAGGCAGAATAAACATGCAGGGGAAAAGGCTAACTCATGAAACAGAAGAGGGTAGTTTGGTTTTTTTTTTTTAAATCAGAACAACATAGCCAACTGGAATATTTATCTTAACTATAGTTATGATTGACATTACTGGTTATTTGCACCTTAAGTTTATTCCTTAGAACATAAATCATTACTGCCCAAGTATAAAAGACCAAGAACTCTGGCTGTTACTTTTCAATGTTATGTTATTGACTTCCATTATTAAAACTGAACATTATGTTTACTTACCTTTCCCACGTCACTTTTCCAGTTTTCAGCTAACATCAACTCCTAAAATATGTGCAAAATACGTACTAATTTCAAAATTATGCTTTAGGCCAGACACATTCAAATTCCTATACAATCTGGTTGCTGCTATGGCAATGGCTTTCTCTTAAGCTTGCTTTCAGTCAAGCAAGCTTGATCTGTTAAGACCAAACTTTTCTGCAGGGCCTAGCATCCACCATTATATTTTAATACTATCACATTTTTGTGGTGTCAGATTTACCATGTCCACATAAAGACAACAGGAAATGTGCCTTTTGTGGGCATGTGTATTTTGAGACAGCACTCAGGCAAGTTACACAGCAAGGTTTCCCTCGCTGTGTGCTCACCTTTATCCTCTCTGATGTTCTAAGGTGCTTGCTGTGTTGCCATTTTAGAAGGACATTCCCAGCAATGCTAGTGCATCTCTGCATGCTCACTCACCAATTACTTGGTCAATCTATCTCCTGTAGCTAGGTCAACCAGGAGTATCACTGCTATTACCTACTTTATAAGCTGTGTATTTAAAGCCATTATCAAGTAAAAGATTCGACCCAGGTAGTCAGAGGCTCACTTGCAGTTTTCCTTAGCTGACATTTATTAGTGCCTGACTAAAACAAGCTGGTCTTTAATTCTGGGCTGTTGCCAATGCATTGTTTCATCCTATAACGTCTGTGATTTGATTGATTTTACGAAAAAGTGTTATTGAAAACTGGACTGAGTGGGGGGAAAAAAAAAAGGGGCTTCTGAAAACTCAAATGAAAGGCATACTGTTAGGACCATTTTGGAGAGGTGTATGATGACTATGATGTCCTGCTCTACTTCATGCTTTTCTTTAGAAGATATTAAATCTCTCAAAGAGAGCAAAATATTGCTGTACCAAAGTTACACATGGAAAAACAGGTAGAAGTAAGGGAAAGCTCACAGAAGGCTTCTCATACACATTCAAACCTCCATACATGAACTAAAACTATTGTATTTTTTTAAATTTTTCATTAAGTTAACCATGCTGATACCATGCATTGCTGCCACAAAGCCATTTTTTCATATTTGAAAATCAGTTTTCCCTTAGCTATTCAGCATAGTACAAGTTGGTGTTTTTTTTCATCTGACCTCCAGAACAGGCTTTAAGTGTTGTAACATCTGGCTCATTTTCACATTTTGCCAATTGCAATCTAGACGGAGAAGTTACTGAAAATAATGACTCACAATAGAACACAGGGCCACAGTGAATTTTCAACATCAATAAGTGTTGCAGGTGTAAACCAATCTGCACAGCTTTTTCCAAGAGCTTCATGACAGCCATCCTGAGATGCTGATAAGCTCCAAGAGAAGAGCAAGATTGAATTCTCTGAAGGTAACTTCAGTGCCTTATTCTATGCTGCTGCAAAACTAAATACCAAGTAGTTCATTATCCTCTGACTATACAGACCATTTCTCAACATAAACAAAAACATGAAATAAAATACAGATTATTCAGTAATTTTAAGGTCAATCAACAGACTTGGGAACAAATCAATGCCATGACAATGATATCTTACTAAGTTACATCTGGGCAAAAGAAGAAAAGACTATCTTTTTTTCATTTATTTGTTATATGCTTGTCCAAATCTTCAGAAATGGTTGCTTCATAGTTGACTTTGGCAGTATATGCAAACTCACTCATCTGTTAAATCTCATTTATCCAAATTTAGCATTGTAATAGAGTAACTGTTTACCATTACAAAACCCTTCTGCTAGCAATGCAAAACAAGAAAAGTTTCTGAAGCTGTAGCAACTGTAAGACTGTTAGACAGGTCTTACGCAGTACAGATGCTTTTTTTATGCTAGAGGAAATACTTCGGTTTTGCTTATTTTCATGGCAGAGTGCTGTTCTCTTTCATGTACATCCTTTTATAAGTAGTAAATTAAACATATGCTTAAAACTGAAACATTGTACATACAGCATTGTTTTTCCATATGTAGGATAACCATGATTAGCAGGAAATATTACAGGCAAGTAGAAAATGACAAAGAAATTACAAGGGTAAGAATACTTTCCTTGCATCAAAACCAGGTACAAGTGGGGGATTAAAGAACAATCAAATTTTTCAGTTTTCACAAATGGGCACGAACACTAAGGTTTTAGAAGGCTTACAGCCCAACATAACCTCCAAAATAGTCCCCTAAAGAAAAATCAAATTACTGCTCATGTGCTTGAACTGATAAGTTTTACAAGGAAGAGCACAGCCACAGAGAAAAAACATCTTTTACACTGATACTGAGAAGAGCTATGATTCCCCATGGGAGGACAAGAGCAAAAAACCTGCATACGCACATGCACACAGTAACATGATAGAACAGAGTTGAATAGAAGCCTACAGAAAATATTATAAGCGTCAGATACAAGATGGCATCAACAAATCTAGTGAGACCACATTCCCATAAAAAGAAAGCCAAAACAGTGAAAGTGAGCTGTGACGATACAAGTCTCTTCCACCAAGAAAAGGACGAAATGTTTTTTCACTTCTGCTTGTTTGCACTGCAAAATGTTTTATATTAAAACCTAAGTCCATGCCTATGATATGTTTGTTTCCAGTTAATGCCAGAAAACCCCTATGGTGGCATGCTGAGTTCACTTCAGCAGTGAAATGAACTTTTTCTCTCAGTATAATAAATGAGCACAAGGACCTGGCAAATTTGTTTGTGTACTGAGAACTAACAGACAGATGTCTTACAAGTTGTGCTCAAAGCATACAAAAGACTTTGTACACAAAAGAAGTTAGCTGCAAGATAACCAAGAAATAGTAATAGATGATTGGTGAATGTTCACAGAAGACTTTAAGCAGCAATAAGTTGCAGAACACAAACAGCCAGTCATCAATGCACAATATTCATACAGTCCACAGCTCTCTCCCTAATGATCTTTCCTGAGATCTCCTTGCACCTGAACAGGACTATGGGAATTGTTCCAGTGGCCAACAGTGCTACACTGCTCCATAATAACCTGGATACTTCGATTGGACATTAGGAGAAATTTCTTTACTGAAAGAGTGGTCAGGCCTTGGAACAGGCTGCCCAGGGAACTGGTTGAGTCACCATCCCTGGAAGTATTTAAAAGACGTGTAGATGAGGCGCTTAGGGACATGGTGTAGTGGGCATGGTGGTGTTGGGTTGACGGTTGGACTCGATGATCTTAGAGGTCTTTTCCAACCTTAATGATTCTATGATTCTATGATTCTATGATTTAATTTGCCCCCTCTGGACAGGGGTTGGATGAGATGACATCAATGGATCCCTTGTCACCTATATTATTCTGATACTCTAACAGGCCTTGTTAGCCTTTGGAGAAAACTCAGGAAGATAAATGAAAATTAGGCAGTGTATTCACTATGTTCACAAATATTAAAGAGGAATCATCTAGACATCAAGCGCAAGAGACATCATGGCTAAGCTCAGGATGTACTAATTAGATTCATAGTTTTCTTTTTACTATTCTAACCATCATCTCCCAAAGAAAGAAGGAACTGGATGAATCCCCCCCTCAAATCTGGGCAATTGTATGAAGACTAATTTATAATCAATATTTGGAAAAATTGTTCAACCATCTTATTAGTGCTTGTTTAGCCCCACCTCAAAAAGCTTTGTAGAAAGAAGAACTTTAATTGTGTGAAATGAACTTCTGAAATCACTCCTCCAAATTAATATGCATTAGAACTGTAGGAATTTTTTTAAAATTCCTTTTAAACACCCTAAAGCTTCTGGTGTTATAATCAAGGAAAAGACTTGTTCTTCTTGTTGAAAGTTATTACGCATTAAAGTCTCATTTAAAATTCTCAACCACTCTGGCAATAATAAAACTACTCCAAGAAATCACAAAGAATGTTTTTAGAGTAGCACAATTACAAAATGTAGTCTAAGAAGAATTTAACCATGAACAAATATGTTAAGCTGTATACTTTGAGTATTACTTTTGTATACAGATACAGAAATACTCAGATTTTGTAGTAGGCTTTCTGACTGATTCCATGGAATTATTGCCAAAATCTCTCTTAAGTGATTTGGATCTGCTTAATACAAGCATTTAGGTTGTAATTATTGACTACTTGACTTTTTTTCAGCTCTTGGAGACATATTTTCATTAAACATCTTTAAAATTATTAACATTAAGAACCCTTACATCCACAAGATTGCCTTTATCCAGAATGTCAATACTTTTAAGAAGCAAAAAAATAGTTTTTAAAAGTTGTGGGGAGTTTTGTGGCTTTGTAGGGGTTTTTTTGGTGGTAGTTTTTTGTTTTGTTTTTTAACAGTTGAAGTCGTATTTTACTTCACTAAAGTTTCTTTATCATAATTTCGTTACCAGTTCACTGTTCATCTGTCAAATTAAATGCATTACTACAAATTGCTATGCAGATAATGAATACCAAAAGCATTCCTTGAACAATATATTAAAAGTTCATTGCATCTAAATTACTTGCTTCGTAAGTATGTTGACTTCGAAAATTTTAGGCTCAAACTAATGAATTCCTCCCTGCACACATTATTTATTTTTACACACAAAAGGAACAAAACTTCAACCATTATTCATCTTAAAGTGCTTTCCAAAATTGGATAACAACCACTTACGATGTCTACTGAATTGCAGAGAAAGCTATCAGCCCATTTAATACACTAACCAATATAAGTTTGCATAGTTATTTAAGCACCTATCAAGATTAGCTTTTGAAGCCTCTGTGGATGGAAAAAGTCTAATGCAATTTTCACTACCTACTGCTAAACTACCTTTTAAATATTTACTGTTGTATTTATACACTGTACAAACCAAAGCCCTTAGAGGCATTGTAAAATAAATTAAAAAAAAAGCATCACCTATGAGAATATAATTCAATATCTTAACTAGATTTTTTACACTTTCCACCAAGTTATTTTTGCCCAATATTGGGGGAAAGGGGGAAAGCAGAAATATGAACTTGTTTCTGAATTTATGCACTCACTGCTCTGATAATGATAATTTTGATCTATTTTGTTATGCTCAGTACAGACTGTTTGTGGTCTGTGCTCATCAGAGTAATACAATATAAGAAATTTAGGATTATTTTTCTTCACACTAGAAGACCCAAAATATTCAGGAAACTGTATAGACTAAAAGCACATGGTAGTTGGCTTTTAAAGGCTTATGGAGAGGAATGACAAGATATACCAATAGTAAACAACAACCACCCCTCTCCACAGATATTTAATAATCCATCACAGGTTATCAACAATGTTTACTGAACCTAAGAAAAAAACAATTGTTCAGACAAAGTCCCTTTCAAATCCTGAGACCAACAGCTATTCTCACTGCAACAGCGATCCCTCCCAGCTCAAGCTTGTTTCCTTTTTAACACTTTGATTAGCACAAAATCCAGGAATGAATGCAGCATTTGATATGCTGCCAACAGCATGTTTCTCTTCTCTGCCTAAATTTGCTAATTCTTTAGTCTTACTGCCACAAACCTTTCTGAGACTCAGTTCACGGTACATGACTCTCCATTCTGAATTTAGAAATTACAAGGTTAGTCATCACCCACTAAGGTACTGTTTTGAAATTTCAGTTATTATGACACATTATGCAGCTATTGCTCATAGAGTGTGAGTGTGCACACACATGCCCATCTGTCTCTCAGAGCTTTGGAATCACAATGCCTTTGCTGCTCCTCTACATCTGCACAAATACTAACACAGTTCAGACCCAAAGCACTTAGTTTGTGTGTCATGAATTCAGATTTTACAAATCCATTTTTGGAACAGGAAATTTCTAGAAGTTAGCTGTAAAGCTCAATATGCTGAAATATACAGGCAAAGTACTCTCCAGATGTAAGCTTCCTATCTTCCTATCACAAGTAAAGATTATGATTTGTGCTACTGTGTGCATCCCATCTATAAAGCTTTAGTCTGCAGTCAGAAGAATGTCACAGCTCCATGAGCACAAGCTGTTTGACTGATGCCTTCTTGCATCATTCCAGCTTCTCCTTGAAGAGCAACACATGTTACGGTAACACAGAGCTCTTTTATACAGCCTTACATGCTTTCATGTTCAGGGGACAACTGGTATAGAAAAAACCCTCATGCTAAACTGCTTTAGTGTGTAAATGCTGTTTAAACCAAAATAATCTGTCCTGATCAAAGCTGCACAACAGTCAACTGCCTTTTCACTTCTTACCTGGGTAGTACACCAATAAGGTTAGAGACTTATAAAACGGTCAGAGATGCCTCAAAGTGAAGAAGTAGAATAATAGCATGCAGAATGACAAATTCAAGAAGCACACAGCAGGAGATTTGCACATTGGTTCTCTGTGGCAACTACCATTGAGATAAAATCTACCATACAAGGAGAGGCCTTCAGAATAACATGATTCTTACAGTTGAATAACAGAAAAGTTACTGAAGGGCTCAGTTTTAGCACTAAATCCTCGCCCAGAATAAAATTAACTGAATATATTAATAAAGGCCACATCTTCTGTAATAACAACTCCACCAAAAACAAATCATGATAATGACATTCTGAAAGAGAACATTTGTACTGGCTAAATATTGCCATGAGGTAACTGCTCTGGGGGAAAAAAAATGATATGGTAAGGTGTTTTCTTTCAAAACACTCAATTCAAAATAGATTAGATACATGCTACACATTCATTATTCACACACATCTTTCAGCCTATGCTCTGATGTCTTCAGATGTATTTACTTATCCTTATAAGAAAAACCTAGCAGGAGAAGGAGCTAGCTATTCAGCAGACCTTCACTTAATGACATAAAAGTTGGCAGAGTAGGTGTTGGAAATTTCAAGGTAACAAAAGCACTTTTTCTTGTAATTATTAGTAATCCATTTATACGCCTGTCAAATTAAGACATGTCTCCTTAAATACATGTTTCAATACATTATCCTGATATTCAGAATATATGCAATGAACTCTCTGGAGACATGCAGATGGAGCTTTACTTTCTTCATTTGCAACTGGCCTTGCCACCGTGAATTTAACTGAAAATAAAGACAATAAGATTATTAATGTTGAATTCCAAAGAAGATATGGGAAATCTTGAGGTAGCTAGCTAGCATGAAAGGATATCAAGCATGGAATTTATCCACCTGTATTTATCAAGCTATTTATTAATGATTAGTACGCCTGCAAGACCTATCATAACAGCTTACTGTCTGTCATTGTTTTCAGTTGCTGCCAGGTGATATGCATTGGAACTGTGGGATCCTGAAGAACATCCTTATGAGTCCGATCCCAAAGTGTAATGCTAAGAGATATACCAGCAATTGCTTATCTGCTTACCCTTCAGTAAACTAGAGGGCGAAGGAGAGAAAGATGTCCTAGCCATACAGCACTGAAGCTGTTTTCCAGTTGCACGTTATGTTTTACCTCAACTTAGAAAGATGTTGGGTTTACATATAACATATTGTGTAAGAATGACAAAGCTAAGACAAAACTACATTTCTCAGTGAAACAGCCACATGCCATAACTTTTCCTGAGCTCCTCCCCTATAACCTTCAACACTGTTTATTAAAACCACTTCTCAAATGTTCCTCTAGAAATATTCTGAAAGCACAGACTTATCAGTGAAGTGACAAGTTCTTCCATAGCTCTTTAAGGTCATCAAGTTCTATTCCCTTCCACCTTACTGTCAGAACTTGGTGAGCCCAGTATAACCAGGTAATTTCAGAACAAATACTTCACATTAACAAAAAATTAAATATTTCTTTTTACTATGCTAGCTTCATCTGCATACTGTTCATGGTTTGGCATCAGCAACTAAACCACTTTGAATTACACTCAAAGAACTTTTACTTGCCCTTGAAAGTTTCATTGTTCTGAATCAATGGCATTAGCAGGCCTCCTGCTCAGTCACTGTGTTATTGACATAAACTTAAAAATTGGACCATGCCTTTCCCCCTCCCCCATCTTTCTTCACTTATTAGGTATTCAATCAAACTGCTGGATTTGAGCAATTCTTCAGAGCAGTTGTAAAAGTTCATGTTGTAATACTCAAGCATAATCCATGAAGTGCAAGTTGTAGCACAAAGAGCTGAAGTTATAGTTACAACACAGCTAAGTATTCTACCAGCAATAGACCATCAGGAACCTTACCACACGGAGCTATCAGTAATGTGTAAAATGCCCTGAGTATTCACTGGTACCTGGTTTCTTCTTCAGGGAAGAAAAATTAATACCAAAGGTGGTTGGGTTTTTTGGTTGGTTGGTTTGTTTTCTTCTTTTATCTAACTCATTTAGAGTCAAGTTCATTTAATCAAAGAGATCTTTAAAAGCTCCTGTGATTCTTTAAGTTATTGTATTGTTCAACCTTAGTTATCTCAGTAGTTCAAATCATGGCAAAGTTTCTGGATGCCATATCAACAACTCTCTACAACACTATGATAGTACTGTGCAAGCAGAAGGAAGACTTGCAGCTCTGATAAGCCTGGGAGGAGAGGCTCCTTTAGTTCAGCAAGCTATAAGCATGTGTACATTTACAGGAAAGTACTTTGTATTCTCAAAACACTTTATGGCAACCTGTCAGCTTCCTAAGAGACAATATTAGTGCCATTAAAGCAGCCAGTATTAGGGGAAATAGCCATTCTGGTTTTGACACTTAAACCAAAGCAACTAATCAGAGTTGAAAGAGTCCTGCTTCTTTGCTCTACTGGACCCTTTCACACTGATTTTGGCCACCAGAAGTTGGATCTGCTAATTCACTGTTATATTCCAGGATTTGGCCAACAGCTGGCTGCCAGAAATAAGTTCTGTCATTCTGTCTTCGTGGGCTTCCTGACTTGACATTTTTTTCTCCCATTTCAGATGTGATTTTTTTTTGGTCATAAATGAATGTTTAGCATAATCAAAACATGACTTGTATTTCTGATGAGACTTAAATACATACATGAAATCTAAAACAATTGTTACTGACAACCCACAGACATATCAGAAAGACAAGACTGGGAAACATTCCAGAAACATCCTCATGAAGTAGACAGAAAATATACATTAACAGGATGAACAAGGTACACACATTTGCTATAGAGAGGACAAACTTGTCAGAATATTTTGACTTTCCTTTTGAAGCCAGTTATTAAGCCACTAAGGTATCAGACTTCACCCCCTAAAACAGCTAATTCAAAACCAGTCATCAAGAAGAATGTTTAAATAGGAAGTGTGTTTGCATTGTCTTCAGTTTTGTTATTAAAAAGAACTAAGGATGGGAAACATTTCTTATCTTGCATATGTCTTGGCCTTAAACTACTTCTACACGTCACACTAAGTCAAAATAACTATCTGAAATTCTAAGCATTGTACACTTAAGAGGTAATCCAGTATTCTCATTTTGGAAAAAAAAAACCTAACAACAACAACAACAAACCCAAACCCCAAACCCCACGCTATTCTCATGTTTTCTTGTTAACACATAATAGTTCTTGTGTTACTGAAAAAATATGTGATCATTTGTTAATGATGCTATTGGAGAATACTTTTAAGATAAAATTGTGCTAGGTGTTTATTAAAAATATTTGTCCCTTCCTGCACTGAAAAACATACTCAGTGTGCTTATCAAATTATGGGCCAAATTATGACATATTTTATTCAATGTAAATATTTAATAGGATCACTGGTGCCATTTATGCATATGGAACTACATCAACATGAATTCTGAAGTATATCTTTAGGAGTCCATTATATTTTTAAGGTTCTAATACACTGAAATTTCAGCTTAAAATTAAAACCAGTTGGATTACTATAGACTGGAAAATGCTTATAAAATAAATACTATAATGTCACATTGCAGGACATGCACCACCCTTAATAAACTTCCAATGTTTTAAGATTTAAATAGATTCTAATTAATTACTAGGGAAAATAGCTTGGTTTGGTTTTTTTAAAATGTCTAGTAACACCTAAATAAGTGATGAGTGATGGATGTTTCCATCAAAAAGGTTTATACAATAGTCTGGGTAGGAGAAATTATCACAAAAGATTGTAAAGGAAAGTGATAGCAAGAGCTATTACTTCAAGCTTGTGAATAGTCATTCAACTCCTTCTAGTAACATAATAAATTAGTGTCTCTTCCATCTGTAAGTATTCCATCTGAATAGGGTACCTCTAATTAAAATAAGGAATAAAAGAAGTTTCAGAAATGCTGGGCCTAGAATTCCTTTAGTTCCTCACCAGAGATGCTGGAACTAACAGTGGGGGAATACAACAGGTGGTGGCAGTGGTCCAAAATACGACAAATAGAGGTGTTGATATATTCTGTGTACTGTGAATATAATTTTTTTTGTGTCTGTACCTAATTCAGATGCCTGACAACCTGCTTCATAATGAAATCCCACTTTTGTGCGTGTGTCTGGCAGTCTTGACTTTGTAGCAAGAAATGAAATTTGACTCTTATCCAGCAGCATCTAAACTTTCTGCTAACAAAATACATCCGTACAACCTACTGCATGCAAAGTTGATTGTTGACTGGCACAATCCCTCCACAGGTATGTCTCCACTCATCGCTTGGCTCAAACTTTATTTTGTTTTCAGACTAAGCCTGTGCAGCTGCCTGAGGGACAGACTCCTCTTGCTTCACATCATGTCTGACAGATCTGCAGATAGCTTAACCAACTGATTAACTTCCCAGAACCACGACTAGCTTTGTAAGATGGGTCTTGAATTAGAAGCAATGGCTGTATAGGTGCTGCGCTTATATCTTAGTCTAGTATTTCACACCTGTTAGTAGGGACAAGGAGAAGCAATCACGGCCTGCTCCTCCCCTTTTTCTATTACAGTTGAAACATAACTATATCTGAATTTCCTAAAAAGAATTCCAATAAAAATTAAGTTCCCTATACCCCAAGCTTTACTGCTATGGAATGATCATGCCTCTTTAATCCTACCCTGACAGGGACCAAGATGTACCTGCTAGATTACAGTTTTGGTTTCCCCTACATTGTCCCCAACAACCATAGTTTGATGGTGGGGGCTGCATCTGTGTCTCACATCCATGCACATTATATTGGAGAAACCTGAAGCACCTTCTTTGACAATGCATACCCTAGCAAGTTTTAAAAGGTAGGCTAATGCATGGTTTTAGCTCATCATTCATGATGTAGCTATTAACTGCATTCATGCTCCTATCTGATTTTTGTGACATACCAGCTTCATTGTGTTTATGGTGGAGTATAAAGTTCCCTCATGTTTGCTGTGGAATAAGACTGGACACAGCGGGTGGGGAAACATGAATTGCTTTTAGTTTATTACCAGAAATGAACTCAGAAGGTCACAGAAATTCAGAAACTATAGGTGGCATAATGTATTTATAGCTCCTCCAAACCCCCTTTGCTATTCACTTAGCACTAATTGATGAAATCATTCACTTGGTAACATATTTTGGTCAATAATCCAAAACAATCAAACATGGACAGCTGAGCATCTCTTGGACTCCTACTTTCTGTGTGTGTTATTGGTAAGTTTTCTTTTTAATTGTTTCAGCATTTACATTTAAATATAACTGGTCAATACACACTTTCTTCCATAAACAGGAAATACCTTTCAGATACCTAGCATTCTTGTCAGCTTCAGTGATAAGGGGAAGTAGTGAAGTTCTCAGATCATTACATTCCTCTAATTACTGATGAACATGTTACTGGTACATCTTGGTTAAAAAAAAAACCAACAACATAAAATAAAATAATCTCGTTTCTTTCAAGCTCCTTTCCCTTCTGAGGAACTCCCAGAAAAGCCAGCTGGCACTCACAAACTCTCACTAGTTATTTCAAGACAAATGTTTACTTCCTTTATGGAGTGCTAAAGTAGCACATCAGTCACAGTTTAATACCAGGACCAAAAGCAATTTCCTGTAGAAATCAAAAAAGTAACCTTGATTAAAACAATCAAGACCCAATTTTGAGACACTAGTTATCAGCTAAAACAAGAAAAAAGTGTAGAATTGAGTTCTGATTTATTTTTTCTTAGGTAGCATCCTAAATTTCACTGAACAGAAAAATGAAGTTTCTGTTAATTAACTATGTAAGAATTTAACTACTGTATTATAGCTAAATAACACTCAGTGCTGATTCAGAGGTCAGTGTGGTGGTTTTTTGCCTAACATTATGTTATGAACAATCAATCTATTTCTCATTCTAACAGATGTGGGCTTCTTTGTTTTTCTTAATAGTCATAGTCATGAAGCAGTAACATCACCTAATGTAAAGATTTCTATTGCCCTCTCTTTTACTATAATTGGGAGTCTAATTTTGAGAACCTTCTCGTATCCAGCTTTGAGCTCATAAGCTGCTACTCCAAGCCAGCTATAGGAAACTTATGTTCCATGGGGATGAAGGGGGGGAAAAAAAAAAAAAAAAAAGGAAAAAAGACAGTGTTTTTTAGTGTAAGATGTTAACAAAGAATAGATTTCTACTAACGTATACCCAGTTTAAATATGATATCTTATAACTGATGTACACATACACTCCATTCCATTTTCTCAACTCGGAGAGACTTTTCCTGTACCAGAAATAGAGTAAGCCTACATCCAAAAGTAGCTGCAAAACAGCATAGTTTGATTTTATATATATTCCAAGATAATAAATTTACAAAGTCAATAAAGACAAAAGCACCCCAAAATATTAAACCCTGAAACTATTCACATTCACTATTTCTTCTGTGGCTTTTTGACAGCTTAAGGCTAACAGTTTCTGAGAAACTTTGATCGCCGCCAATTGCTTCCTTTCCCCCTGATACATGCCAGCTTGCTGCAATAATTTCCTTGGTCTTCCAGCACCTCCCCTTTTCTTAACTTCCTTACCTTTTTAGTTTAAGTCTTGCTCTGGGATATGGAGACACTCTAAATACATATATATGCTTCTGTTCTTGCTCTGTAGCAAAACTATTTAGCCACCTTTTCTGTACTAACTCTATTCTTTCATGTTTACAGCTGTTAGTCAAGTCTTCCTGGAAAATTACTTGGTTTTGATATACAGGGCAACACTAGATGTATTCCTACTGCATGCAGAACTATCATCCTACAGAGTCATAAATTCACTTTGAAATGTTCTATTAAACGAAATAAAGATATCTGAAAATATAAAATTATTCCTTTCATTTGTGTTATTACCATATTGCCACTGTAACTAAAACAACTCCATTAAAATAGAATAAGACATTCTTGAGTTATCTTCCCCTTTATTGCTCTCTTTTGTGATTTAGGATTTCTATCAATTGATAGAACCAAATAAAACAAGATTAACAGATTTGGGGGTTTGTTCGGTTGTTTTTTTAAATAAACAACTGAAGGTATGCCTAGATAGCTGCCTCTTATGGTCTCTGCTCAAGACAGTAAGGACTAATTTTTTTTTTTTTCTCAGCTGATCTTAACTTATCCATTTTGGGTTGACCCAGTAATCAATTTTCTTCTACTCAATACAGGCTTATCAAAATCTCAAGAACTCAGAACTGACAGGATTATGTTTATGTTTTACACTTGTAGACTGTTTTAGATAATTAGAACATTAGAGTAAAAATCCATCAAGGAGAGTTTAAGGCTTCAAAACATTTTTTTTTAAAAGGTATTTTGTCCATATAGAATAAATTACAGATATTTCACAGAAATGTGGACTAGGTTAGCAATTGTGTCACTAACTACCAAAACTAGACAGTTACACATGGGTGGCAGCAAATGTTTTAAGGGCCAGCGACCGATATATAGTGAGGGTTGATAGCATTTTGAATATAAACCTTAATAGGAACCTAACAAGAAAATAAAACAACCAACTGTTACTCGAAACTGCAAATCTTGACCAACAAAGATAAGGAAATGTCCATTCTTTCAAAAGACAGCTTAATAGGATCACAAGTACAAGCACAATATTCCTTTCTGAGAACTTAACTACCAGGAAGATAACACAAGAAAACTCATCTAAATCCTCAAATAGCAACAAAAATGAGTTGAAGGAACAGCAAGTTATCCTGTAATCAGTTAAGTGATTGGCAGATGTAAATAGGTAAACTTTTGCTTACACTTCAGGGTGTAGGCTAATCAGCAACCAATAAATTGATTTCTAAGCACTTCTTCCTGTGGCCTCAGGACATGAACTAATCCAGGCTGAAAATATTTTAAAAAATCTAATTAACTCATTAGCTTGAAGTAAAAAAAAAAGTCTTTCCTCATCATAAACAGCTGTACAAGTCACAACAAAGCAAGCATGTATGTTTTTCTAGAACTCTACAAATTCTGTTAGTGGGAAAAGACTTCAGGGAACCAAGCCTGTTAAACTCAAAACCATATATCTGCTCTCCCACTATCACATTTTATGGTGACATTTCACCTTTCATGGATTGTAGCTAAATTACATACTATTGGGGAACATTTACTCCACATCCTTTAGTAACACTATGTGGAATAGACCTTCAAAAACATAAAACTCTGTAAACTGTAAAAGAAATCAGCTTTCTTGCAATACCATTTCATTCCTAGAGAGAATATTTTTAGAGATAAAGAAATTGTATGAAGGTAGGGGAGAATCTATTGAGATTCAACCCAGGCATCAGCCTGCAAACTACTAAGGCACAAAATATCCTCAAGAAACTTACCTTGGATAGTAATTCCAACGGATTCTTCTCCTTATGCAATTTTGACCTTGTGCAATTAGGCCTACAGCCCCTAGAACTCACCTACCTACATATTACTCCACTAACATTGTAATTTATTTATTTCCATTTTTTAGAACTCCAGATAGTTCCAATATTATTTAATGTAGTAATTATTTTTATTGTCATTCAACAATTATGTAGCCAAATGTACTTCATAAGCATGCAGCTGGCAACATCTGGGATTAAGTAAAAGAACCCTGGAGAATAGTACTAAAGTTCAAAATTAATCAGATAGTGGAAAAACATAATGGCTATTTAGAAATGATGAGTCCAGATTCCTGTAGACCATTAATCAGGAATTTAGGTGAAGTAAGGGAACAATAGTTAGGGGCAACAGTGGATTACAAATCCTGAGATAATACTCTTGAGAAAACAGCAAAGGAACTAGGATGTTTCTGGAATACAGTCAGACACCCAAACGTGAATATAGTCCAATCAAGCTCATTAGATAAATGAGAACCACTCCCAAAGAGGGCAGAGAGAATGAGCAGAGGCATTAGCTAAGACTCAATGAGTTGGAGTGTAGTCTAAGGTTAAAAAAGTTAAAGGGAGACAAACTTAAGTACATTAAAAGGTAAGAAAAAGATAAAGAAACAAGTGTTTATTTCAGGAAAGAACAGAAGAGTTGCTTCTCTGCCTGGTGGATAGAGAATTAACACTGGACCTGCAGTTACTTCTTGCTGCCACTGCAGCGAGAAATTCTTGTCTAATGTTAAGAAAAAATTTCTAATATGGGTAGTGACACACTAAGTACTTGCAGTAGTTACTTATCACTAGGGAACAGTATTTAGGCACACAGTAAACACTTCTGGAGTGGTTTAGAAAATCAGGCAAAGGCATAGAGTAGTCTATTCCAGCTCTGTGATACAATGGAACAGCTTTTATCAGTAAGATATCCATAACTTTAGTTAAGTCAGCTTTAGTATTCTTCAACAGTCTTTGCATTTGCCTCGTTCAGAAAATATGGAATAAGCTGCATGGTGATTTGTATTGTTCTAATGAATTAAAGTTAACCTTATTCAAATGTCAATACTCCAAAAGGTGTACCAATTAAAATTCAACTGCATTTATCTAAAGAGTTTTAAAAAGTCCAAATATTTGCCAAACTATATAACATTTTATTAGCAGAGGCTTGCTATTTTCTGGTATTGCTGACTTCACACAGAACGTCTTTTAGAAAACCTTTTCAGCAATGGATTTCCTGATGAGTTTACATATTACAGTAGTCTGTCCTGAAGAAAAGTCATTTAATGCTCTCCTGTTTACTAGTGTGCTTCTAAAAAAATAAAAAAGTACAAACAAATAGAAAAACTGACAGTAGCTCCACAGAAAGGACTGCAACAAGTCAGACCTACTAAAACACTCACATGAAAACTAGTGTGATGCCTAGTAGAATAGATGATGTAAACTGACCGAAAGTACAGACCTTTTCTGAACTGTAGGTGTCCAAAATCTTTTGGGACCTTTTTTTTTTTTGTACATCACACAGCAATTCTCTAGTCACAGTAGACAGGTTAGTAAAGCTAACTCCAAAGTGTTATCCTTTTAGTCAAAAAACTTCTTAGCTTAACTGGTTGACTTAGAGAACAAAAATGAAATAACACTATAGCATCTTAGCTGGACAACTCATTGCATTGGGTAGGCAAATAGCAGCCAAAAGTCCCAGTAAGAAAGAAAAGATCCTTTCTGAACTGGCTTGCAGAAAAGCTTGAATTACTTACGATTGATTAAATTTGCTATTATGCAGGCCCAGTATGTGTTTTTCCCCGTCTTGAAGAATACATAGCTGAACAGATCATGCTAACAAACCTGTTCATCATGCTATAATCCTGCGGTCATAGGAAACATATCAAGGGGGAAAATCGGAAGCAAGCTAGTACTCTAAGCATGATAAAGGGATTAAATATAATTTTTCTCACCCTTGTCACTGGTAATATGTCAAAAGGATGGTCTATCACATTTTTAGAAGTTCATTGTGAAACATAAGTTACTGACAGTATTTTTACATTAAACTAATGTTAAAATTTAAGAGTGCTAATGGTGAATATTCCATGATTAATGGAATATATTATTATGATTAAAATTTATTATTAATTTAATTATTAAAATTATTATTAACTTTCAGAACATGACATGACACAACATCCTAACTTGTAGCTATTACATTTGTACTACTACAACCTTCAATTTTTTTTTTTAAAAAACAGTACTGCATAAGGACAGATTCATTTAACTTAATCAATTAAGATTTTTTCCTAGATTATGTCACTGACAGCAATTTGGAAGTTAAAGACCATAAGCTTAAAGGTTTCATACTGCTACCAATATGAATTTAGTAGAAATAAATTCTTAAATACATTTATTTCAACTTATTTAAAATATCTACTTAAAATACTGATTTGCCTCTCTTGCTAACTCATTTTTATTTAATATTAATGTGGTAATAAATGTTCAATAATTCATTCTTAGTCTATCTCTAACATCCAGAGTATACTATCAAAGAGAAAATGAGAAAAATTGGCCAGCATTTGAAGTGGCCATGTATTTTTTATGAATTTTTTTTGTGTTTGCATTTTAAGTTCAGAAAAACCTACCTAAACTTTCAAAGATAAAAGGTGGTAGCAGACCTCCCAAGTGGTAGTGTGTACATTTACGCCCAGCTGAAAAAGTAGAATCAAAGTTGAATAAAATAAAGTCCAAAACCACAGCTGTCCCTTGTAGTTTTTACTTATGGAATCTGTGTTATACAAACTAATTTTGTATTTTCCTGGCACAGTTTCAAAGCAATTTTTCATCTATGGCAGATAACAAAACCTTAGACACATAGTTCGTTCCTCCTGGGCTATTACTAAACATTGAAATTATGGTAGATGAAAAAATATCTGTTGCCCCCTAAGTGGAGCCTGGTTTTGCCATCAGAAATGGTTGAGTTTGGTTACTCTTTACGAAAGTTTTACTTTTATGCTGTAATGTTCATTCGACAAAGTTTCTTAGTGCACCATTAACATCAATTATGATCACAATAAAACCTTTTTTGAGATGGAAGTTTGAAATGGAAGTTTGGCTCACCATTTGTTCAATGTTTCAAGACTCAGAACTTCAGAGAATATTGCCACAAAGCTTTGTCACTGCCCAGAGGCAAGATTTCCTTTTTTGCATGAGCAAAATAAGAAAATGAGTAAAACCTTTAGATAAAGAACACAAAAATTCTAATGTATTTTTTTAATAACAAATTTTTTATTTAGCACTGTGTTGGGCTTGACAGTGAAAATGCTGGCTACTTACTCACATGGTATACCAAATCCCAAAATAAAGAATTTTGGTAATCTTTTGAAATGTCATCTGTACTACACTTTATGATCCATTCTACTATGATAACAACTAATTTGAGATCATTTTAATTTGCCAAATGGCAATAAACTTCCAGATTTCAAGTATCATATTTACATCTTTGCTGGAATGACACCCTGCCCATCACGCAAGTAAGGAGACTTATACATACTACAGCTATTCTGACACGGCAGAATGAAACCGTTAATACCAGCCTTAGAAAGAACTTAATAATTTTCCATAATCATGGGAAAATGAAAGCTAGAAAATGATACATATCAGACAAGACCTTACAAAAACCTGTCAGTCTCTACAAAATCATTTGAGTCTCTTAGTAGTTTATAAAGCTTAAATATTTAATACGAAGCATGGATAATACCACTAGAATAGTCAAATTTAATTAATGCATCTATTGAAATTAAGATTGAAATTAATACTACTACTACTTAAGTATTTCAAATTAGCTGCCATTTCTCATGTGCCAGGTAGTACAAAGAAACCAAGAAGTTGTTTCTTCTCTGTCACTGTAACTAAGCGTATACACCGATTAAAACTGAGGTTTTTTTCATGAAAACAACTTAACCTACAATCCAGGTGAAAATTTTGAGCTTCCAATTCATGTGGCAGCATTGGTACATATGAAGAAGCCGTATGTTTAAATGTTCTCCTATATACTCAATTTGAGGGTGGATCAGTACACTGCTCTACTGAGGCATTCAATCTCTGCACAAGATGCTTAAAAATTGGATCTGAAGTCATCTTCAAGACAGCCAGCACCACCTATGCAGCTGTGAGATGCATTAGTATTTGGCAAAGTCCTGGCTATAGCATGGTTGGAGGTTTAAGCTTTTTCCTTTGTTTTTCCTTTCCCAAATGTAAACTTCATTTACAACTTCTACTCAGTGAGAAGTTCTCAATTGTAATGTTTTCACCCTGTTAAGTAAGCCTAGTACTTCATTGCTTTTCATCTGTGTAGGTCTATGTTACATGAAATTTGATCAAATGCTGCCTTAGCTGTTTCACACTGTCTGGCCTCAGTTGGTGCCATTTAAATTGGCCATAGTTCAGGATCTTCCAGTCATTACAACTAAGTCTCATAAAAGCATTTTTGCTTTCTATTTATCTTAAACTGATTATAAGATTGAACTGGTGCAAGTGTAGAAGCACTGAATTATTTGACTTAAAGATCATTTAAAAGATGGAGACGAAGATTAGTTCTTAATGCTTTTTCTGCTAGGGAAATATAAACAGATTAAATGATTTGTCACCTTCTACTTCAATAAAGCCAATGATCTAAAATAATGCTACTAATGTCAATATTCAATGGAGTACTAAATTGGCTTTTCAAAATACAAAGTTAATTAGAAACCTAACTCCCTCTGGACACCTAAATACCTTTGCCAATCTGTTTAACTAGTCCCAAATCCTCAAGTTTATTAGAAATTTCAATCCCAAGGAGCTAAATATTTCAGTGTATACCTACTCTTCTGCTGCATTTGGCTTATATTTAGAGCCAACCAAAAACTGTGTAACCACAGTTAATATAACACTGAGCCCAGCTAACATGCCCAAACTCTCAGCAGAATTGATCTGAATTCAGCTCTGTACTAACCACAGCTACATAGCTTCCATTCAACGCACCAGGTGTCTGCTCAGAAAGCAAGTCGATGGATGTACTCACATCCATTTTCAGACTAATTTCTGTGTTCTTGCTCGTCCTATGGAAGTGCCTTTGTCCATTTACTATATAACTCACACTTCATATCTTCTGAATCATACTTAAAAGCAGATATAGTGAAAGACCCAAACATATGGTTCCCTCTGCCAGCTGAAGACCATGAAATATAAATGTATATAAAAACCTCACTTAGTTAATTTCTTAGATAATCTCTTCATTTTTGTTAACGATTCAGCAACCTCTGATTTAGGGACTGAGATTCAATCCTACAAAACCATGAAGCAAAACTGTTAAAGTATATGGTCAATTTTTAGTACTGAAAATAGCATCAAATATCTTAAAGTTTAGCAGCATTTTTACTGAGCATGACTATACCACACCAGAACTGAGGAATGGAAAATGTAGGAGATAAGATATCTTATTAGTTGGTTTAGTGGGAAAAGCAGCAGCTTCTATGACCAGAGGTTCAGAGGATGCAGCTTGCTTCCCACTACTACTCCAGAGAAATCTAAGAAGCCAAAGACTTTTCTAAGACATATGGTTTGGGGTTATTTTGTTGTTGTGGTTGTTTTAAGGAGCAACTTATTTCGATAGACCAGGTGCTATTTCTGTTAAGTCATTGCCATTATATATGGAGTTTTCCAGATTTAGAGACATTTAAGAAAGTTAGTGTCTTTTACAAAATTACAGTCAGAAGACACGCTGGTTGAACTTTCTATGATCACTCAAACTTGGAAAGCCCTAGATAATAAAGTTTTAAGTATTTCAAGAAACCCTTCAGTGTGCTTGAGAGGGACAGCATTTTTAGTATTCAACACTACACACTGAGGCAAGGAAAAAGCACGCTGTATTCCTTCCAGTAGTTGTCATAGTATTACATGTCTCTCCTGTAAATGCATCTTTAAACAGAAACATTAAGCATCTTCAAAAAAAGTATTTAAATAGATAATGTGGATGCTAGGTTTTATTAAACATGCCATCAGTGGCTACATTTATCTTCAGCCAGGCCCAGATGCTCTCACCAGTGCAAAATATCCATTTAAGCCAATAGCAGCTGTGAGTAGCAACTAGAAAATTACACCTGTAATAAAACTTGGGAGATTTGCCTCTGTGATTTTCAAGCTACAACTCTTGCTGGTGGAGCAGTGCAGGCTCACTCTGCATTACCACTTTTTGCAGTGTTCAATTTAAAGAACCTGCATGTCTATGAGGACAGTGGCACTGAAGTAATGAGGGATCATAAATGCAGCGAGTTTAGTTGTTCCTTTAATTGTGTCTGACCTAAAAGACAACAGAAGCCATCGCTGCCACCAATACAACAATTATTATTCCAATTTTAAAAATTGCTATGATTTATTACTGCAAGAACCTTAAAGGAAACATTAGTTTTGTTATGATTATGTGGAAATAAAATATTGTTTCTATTAAGACAGGATCAGCCTCTCTGCTCAACAAAGAGAACTACCTGCAGCTACTAGCATGACTTGGAGTCTGACTACTCTTTATTCTCTACTTTGCGGTAAATAGCCATGGGATGTACACCACACTCATTGGCACCATAACAGTGGCTTATTCTAAGCCAATAGTAGGGCACTATAGAGCTACACATAGGAAAAAAAGCACTGCCAAATTAACTACATTTCTGTTTTACTCTGGTGTTGACTCTAACTTCAAGACATCTACAGAAGCATCCTATTTCTTTCAGATATTTCCCTTCATATATGATGAGGGTGGCATTCAGACTTTTACAATCCTGTTGCACAATAGCCTAACAGTTCAAACAAATAATAGTTTTAGTTGAAATAAGCTGCTCATAAGCTGAACAGATTATTCCAAATTACTCAGTTATCTGAAAGTAAAAAAAAAGCAAATAATTATTTTCTGTAACAAAATAGAACACATGAAGAATGGGGGGAAAAGAAGTTTGTCTTCCATCAATTCCGGCATGATGGTCTCCAAGTATCTTTAAGGAAATTCTGTTCATCCAAACAAGTTCCAAAAAAGTATCACCATGCCAAACATACCAAAACAGTAATGTGGGCTTCATTCTTTTCAGTTCTCAACTACTAAAGAATCTGGCTGCAGGGAAGCTTATTAGCTTATCGCGAGATTCTGCTCCAGTCAAAAACCTCTTTCAACAGTACTGCCCATGGATGGTTTTTAGTACTAGGTGGTCATCCAGAAAATAATAGTGACACTTCACATTTGTGCTCACTGGAGATTACTGAAAGGAGTGGAGCGTTAAGGATTAAATCCTTAATCCTTGCTGATTTCAGCTCCTCTTCCCCTCAGTTCAATTCTTGATTCTTTGATATGATGAAAATTTCTTAAGAATTGGACAAAAAACACCATTCTTTCCAGCCCCAGGAAATTCATTTGGTTAACCCTACTGCATGGTCACTGTGCTTGACATGATTTTACAACACACTGGTTTTGCTTTCTATATGGAGACTTTCTAAGATGAATTCTACTGAAAGCAGTAGTGACCCTCTACAACACTCATTATTTGTTTCCCCTCTAAGCCTGAACACTTACAACACTATTAACATATAGGAAAGTTTGAAGACCCAAATCGCCATTAAAACTACTCATTTACAAATCCAAGAATAGCCAGAGTAAAACCCACATTCCTCCATGTGACCTCAATAAAGAACATTTTCCTTTAAAAAATAAAATATTTTCATGTTAATATTGCCTCAGCCACATGCTCTTAGCTGACCCCTCTAATCGTACCTTCCAGTTAAACACAGCACTGGACTAACTAGTCTGCATACTGACAACAATGCAACATCAACAGGGTAGATGGCACAGGATAACCACCAACATATTATCTGTGGCTAAAGAATACACTATACTGCTTTTTTTTGTTTGTTTTTTTAACATGTCTCAAGCTGCATCAATCACTATTTTTATTTGATTTGATTTTATCAGAGACCTGTTGGAAACTCCATCTGCCCTGGAAATTTTTTATACTCAGATGTCAACCTATCTCCACAGGCAGACATTTTTAGTTGTGCAAGTAAGCAGTAGCAGAATGTAACTGAAAGTAGCTTTCCCAGAAGTATGGGGTACTGCGATTCCTGGTTCTGTCTCAGGAAGTGGCGGGGGAGGCATATTTTTTTCTGGATTTGATTGGAGCAGAAAGGAATTAATTCACTCAATCAAGCCTGTACTTACATCTAAGCTTGAGTCCGGAGCTGCAAAGTATTAAAACCTTATGTCCATGTGCAAAACCCCCAGGAAACAAAAGGTTAGAGAAGAACAAGAACATCATAGGGGCAGCTTGAGATCTTTCTTTTTTCAGGCAAAACAATAAATCACACAAATTCTGGTAAGTGACTTGGTGACAGTGCTCTCACTTAATACCCCCCAGAACAAAGCAGTTCCCAGCTTTGCCACTGCTTCTCTTCTTACATAACATACAATTATGCAAAGTTCCCCAACTTTGTATCACTAGTGTAAAGATTATGAAGGTTAGCTTAAACGACAGATGCCAGAAGTGTGACAATGATGGTTTCTGTTTCCCAGATAAAATCGTTTTCTGGCTATAGAATGTATTTCTCCCATTTTGCTTCATCTGTGCAAAGTCACAGGATAGACTAAGCCATCATTCAGCTGAACCCGAAGAACATACATATAACACCAACACTAATGTACAGGAAGGAAGGGAGAGAATACATCACTAAAATATGTGCCTGGCTACAAGTGAGGCCCTTGCTGAACATGCAGAATAAAGTAAGAAAAAACAGTGTTTCAGAAGTAACAGATGAACACATAAACCATAAACTAGTTGTCATTATTGACATTATTTGCATACATACACAGGAAATTACAGAGGACTGTAATTTAATTCTACTGCATAGTCTGTTTTTAATTCTCTTTGCCCTCTAGATTCTGGGTGATTCCTCCCATTTCTTAATTTTCATATTAAGTTTGAGGGTCAACAATACAGAATTTAAACAATTGTTGCTGAATAAATATTTGTAGTGAAAGCTAATGCAAACTAGAATATAACTGAAAACTAAGCAGATCTTTGCAAACCTATCCACAATTTTTTAAAACTCAGAGCTATTAACTGCAGCAAACATAGCTACGACTAGAATTTCACCACTAGATGGCCTTATTTAAGTAATAACCGAGCATCATCAGTTATAAAGGTGTATGAAGCAGCAGACAGCACATACACATTACCCAAATTCATTTTCTCAGTATGCAAGACAATTTGACACTGATGCAAGGAGAGTTGCAACTGCACCACTGCTCAGCAAAGCAGATGTCCATTTTCACTAACTCAAGTAGTTGGAAACCCCAGGAATTAACAGTTTCATCTGAAGCCTTGAGCAGATCGTAATGATAGCATACATATGACACTGAAGTTTGACCTCAGCTCTGCTAACGTCTAAAATGGTGGGCTTCCTCTTTCAGACTTCGGCTGTGTGTGTCTGTTGTCAGTTATGATACACCAAGGCCTCAAGAAACCGGAGCTGGATCAGTTTGTATCCTGACAAATCACAATTTCTGATCCCCCAAAGCAAACATTTTAGACTGTTCTTGACCTCCAGGTTATCTCAAAGTAATTTCTTAACCTACCTATCATTCTCTGTTGCATTTGAGTCACAGTTTATGTGCCTCGGTATTTACTGGCAATATTATACCTTGAAGAGTTAAGGAAAGAAATTTTTAACCTTAACATCCAGAAACACAGAGCCTTCACCTTACTTTATAATAGTACCAATGTCCAGATGAGGGTAAGCAGCTATAAGTAAGAGCTTTGATACAGACTAAACTCTGATAAAACTGGAATCATTAAAGAAGAATAAAATTTGGAGATTTCTACCCAAGTAATTTCTGGGTTGGGGGAGAAATGTCCTTCCCTGAAAGAAATACTCTTGACAAAAGTGCTTCTTAGGAACAGGATCTCAGCTACCAGACAGAGTAAGCATTCTGAGAGCTGTTTTCCTGATGTGCATTTAATATATAGATGGCTACATTTGTGTTTGATTCAACCTACCCTTCAATAATGATCCTCAATCACTAAGTCCCAATTCTTTCTTAACTTTTAATGTAATATTTATTATTAAAAGCAATTTCCCCCCATTTACTATGAAATCATAAGGCATTCAATTCCTACAATACTTCCCAAATCTTTAAACCCAAATATTTAGTAATCCTTGCAGAGCTTAGTGCAATAATATGAATAGTCCAGAGGCAGCAGAGCTGCTTCCTCAGAGGCTACAGAGGCCACTTGAGGAGCCAGTACATTACACTATAGAAAAGCAGGAGCTAGTGTGAAAAAAACGTTCCCCAACAGAAGGAGATTTTCTTTGTTTACAGGAAAATAACATGAAGAGCATTCAAGTACCTTACATTTCCAAATGAGTTTGCAAATTCATTCATAATTGAAATGATAAAAATTAACACAACTGCATCAGAAGTATAACCTCTGTATAAAATCTACCATGAACTAACATATCAGTAAAGAATATGGATCAGTAGAAAGCCTACTAGCTTAGCCTGAAAATGGTTAAACTTGTATGATAGAGTTCATTCTGGTTTGGATTAGATTTGAAACAGTCTTAAGTTTTTCTTAAAATTCCTGATGATTTCATTTTAAGCATGTATTTCAAAAAATATTATGCTCAGGAAAACAAATGAAAAAGGTAGTTTTTCTTATGAGTAGCTTTGACATCATGTCACTTGATATGATATATATATATAAAATTGACACAAAAATTGAGAACTGAGCTGTAAATCAGAAGCATGCACTCACTATACAGGCGGAACGTTCAAGATAAAAAGCAGAAGAAACTGAAGTAATAAACAGCTTAAAAAAACCTGTAAAATTACAGTTGGGATACTATTAAAGCCTCTGAGTATGGCAGCGTAGCATAACTCTGCAGAAAATAAATTCTTCATTGCCTACCTTGCAGTGATATTTTACAGATGCTTTCAAACACAAAAAAAATCTGAAAATTGTTCTCCTGTAGCTTTAATGTTACACAGAAAGGTTTAACTCCACTCCATTTGACTTTCAAATAAAACCCCATGATATCTCTGAAGCTACAAAGAAGGAGCAAATGGTTGATTCTGCTTTTTTGATGGACTTGCAAAGTGAGACAGGATAAGAATAATCTACAAAAACCTGAAATAAGCAAAATTGCCATTATCTTCTGTCTCTGCTTAAAGAGCTACAAAATTTGTGAATTTCAGTGGTCAAAAGTTACCTGGAATTTTTATTATATACTTGATTTAAATTGCTTAAAACATTTCTTCATTTTGTTCTTATGCTCTAAGATGTTGCAAACTTTGATTTAAACATGGTAAAGAATGGTGAAGTGAAAGTATCTTTGCTGAGCACTCAAGGTCTGCAAAGACACAGTTCTTCCATCACTTGTAAGGAACCATAGCACATACAGAGTTCAGTGAAAACTATGATCTTCCCAACTTCCATAAATCCATGTGCCTTGATGTTTCCACAACACCCCCGTCTCATCAGTGCTCTGGGCAGGTGAGAAAGAACATATCTGGTTGCACCTAACGTGACTATGCTTCAAATACACTTTCTAAGAACCGGCCAAAAAGAAAGTTCAGCTTTCAATAACATAGCCCAATTCCCTAGTATTTGTTCAATTCACTGCTGGCAGTTACGTATGTTTGTTTTAGAATCTGCTCAAGTTAGTTTTTCAACTTTTGCTAGGAAGTCTACCTACCTCTCTCATACAGTATTTTTCTTTCTGACATTTTTGTTATTTTATTAACTGCTATGCATTAAAGTGGCAGACTGCAAGAAAACAAATAGACACAAAGATGAAGCACAGCCAAAATTCTAGAACACTGGCTAGTTTGTTGAAGGTGATGAAGGAAGAGAGGATTGCAAATGACTCTTCTGCAGAAGAGCATAGCAAGAGCTCAGTGCTTCAATCCAGAGATATTGCCCAGAGCCAGCAGCAGCAGACTCCTTGGAGGATCACTTGATCAGATACTTCTACTAAACGGGAGTTCCCAACGCTGTAATTATCATTACGGTGCATGTGGTAGACAGAGTTCCTAAATACTTCCTCGAAAATTGACCACTGTGCATTGGGTTTTGGTCAGCGACTGAGAAAATCAATTTCAGACAAAAATATTTGAGGTATATATGGGGATAATTTGCCCACAGAACATATATTAAAATAATCTTTTCTTTTTTACTCAATTGCTTGAACTCAGCAGCTGTTGAGACTTACAGTTTCTCATTCCTTTCAATATGAAAAAATAAGCTTAACAGTTCATAAATTGTACTGCTAGTTACAGAGGAGAAGAACTTCCTGTGATAACATTTTTAAGCTCCAATTCACATCAACTAAACCTAAAATGCTTCTAGATCAACACCATTTTTCACAGAAATAAAACGTATGTATTTATTTTAGGCACGAAGACATATATTGCAACAGCTGAACAGAAAGTTCCAGTGTTAAATATCGCATGGAAGCCTAAAAGTACAAGGGCATATACAGATGGTGCCTAGGTTGGGAGGAGGAAAGGGGAAGGAACATCTGTCAGCACACACGACAAGAAGGCAGGTTATGAAAGAGCTCAACTGTCTCTCCCTGTCCCTCCCATAAAGAAGTTTCAGTTATGTGAATACAATGGAAGCAGTCAATAAAGCTCCATTTTATTTGCAGTTAACATCAGAAATTAACTGCATTATATTTCTGTACATTAGTTCGTTTTTAAACAGTGAAAAAGATGCGTCTTCACATTGTAATATCCACTGCAGTCAATGGCACATTTTGGGACATGAGGAAGACATTTAGGAGCCTATTGAGTGCATGTCATAAGTCATGTAAATCTTTTGATTTTCTGAGATCAAATCAGTCAACTCAAGTTTCCCAACAGGAACTGCAATATTCAGCTACTCTAAACAGCAGTAAAGACTGATAACTAAGTGCTCAGCATTCAGAGCACTGTGGCCAATTGGATCCACGCCTCCATTTTTGGAGTTAATACAGATTTATTTCACCAAGGGTATTCCAAGAATCATTAAAGGAATTTCAGACTTCTGGGAATAAGGCTTCAGAACTGAACTTTTCAGTGTTAAACTATTTTAAGTGAATTGTTCATAGCTATGAATTAACTGCAATAAGTGCAATGATCCACTAATGTTATGAAGCATACTGTCCCCCAGACTTAGTACAAATTATTTTTGGACTCCTTTACTAAGAGGGGGAGGAGGGGAGCAATATCAGAGGACATTAAAATCAGTAAGTTCCATAGAGCTACTAGATCCTATGTATTTTTCTGTCCATTTGACTTAACTCTACCAAACTTACTCAGCTGATACTGAAATTTCAGCAGTTGAAAGCTCCATCTTTACTGTTGTTGAAGAGTTTTACTATGACATAAAAACACTCCTCTCCTGTGATGTTCCTGATCATCAAGTTATAAATGACTATCCTAAGGAGAATTTTAGCATTTTATTCCCATTCTTGTAGTTCATAAAAACTGAGAACAAAGCAAGCACTCCACATACCTTGGCTAAGTAACTTGGTGGGATTAAGGGGACTGAAGGATGATCCTGTGTTAAAACACACCCTAATTCCAACTAAATTGTGAGGTATATATTTTTAAAGTGTTTACATAAGTTTTTATCCACTTGGACCTTTCAGATGAAAGAATGTGTCCCCCTTCCCCAAAAAGACCGTGAGCTCAGAAAGAATGCTCAGAAAATACATTTCTGACAATGCAACATATGTCCATTCCACCACTCTGAAAGCTACACACAACCTCTGAAGTCAACGTATCAAAGCCAAAGAAAATAACCACTACTGTCATAAAAAACCTCAGTTTCTTAGCATGGAAAGTGATGAGCACTGATAATAACACTGCAAAATAGTCATTAACTCTCCCTAGTAAACGCAGAAAGAATTTTTGCATTACCTTGTAGTTCACTGTTTTTTACCAGCTCATATTCCTATCTGCAGCATCTATTTCAGTGTAACTGATGTTTGGAGGAAGAAGAAGTCTCTGTCAGTGCTTGCACAGAGGTTCAATAAATACAAATTAATCTTGGTAATGGTGTAACTAGGGGCACAGAAAACAAAAGGAGAAAATTTTGCTCAGTCAATATCTAGTACAGAAATTTATAACAGGGGCCAAGCCCTAGCTTACTGTGTATCCAAACAAGATAAATAGTAAAAAGGAAAGAGAAGAGCTGTTTATGTTGAAGAGAAGAGCTTGCTAAAACATGAGACACTGAAGCCAGTGACTGTTTCAAACACTTCTGCAAATGAATTCTCAACATTAGCATTCTGGCAATGCTGTAGTCAATGGATCCATACAAGAGATAACATTATGGTATTTGCAAAACTAACCTAAGTGATGACTGTTTTATAGTTTGCAGGTACTAAGACCTCATAAGAAACAACTGCAACTTTAAATTTAAAAGTCCACATTATTTGTGCAGTTCTCTGACTCAGCATCGGGGCTGGTATACTTCCTATCTTACATTAATAGCTAAAGAAGAGCTAATGGAATTGAAGTATAATTCATTTAAGAGATGTAATATTTTACCTACTGTAATATATACATACCTCAACTGCAGAGCAGAAGACACAGAGATAGCTTCCTATGTTTTAAGCCCAGGGTGTCTACCTTGCATTTTTATATTGGTGCAAACTACGTGACTGAAGTAGCAGCAAAGGGCATTAGAATAGATGATACTTTATTACTCCTATGAGAATAAATGGCTTTCACACTGCTCCTTTCCCACACATTATGTCGGGTTTACCCTCCGACTTCTACCACTGTTAAAAGGATTTCCCCTCTTTTTTTCCTTTTTTCCCCCCCTTTTTTTTTGGGGGGGGAAGGAGGAGCAGACTTCCCATAAAGTACATTTTATCACCTTGAGATATGCACAGACTTGCTGTGTATTCGATGTACTTAAATGCTTAATAGAGGTTAAAAAGGTGTGGGTTTTAAAAAAAAAAAAAAAATCTCATGGTAAGATCAGTCAACAGCCAATTCTCAGGTAAAAAGCAACTACTGGAGCCAGTATGATGATTTCAATTATCCAACTACTATCTGTCTGTGACATCATCTGTCTAGATTTCATTATGCTTGATACTTATGGAAAAGCATGCACTTCAGTCTTCCAAACGATGATTCTTGAATGTTTTAAATCAACCCATCAAACTTAAGGTACAAAGTTCATAGCTCTTTCTTTCCATAGTTGAAAGCTAGCTTCGTAGGTGTAGAAGTATAGTGAAGCATCAAGAACTTCCAATACAGCAGCTTTCAAAATAAAGCAAAAAGGAAGGCCTCTATCTAACTTGCATTTAATATGGTGAGTGCAGTAATTCAAACACATTCTTCTATATCCAAAACCTCATATCTCCCTCTACCACTACTACTTTCACCAGAAACCGAAAATCCCTGGGAATTGAGTAAGTCAACACCCAGCATGTTGGAGATTTCAGTTATGGGAATATCCATTCAACTATAGCTGGTAAATCCACCCAGTCAGTTGTTAATAGTTTTTAGGTCAGTAGCTACTTTAACTGCTGTAAAAGCCTCATTATAGCCATAAGATATACATAAATAAAAAAATGAAACCAGATGCTCTAACAGGTGTATTATTTCTTTCTCTCACTATCATCACTGGATAAATCTTTGGACTGTTATTAAGCTAATAGATTCTCATCATTACTGTAAATGACCACCTTCTCTGAAAGCACAAGCCAACTTGTTTCATCTTGCAATGGAACTGACTAAGCTTGCTCCTACTCAATTAGAGTCAGTTACAGGAGTGGTAAATCAAATAAATTTCTGTTTTCTTTTCATTAGTTTTCAGAGATTTGATTTAATTAAATTACTGATTATCAGAATGAACAAGACTCCTAAGGCTAAGATTTTATATGAGTCATCTCACTTTCAACGCAGTGAGCCAAAAACTGTGGGGCCTACACATTGTTCCAACTAGGAAGATAATGGAGTCTGGCATCTTTGATGCCATCTTTTTTATTTATAATTATAGCACACTAGTATATTTCCCTCAACACAGCAGAAAGCAAAAAGGGCAATCGTTGTTTATAGCTCCAAACCACTTCTAATAAGACCTTGAACCAGAAAGATCTTTTATTTTTGGCAGTGAGAAGTGGTAGGAGGGTGGGGATGGAAGGTCACACTGGAAAGCTTTGCTTAAGGTACATTTACAGGTTGCTTGATCCACCCTTGGGGCCCTTTTCTGCAGCAGTTCTTCCTGTTGATCTCACACCTCTTCTGTTGATACAGTACCTCCCAGAAGGCAAGTCTCCCTCCCTCAGATTCCTTGAGGGCTCCACTCTTGGAGTTACAGTCTCCTAATTGAAGCATTTGAATTCAGTTTACTTTAGGGAAAGAAGCATGCTAACAGCTTTTGGTGTGTAATATACGAGTGTGTATAAAACCATGGCGTATCAGTTTCCCTCTTGCGCAGGATGAAAGCAGCTCAATTAAGATTTTTTTGGTACATGCACAGGACTCTTTACATGGATGAAGTTCCTGTTGTAATTCTTGGCATGTTGTACAGACACTATGGAAAGCAAGAGAAGAATTTCACCAATATTTCCCAGGTAAGAGAGCACCTAAGCCAGCATTTGCTTTCAAAGGTAAGTAACACAAGGAACCATGCATCCAAATAAGCCAAACAGCCTATTTCATTTCCTAAACATGTAATTGCCCTAGAAGCAATACAGGTGAGAACATCTTAGACATTCCTCTCAAGAGCGTAAATGAGTGGTGGCTTAAATGCTATCTTAGTAACAGATATGTAGGACAAAAGGCAAAACTCTTTTCCGCTCCCCCTCCCGCTCAACACTGCTGGCCCCAGGGAAGAAACAGTGTCAATTCTATCAATTCCTCAAACCACTGAGGTGAAGAAATCCCTACTAGACACATGCAATCAGTTAGTAAAAAATGATCTGCAAGAGAAAAAAGCCAGGCTCTCATGGATGATGGTCATGTAGCAGTCACATGTTACTTACCATGACTACTTGTCTGTCATAGAATCATAGAATATCTCAAGTTGGAAGGGACCCATAAGGATCATCAAGTCCAACTCCGTGCTCCTCACAGGACTACCTAAAACTAAACCATATGACTAAGAGCATCGTCCAGAAGCTCCTTTAACTCTGACAGTCTCCAAAGAGCCTAACATGCTGCAGCCACACTTGTTGGAATACAGGTTAAAGAACTGTTCAAAGCATTTGAGAAATATAAATGAACTCTTTGCATAAGGTTTTTCTCTTGAGTGAGCTAAATCCAAGTCAGTCATGTTACATCATTGCACAAGCAGTGTACAGACAGAAGCCAGGCTTCTGATTTATTTTTTGGTCTTAACATTTGCAGTTAGCACTTTTTCTTCTAAGATTCAATTTTTTACAATCATTTGGTGTTCAAAATTGGAAAAGTTGGTGTCACTTGAAATACACATTCTATAGGACACAACATGATAAATTTCAGGATATTCATTTGGCAAACTAAGGTTTACTACATCTCTCTGGCATCAAGTGACAGTACTATATCTTTCTGCAGAGAAAATGGATCATCATGATGAAATTGCTTATCTCTCCTTTGACTTGCTTAGCAATATTCTTTTAATTGTTTTCATTGGCAATAACACAGAAGGTAAGAGTTCTGTTCTCCACTGAATGGAGAAAGAAAGAAGCAAAGAATTCAAATGCTTAGCACATCCCAGAGCACTGTCACCACTGCATGATCAAGTCTTCCGACAGTCTAGATTGACTAAGACATAGCACACTGCTCCATAAAAACCCAGTAGTTGCCAAGTTATGTCAAATTGTGTTACACACATCACAAAAACCAGGATCATCACTAGCCCTAACTTCTTCATTAAATGCAAGATTCATTTCAATGCTCAAATATCCAAAGTGATTCTCATCTGACACCATTTTGTCTTTCATAACTGTTTTTTTTTTTTTAACAGGTTTCTTTTCATTTGCATTCATTCTGTATCTTCAGGCTAAACTAGCTTCACATTTAAGTTTTAACTCTAACCACAAAGGCCAGCAGTTTCTCCTAAGAGATCTGATTCTCAGTCTTTTAATCCCAGCAACTCCAGGAAAGCCACAGATCAAAATTCTAGTCCCAGTCAGAAGGGTTAATGAATGGAAGATGAACACAGATTTTATTTATTAAATACAAGAATATTTGACCAGCTTTCAGTACAAATCAATTACTGGAATATCAGGATCATCCAACACAATACTATCAGGTGCATTTTATGACCATTTTTTCAGCCATATTTCTAATCCTTATCAAAGATCAAGTTACTATATTTCAAATAAAAAAAAAGTACATTTCCAAACACTATACAAGAGAATACCCTATAGGATAACTTTAATTTCATCATTGGTTCACTAATAGAACTTTCTTTCTAGTTCTTGAAAGAGAGTTAGTTCAATAAACAAGGAAATAAACATGTTGATCCTATAGACTATCTATCTTGTAGTTATTGATATAATTCATATATCTGTAGTGCTTAAATTATGGGTAATTTCTGTGTTTTTCACATAGTTTGTATTAATGGATAGTGAATTAGTAAGCACTTCAAGGACTAGAATTGGTATTCAGATGTATTTACAACTCAATTTTTACAGATCAAAAAAGCTCTACACGCAAGGAATCAACACCTGGAACAGTAAACGTAGTGAACAAAAAACAGCTTTTCAATGCTGCTGCACTGTGTACAGCAAAGCACAAAGTTTCAGTTCTTACATTTGGTTTTGACCTAAGTAGCACAGACTTTTATTAAGAGTTCACCTAGTCAGTTGCCCTGATATCTTGTACTTAGTACATTATAATCCAAGATGAGTGATGGTAAGAAGCATTGTTTTCTGCTATAGCCTGTGCCAGAAAAAAGGCTCCATAGTTCTAAAGAGAATTCTCTATATACTTGAAAATTGTGAAGCATAAAGCCCATTCAGACTGTGGTTCAGCCTGGCTCACTGCAGATTAGTACGTGATCAGCTCACTGCCAACCTCCTACTCCAAGATTTCTACAGGCATATTAATTGTTCTGGTGACCAAGAGCCTGATGCGACCCAAAACATTATCTTTCCTGGAAGCTGTTTCTCTTTATATGACCAGACACTCCTAGATACATAAAAGTAAGTCTCAGGAAGCCATGTACATAACAGGTCACAGTTTGATTTGCAAGCACGCTCATGTGCTATGAAGCAGCCAGGCAAAACATATGTCCTCCAAGTATTCCACAAAGCAAAAGCTTCATCACGCGCCAAATGGGATCCCTGAAGCTGCCGTTGCAATGTGAAGAACTCTCATGTGTATTAAGGCCTTTCAAGAAAGCAAATTGGGAAAAGAAACAATCACCTCATCACTTCAGTTTCATATCTTCTGTTTTATTTTAAGGCTTGCTAGTGAAGGCTTTCATGTGTCTGAGGAACTTCATGTTTGTTTAAGTTTCCAGTCTTAATGTTTGCTTAATAGAAACTATTTGTAAACTTATAGTGTTGCCATGTCCAATCTCTATTTGTATTTGTTTCTCCAGCATTTTTCCTCCCTCCTGTGTTTATTTCTGCATTGACACATCAAGAGAGGGCCTACTTTTGGCACACACTCTTGCCAAAACAAATTGTTTTATGCACAATTTCCTTTCATCAGAACTTCAACATATTAACAACTTCGTATATTGCATGTAAGTGTATATCAGGGTTAAAAAAAATGATGGGAGGAAGAATGGGACACATGTTGAGGCAAGAAAGATTAAAGGAAAACTTTTCTCTGAATTAAAGCCCTTTTAGCAGTGCAGTTGAAATACTACACCCTAAGTTTTGTTTTGTCCTTAGACAAGTTCAACCCTTGATTAAATCATGTTTACAAATAATTTGGGATCAATCCTCCTTTCTTGGAAACAATCCACAAGAAGTTTAAAGCAGAACACTTTCTCTTTTTGGCGGGGGAGGGAGACAGTGTGGGAGAAGGTGGTTAAAAATTAAAGTCAGTAGAAGAGTAGAACTAAAGCAATTAGCTATTAACTCTGTCTCAAGTTTGCCTATGAACTGCGAAGTAAAACATATGGCAGTTTAAGTGAATGTACTTTGGTATATTAGAGAACGTTGATGCAAGTCAAAACCCTCCACAGAGCCCAGTTAAATGTGTACATTAACTTCTATGATTATTTTCTAGATACAGATTTGCAGATGTTAACTAGAATAAACAACAAAATGAGCTTAGCGCTTCACATTCAAAATTGAGATCTAATATAGTACATTAAGTAACTCTATTGTCCAATTTAATCGGTATTTGGCAAAAACATCTTTGATAAAGGGTAAACTGTCAAAAACATTTTCTTGCACATCCTGATCTGAGATAGTCCATGCTTTGTTTAAAATTCTGTTCATTGTCAACAAGTTCTGCACAGTAAAGATGACAGACTTCATGCCAGCTAGATTTTTTTGGAAAACTTATTTCTTGAGTCAGTAGTAATGCAATATCAAATAAACTGACACTCATTGGGAAATCAGTGTTGTCACACAAGATTATCATATATCCAAGCAGGTAGGAACTGCCCTCAAACACACCTGCCTACATGTTGCATTATTCCAAAGGCATTCACTGTGAACTATTAGACAGTGCATATCAAATAGCTGTGGAGAAGTAGGAAGTTTGTATCTGACAAGTTCACCTTGAAGCATAAGTAGCTTGTACATTATTGACACTTTTTACAACATTGATACTTATTATCTCATATCACCAGTACTATCCTTTACGGACAAGAGATTTTGGAGAGAAGTCACAGCACATCATTGACATCATAGGGTTAACATGTCATAGTTGTGTATCAAATACATGTAGCATGCCTTTCTTTGTGATGTGAGTAAATTTTCCAGACATAGTACCACAAAGAAAGGGAATCAAGGAAGTAAGGGGATGATGCGTTGACAGCAAAGCTGACATGTAGGCTGCTTAGAAACAACCAAAAGTCTTGCTTTCCTTTTGGTAAGTGATAAGTTTATGGATTACCACTTACAGATGAGTTAGTGGTGATATTTGTAGGTGGATGGGACCTCTGTTTCCCACCCTCATGTTTATATTAGAACTTCTTAGGTAAGAATTGACCAGTGTGGAAGTTGGTTTCAGGTTCTTATTATTACTGAACTTTAATTAAAAACCAAACCAAAACAAAAAAAAAACCAACAAAAACCAAAACCAAACAAGTGTCATGTCAACGAGAACTTGAAAGCAAAGACACATACTAATGTAAAGTGACAGGAGTCAGTGATACCTAATGTTGGGATGAATTTGGCCGTAATGGGACTAACCTCTAAGATTAAAAAACCCGAACAACACAAAAAATTTGCTCTCTGCTTCTTCAGAGGAATGTTTGCCTTGATCATTCAAGTGTGTAGAGGACTATTTGCTTGGATATCACCAAAGGATATTGCTAGTATCCCGCCCCCATCCTTCTTTAAACCTACACTGATGACTATTAATTTACCAAGTTCAACTGAACATCTTTATATATTGATTACATTTCAGTCAATCAACTTCATTGTTATTTATAAAGCAGCTCTACCTTCAGAAGCTACAGATGAACAACATTAATGTTTCCAAAGATTTCTTGGTGGCTTTCCAGTTTTAGACCAAAATGACATTTGTATGACATTCACACCAGTGTGCCAGGTTAAGAGCAAAGCTCAGTTATCAAGATCAGCAAGATGTAAGGCAAGAGGCTATAAGCACTGCTCTCCACCACCCATGACAATTTTCTCCTTTAAATGAGAAGTCTATCTCGTTATAAGACAAGGGTTGAAGGTAATGCATCAGCCTATGTTTAACAAAATGTCTGGATAAAGTAATTTCATTTAGGAATATGACCGTTTAGAAATATAGCTTAGTTTCAGATCAAATTAACCCTACTAATTGTAATAAAGCAATTTATTTTGAATCGTTTGGCTGATACAGAAGACTCAGCACATACAGCCACTGCGTCGCTCTGCTCCTCCTCAGTGCCAAGAGTACAGTGTAGACATGCTGCAAGAAGAAGATTGCAATCCATCTAATATAAGCCAAGTTTTTGTCATGACTCAGTTAGCGGTATTTAAGCCGCAAAACTCCTTTTATACTTATATCCAATGCAGGAAAAATTGGCAGCATTAGGGAAAACCCTGAAATATCAGAGCAAGCTTAGAAACTGACCAATAGAGCCAAAGCAAGGTTATGTAAAACAAACATTGTGAAGCAACTAGCCATAAAAATGAGTTTAAATGAAATTCAGTCCTTTTTCTTTATGCAATGAGTCATTTCCCTGAGACTGCAGATGACCAACAGATCATATAGCTACATTTCATAAACCCATCCATCCCGTGCCTGCCTTCACAACAGTCTTACAGGAAAATGGTCAGAGAATGGTCTAGTCAAAGTTTTCTCATAATTTTAAGCCAAAGTTAATCAATGGATAGTTTATACCCATGTGATGTAGAATTTATATACCTCTTCCCACTTTCCCCTCGAATACTTGTAGGCATCAGCCTTCACCCTCACTGATCAGGGTTCAGTTTATTCTGCTTAAAGACCCATAACAAGCTTTTGTGGCAATGGGTTACCTTGCCTGCAAGACACAGCTAGGGAGAACAAGGGGAAAGATGGTGTGAAGCTGAAGAGATTTTGAATGGAAGCAGGACATTTATCAAACCAACCAGTTTTAGCATTTCCATCCTTTTTCAAGCAAAAAGTTAGCTTCTTGAAGAAGTTCTTGAAGAACTGATGATAAATTCTTAGTACAGCTCTAGAGTGAAGGATCTGTTACGATGTTAATACAATTCAGGCTATCTTCTTACATGATCTTGTTATTTTTATCCCTTTTTTTTCCCCACCCTACTATCTCTAGGCTACCTCTCCAGGCTGTATACTGTTCCTTACAATCTCTGCTTTATATCACTGTCCTGCCCGTAAGTATGGCATTAATTTTGCATATGGCCAAGGCTTCAGTCTCATGAAACATAACAACTAGTACCTACCAACTCTGATGAAAGGATCATTCCACAGACACACCGAGGCAAATGGCTTTGGACCTCCCACTAACAGTAAAGAAAACTTGAAGGAAGGAAAATTCAGGAGTTGGCAGACCTAATTACATTTTCATAAGATGGATAAGATCTTAAAAATTCATAAGCATTGGAACACTTCTCTATTACGTGTTTGAGACCCCAGTCACACTTGCTATGATTAAAGAGTCTGTGAAAGAAAACAAAACAAAACAAAAAAACCCACCCAGGCCCCTAGAGGATCAAGAGACATCTGCCAGTCAGTGCATCTCTGGCATTGAAAAAAACATTTTGATCTTGCCTGATTTTGATTAAGCAAGATAAAGCTTCAAAAGCATAAGTATTGCTATCTATCAGGCCTTGCCTTAAAACAAAAGTTCAGATGCGCATGAGACCCTGTTGTCTCCAGATTGGCTTTCGCCTACTACACAAGAATTGTTTCAGTCCCATGGGAGTTGATCACATTAAAAAGTGATCAGGAAGCAAGGATACACTCTGAAAAAAAGAAGAGCAGAACTTGCCAGAAATGCTAACATCTCCTTTCAACAATTACAGGTGCTCTAACATTTTGATTTGAGGAACTGGGAAATAAAGCTTGTTAAATACAACAGTAGCACAATCTCCGAGTTGTTAATTACTATGCCATTTTCCCTGAATTTCACTTAAAAAGAGATCCAGCTGTGAAAATTAACATAGAAGCACAGAATTGCAGGGCAAGCATAGGGATATTTGGTGATGCAACACCACAAATTACTTAAACAATAAGAATGCAACATAAGTTTTCCTTTAAAATACAGCTACTTATTTCGTATCCCATACAAATATACCAGATGAACAGTGATAAGCAAGATAAGTGCTAGTGATATTGCCTTCACGTTTTTCTACTCTAGCCCCTTCTCCATGATCGCACATGCTTGTAAATGAGCCAGCTACAGAAACAGCTGACATGAACATTTTTATTTGGTTCAGGATGTGGTAAACTGCTTGATCAGTTATTAAACCTTAATTTTGCAATGCCAGCTTTTCAGTAACTTAGCAGCATACTATTGAGTATTGCTTTCAGAACCTGGAAGAGGTAATTTTTGCCAGAGGATAGTATTATGACTTCATTGCTGGAAGAAAAGTTTTCATTGTTTAAGTTACTGGCAGAATTTCATAGAAGAGAAGGCAGAAGATAAGCTTTCAGTAGAATTTTCCATTCAGGCACATATCCATATCTTTACCTGTCTTTGTCTTAGAAATTGCTGTTTGTCTATGACTCACCTTTCAGCTCTTATAGTTTGGATAGCTTGAAAAAAATCCACCCCATTAAGGACTTAAATAATTGAAAGCCCTTAGGTGAAGAGACTTCAACCCTTTAAGATCTATACCAGAGCTATATCAGACTCAGCAAAGAATACTGGAAATAATGTAGTGAACTGTCGAGAATAGACAGCTGGTCCTCTTGGATAAAAAAAAAATCAGGATTGTTGTATCCTTAGAAAACACGTTTAATGATTCTAGAATGAAGATTCACATGAATTGGTACATCTACATGGCATAGGAAGAGCTATGCAGAAATAATAGCTTAAGGCATCATTGTGCACTATTTGGTCTAGTATTTTGTAGCAGTATTAGGGGCAGCCTGGGTAACGATCTGATGTAGCTATATTTGCTCTAGTCCAGGAAACTAAGCTGGTCCTGAATGAGCACAGACACCACTACAGAAAGTGGAGTCAATGGAACAACTTTGGGAGATTTAGGATGAGCTCCATGCCAACTGCTATAAAGGAACAAGGATTTTTTGGAACTCTTAGAAGTTACGTTTTAATCCAGCAATAAAGAAGAAAATCAGCACTTGAAAATTTTATTCTGGTAACAAAAGGAAGTGGCTGAGATTAGATACCCACTAGCTAAAGTCTGACACAGATACCCTGGCAAACCATTCACCATTATATCAGTTAACATTGTTCTCCTGTTCAAGATATTGCCAGAGAGAAATAAGATGCCAGCACCAGTACTTATACCAAAAATTGTACATACTAAGGCTTTTGGTAACATAAAGATATAAGAAACTTATACCCCTGTTATGCTTCTACTAGGAATTTTTTTTCTACTGCAGTGGCTGTTAAGAAATGAATAGAAATCCCTCATCCAGTGGTAATTAATGTTGCAGATCCACAAACACACATATATTTACATCAGTACATCAGAAATGCTGAGAAGTTTATTTCAACTCAGTCACACATTATCACAGATTCTCACAGAAAAGGTTTTAGGCTAGTCTTCAGTCCTAGTGATTAGCTAGGAGTAGTGTTAAGCAAGCTTTGGTACCACCTCTTAATCCTTTAATGAAATTGGAAGGCTACTTTGCACATGTTGCAGCAAAAGCAGTTCCTGCATGTTCCAGGAACTTGACTTTTGTCAACTCAATCATAGACTATATATCACATGAACACAAATTTGTTCAGGTGTTCAGTTCTGGAACAGTTAAGATCGATGAATCTGCCAGAAAAAATTAAATTCCTCTTTTCAATGTTTCCCTGCCACTCCTTTAAAACATTCCCAACACCCAGGGGTAAAATCTTATTGTCAAAAACAATGCAGCAGAATCTGCTATGCAAAAAGTTTGACCTGGAGCCAGGGACCCCAGGCAGGAGCAAAAGGAGATGAGGCTACAATATATGGCCAGGAGGTCCATGCAGGAGATAAGCTACCTACAGAATAGGGCTGAGATCCCTCCAGGAGGCAGTGCCAGAGACAGGCACTCCTATGATAAAGCTTAGGCAGGAATTGAAGGCCCCAGGCTGAGCTTAGATGAGGCTCCTGGGCACAGGGGCAGGGTTATGTGTGGGTCCCTGGTGAGGCTGCTCAGGACCATTAAAGCCTGTTGGTGCCCTGAGGGCCCTGACTTTCTTGATTAGTTCTTGATGAACCAAGTTTAACTATTTACTGAAATACACAGCTTCAGTAAAAGAATCAGGCTGCAGAAGAGGTTTGCTTTTCTACCAGTAACAGCCAGAGTTCCAGAAGTACATGTGAGATTTAGGATTTACTAACATTCTAATTGCATTATCATTACAAAAATATTATTCCAACCCAAACTTCAGGCTAAATTTGACAGCAAAGTGGTCTAGTTTTCAAATTTTACAGGCTATCAAACATCAGCAAAGCCCCCACCTTGAAGTGTGTGAAAGTTGATGTAAAATACATGATTGAGTGAACTAATTTCCCTAATTGCAATTGATGTAAATTGATTTAAATAAACAGCACATCATCAAAAAGGAAAACATCAGGACAAAACCAAACATGACAAAAAAATCCTTTTCCCCTCTGTTTATCATTCTCAGATTTCTTTGTACAGCAATCTGCACAGACAACTGCTTGAGTCCCAACCCCTGCCTCATGCATGACAGGGCATATGTGAATTACCTATGCTGTGAGCCTGACCTTTGCTCTCTTCCATTCTTATCCTTCCTTCCCACCAGATGTTCATATCCCTTCCTTCTACCACCCACCCCCTGGATCTACCTAGAAGAGGTTGCTTTTCTCTTTTGGGCTTCAGCCATCAAGTTCTTTTGACAAGTGTTTGACTAACCCCTGGAAGAAAATCTGAGTATGTTCTGTACATTTTCAGTTTACTTCTGTTGTCTAGAGTGGATTTTTGAGGACTGCAAAAAGTCACTCAATTGGATGTCAGTGTACGCAGGCATTGTTGGGCAGGGTTATACAAGCACAACTAGAGAGGCATTCACAGTCTAATGTCTGCTAGTACAATTTTGGCTTTCATGCGTTCCTCTAGAAGAAACACATTAAGCAACTCCAGTATATACAGGCAAATTCAACACAAGTTCATGATTTCCTTTTACTTTGCTTACTTAACCCATTACATCAGGGAACATTCCAAACCATCAGTATCTACAATATGGATTCAATATAGACACAGACAGTTTTGTAGCTTCAAGCAGCATCACCCCTATCGAGCCCACCGCATACCTTGAAATCTAAAATCAGACACAGTTAAGGCATAAAAACCTCATAACAGGTTTCAAGCCCGACAATTTCTATAAACACATGCTGCAGCAATGATGTCACTACTACAGCTGTCTAAAATAGAAATATAAATGTATCCATCAGAAGTGACCAGATGACACTGTAAAACTAAGATAACTCTTAATTCCGAACAATAAAAACTCACAAATGTACAATAATGTAAATTACTTTTTTATTCAAGTTCTATATCTTTGGTTTCCAACTCCTAAATCCAGCTGCTTTGTTTCGGTAAATTCATGTGGTGTTTCATTACTTAAGCTTGATCATTCAGAATACTATTTTGTCCCATATTCATCATTGTTGCTAACAAATTTTTACTCAAGAGCATTCAGAAGAGTGCATATGCTGTATAGACCAGGCCCACCATTCCACTACTACTGAAGACAGGATGTATGAAAGTTTATGAGTAAGCATACCTCTTGCTGCAAGATCTCACTGTAGAAGGCAAAACAGAAAAGTTACATGACAGCAGTACCTTTCTACGGTAAAAACCAGCATATAGATAGTGATTACCATTTAATCACTGACATTGGAACTCCATGGTCCACAGGAGAGCCATTAAAGGAAAAGGAATCCTTATATTTCCTTTTGAGACTATTCCTAGACAGAGAGGTTAGGAAGTTGTAACAAAGTCTAAAAGAGATTATTTATTGGTTAATACCACAAATGGCAACCTACTTGATATGTTTCTATTACAGTTAACTTTACTACAACTCTTCCTCTCCCGCTTTCTCACAGATGTTCTTATTACTTTAGTAAACAACTGCAATTTGAGATGTTGCCTTTTTCATTGCAAAATACATCTATGTAGGGATATGAAAAAGAAATAGTTGATTTAAAAATGTCTTTCCTGTCCATTGCAGAAAATTAAAACACTGCATGACGTTTTACATGCATCTGATTCAGTATATAACACTTAATAACCCATTGTACACACTGTATCCATTTGGTAAATCGGTACAAGTGGTTAGATTTGAGAAATACAACTTTGAGCAAGTATTTGCATTTACTGTCTAACAGTTTTGGTGGCCAATTTGTTGAGCAAATATAATCAAAGCAGGTCGAATCCTTTACATGAAAAGCTTAAATTATTCCCTTCTGGGAATAGATGTGTCAAAAATTAGTAAGCAACAACTATAGCAGAACTATCTAAAAGCTGCATTTGTTTTCCAAGATATTTTTCAACTGGCAAGAGGAGTTACCACAACCTTTTCAGTGTAATAATGGCACACTGCATGTGCATCAATGCTGGTAGAGGCAAACAAAAGGCATAAATCCTGCAACGGTTTAGACAAAACAGATAGTAAATTGCTAAATGCTGTCAAGACTCCAAAGATTCCATCCACATACATTAACAAACACTCACTCAGCTAGCAATTTTTACTGTTGGAGACCTTGACATTTAGAAAATTTAGGCTGACAGTTCTAGATTTGGGGAAACTTTAAGTCTGCTCTTCATGTGCCACTTAAGTGACAACTATGTGTCCTCTCTACTCTTGTAAATCTCAGTTACAGTAGTCTCCTGCTTCACTGAGGAAACTTTAATGAAGTTTTTCATAGATGTGGCATTCTACAACAAGTTTACAAGTTTATCCAAGGACAGGACAATTTTCCTCCCAAACTCATCTGTCTCTAACAGGAATCTAAGAGCTTAAACACTTAAAGTAAAAACAGACTTAATAGGCCCACTTAAAAAAAAAAAAAAAAAAAAAATCAAACCTTATAGGGCAAAGTAAGTGGAAGTTGATCAGTAAACAGTGTATTCACACACCCTTTAAAGTTAACTCAACTACTTCAGGACTAAATTTTTGCTTATTTGCTCCCATCATACTAAAACTGGGTTCTTCTCCACCTGCGGATATATCCTAAGTTTTGTTGCAAAGTTATGCTCCACTTGCTAGGATTTATACCCAAACAACAAATGATTAGTTATATAGCATTCAGGAAGATTCATCAACTAGACAAGATAACTAATTAAATAGTTACAAGCAGAAATTTTATCTCCATAAAAATTAGAATAGAAATTGTTTAAGGTATTTACTGACTGAATGTGGCACACAGCTTATGTCCCAACTGAAAGAGTACTGTCACCTGTTAGTGAAGTAGACAAAAGGAAAAATTTAAGGTAAGTTACATAAACCACATTTTCACCAAACCCAAAGAAAATTAATATTACATTTCGACTTCTAGTGGAATAAGTCAAAGGGTCTTCCGCACAAATATGTGTTGGAGAGGCATCATTTCTCAATGGTGCCTCTTACTTACCAGAGGGAAAAATACAGCAAGGTAACAGTTTTACTTTTCACTGGAAACAAGTTACAATCCATATTCTCTAGGAAAGATCTATGAATCAGTGAAATGATCTCATCTACCACTATTTGACAACAGCTATGAGGCAGATTACTAAAGGCAACATTTTCCAGATGAAACAGTCCTCTAATTAGGCAGAAAGAGTACTTCTTTCTTCCTTTTTCAGTAAAGACTGCTGTGAGGCAAGACAATAGAAATGGCACCATCTGCTAATAATCCAATTAGAGAATTTCAAAGCAACAGCTAAAAAAGCTAGCTGTTAGTGATTTATTTTTCTAAACATATTTTTCAATTACACCACATGGAGGTCCACATGCTTTCTAATTACATTCTACTTGGAAACTACAACAATTCATGGGATAAAGGAGAAATCACATCATGGGGTAATGCAAAACACGAGCTTTTCCCAGTTATATTTTTGTCTCCAGTTGTGACAGAATACATCTATGGCTTTACCACTTTTTCCTCATATTCCCCCATGATATGCGATAGTCAAACATGTCGCAGACATCACTTTTAGCAGATGATTCTCAGGAATGATCTAAGATAAACCCTCTCTTCCCACTTGGTTTATAGTCAAAATTATTATCAGATGCACAAAGACAATGCTAACTTGCCTACTGTGACTAAATGCTCTGAAGTGTTGTATTTAGGAAGCAACTGCTGCTTATCATTTAAGATTACTTGAACAGAGATGGGAACTTGGCTAACATTGTTTAGGTAGGTCAGGTGTTTATCAATGCCAAACAACTCACTGGCTCTTCGCCTCTTGCTGAAGATAGCCAAGTTCAAGATAGCCAAAAAAGAAACACTAATGTTTGAATATGTCTTCAGAAGATACTGACAACTTTGGGGAAAACAGTTTCATCCTGCTTACAGGAGATGCACAAATTAAATGACTTGCTCAAGGCCTCATAACAAGTATATGGATGAAGAACATACAGAATTAAATACATATCCTGAAGTATTAAGGTACACTTCCTCTAATACCACAGCAACTCATTGTGTTGTATGAATAGATATGGCCAATGAATTAATATGGCCACACGTGGCACGGAACATAGAACTGCAGCGGTTGAAAGTGTCTAAGGATTAGAAACAACTTATCTTGACAAGAACTTTGCTGAACCTAGAAGTTTTAGATCTCATTCTGCCTTCAGGTCATCCTGTATATCTTTTCACATCTGTCTCACAGCCTGTTTAAAGAACCCTGTCACAGACCTATGCACGCGGATACCAACTTCAGTAGGATACAGCTGAAAACTTTTTAGTTTCCTGAAATCAAATGATCGGTTTCTGCCCTTCAGTGAATACACTATGCTTTATTGCTAGAGGAGGACATACTGAGAGCAAGGAAAAGGGCCATCATCTCAGTTTGACACCTCCCCCCCATCATTTCATTAACTAATTTAACGACTGTTTCTTTTAAGAATACACGTAAGATTTCATAAAATACAATGTGCTGCTTTGTATTCCTGGTATATATTCCTTCATCTACATCTAAAGAGAAGATAAGCACAGCCAATTCTTTCTGCCTAACTTGCATTCTTAGTCATCCAATGTGGCACTCCTTTAAAATAAGCATTCTTGAATATATTCTTATAAATACTAGACAGTGTTACCCAATTAGAGGGTGAAGTTTCTCAGAAATGTGTCTAGTGCAGAGGCAGGCTGAGAAAAAATAGTTTGTGATTTATTTGAGGCTTCAGATTTCTTCCCATCATCAATCAACTGCAAACAAGCATAATTCATAAAGTCAGCTGCATCCTGCATATTTGATTGCATACCCTATCCTTTAAAAAAATTACAAACACAGCATATCTTATATAAATGTCCCACATAAAATTTTATTCAAAAAAATCAGTTATGTGCATCTTTTCGGGGGGGGAAGGTTTTGACTGAAAGTTGTTAAATAAAGCACAGTCCCTTCGTACAGCAAACTACCACAATCAAATGAAAACAAATTTTTCAAGTGAGCACTAGATTCGATGGCCTGTTGAGAACAGTCTCAGTGAAGGTTATCCACACTGAAGAGATTTTCTGAGAACATCCTTTTGACTTAGAATCCATTTGAATGAATGAATAACTCAAACAGAATATTATCTACTAGCTGTAAGTAAAAACACCTATCAGAGGGAATTAAAACTAATGACTATGATAATAACCTAAACCACTCTTAAGTAAGGACACTAAGCCTCTGTTGCCCCATCCCACATGCAGGTCAGCTTATACTGCAGATGCTGGTAACCAGGATTCTTCACCCACAGAATCTTGGTAGGACTTCAATATGATGTTACAAAAAAAAGAAGTGTGAAATAATTAGATCTGGCTTTCAGTTACACCAGCTCCAAAGGAACATCACATCCAACTAAAATGTGAAGCAGCACCCTGTTTTAATCAAGAAGTTCTTCCAAGCTGTAGAGTTTTTGATCCGAAGGTGATTTTATGGCAAAAAAAGATCTGTTAAAAGAAGTATTTGTCTGGAAAAACTTCAATAGCTACATGTTCTCCTGTGGCCAACAGCTGCTAAGCTGTAAATCATATGTCCGCCATAACTGCAGTAGGCTCAAATCTTTAATTTTAGCTCTCACTTTCTTTCCTCCAGATTAGCCTCCAGACAAAAGCAAAAAACATTAATAAAAGTCTCAGCTAACGAGCTTAACATGGTTTTATTAGGCATTCAGAAGAAGCAACCTGCTAGCTAAACGTTTTCCTACAACGTATTGAATACCTTGTGATGGCATTATACAACCATTTGAAAAAAAAGTAGTACATGTGCATTTGAAAAATAATTTACCATGTGCACACAACAGGTTTGAGTGTTGTTGGGTTTCTTCCTTCAAAAAAAAGATAGAAGAGGTGATAGCTCAGCTCTCCATGAGCGTTACATTATTTCAGGCACAGAGCAACCCTTCACTACCATTATGCATATGTATTCTCACGCATGAAAGAACCGCAAAGTGCTTGCTGGGCCCCACACTGTCAGAGGGTCAGAAAAGTCCCTTGACTGATATTGAGCTGGTGGTTGTGCTGCAAAAGAAGCCATTGATAGCCACAAGTAACTCCTCCCTAAATATCTCATTTAACTTGCCAAGCCACTTAAGTGCAATGAGTTGACAAAAATGTCTCAGTTTTCCTGAATTTTATAAATATAGGGCCAATACTTCATTGTATAGCAGCTCTTGAAGAGGTGTCAAAGGCTGCACATGGGTCACTGTTGCAGAAGAAATACCCAAATGCCCAAATCTGTGAGGACAACAGAAAAACCTGACAGCATTTGCCGCTCCCACTCCAAGAACAGACTCACTTGTGTTGTTCTGTAGAGAAAGCTTTCAGGCTTTTTAAAACTTAGAAAGCTAAAATAAAACCTTTGGGGGTTGATTAATCCCCCAATGTTGCCCACTATACAGAACCTATGAACAATACTACTTTCTTATTCACTCCCCTCTAGTACTCCTGCAGTGTGGTGGAGCACAAGTTTTGCTGGTAGCTGAAAGAACTTTTAGAATTTAAACACAGGGCGTCTTTATTTTGTTTCTTTTTAAACTTAAGGTGCCTCATTCATCCCTGGCAATAGCTTACAGCTGTGCCATATCAAACCAAAGGATATCTAACCCCATATCCTGTGTCTAACAGTAGCCTACAGCAGATGTCTGGAGTATGTCCAATGGGACCATTCATGTAGTTAAACTAGTGTAGATATTTCAAAACCATCTTTAAATTGGTTCCTTTAAAGTAGCAGCAGCACAAAGCTTGGTGCAGGCTAGCCTACTGTGCAACAGTAGGCAAGGTAAGATGTAAACATACCCTGAGTTTCATCACCTCCTTGCCTAACAATATACCCTCATCGAATAACATACAACAAAAATATTCTGCAATTACATCCAAATATTCCTGAGTTGCTAAGTAACAAATACATTTATTCATTCAAAATCACAATCACAACCTATTTACTTAATGAGCAATCTGACCCTATGCTACTTCCTGTTTCTTTCCTATTCAGATCCTCTGGGCCAGAGGTTAATATACCGCTTCTTGCTCCTACCACTTGCTGAAGAAAAATCAAGGCTTATCTAGATAGCATCAATGCTACTGAGATAGTATCAAGACTTGAAGCAAAATGACTTGGACTGCTTTTTCATGTACTTCTGGATGCCCTCATGAACTTGTTCAAAGTACAGTTACAAGAATTCTTAGATTCATGTTCCTTCACTCATGAAAAGGAAGGACCTATTTTCTTTTTTTATCCTATGAATACATATGCTAAATATTAAACGGTGCCCTGTGTGAAGGGTTAATACATAAGGAGTAAATTTCAAAGTGATAAAAAACAAAACTTGGGCTCAGACTATTTTGCATGTACCTGTCACTGTATTAAACTTGTCATTCCCAGCATCCCTAAGATTGAATGCTTTGATTCTCTCCCAGGATCAAAGTATAGGCAACAGTTCCAACGGGTCCTAAGATTGATTTGTTGAGATTACTGACTTCAGAGAACTTGTGTACATGCCATGACATGCATTCATTTATAACATAAATTGATAACCTTCATTACCTGCCATAGCAAACTTTTAAGAGTGTCCATTTCTAATACTATGTTCTGGTGTATCAAGTAGCTAATGAGGAAAAACATGAACTGGGGAAGGCAGAGAGGTCTACTATGACATGAACTGCACAAAACAAGAAGTGGTTTACAGAGTGGGCAGCTACATAATCAAGCTTGCATTACTTACAACTGCAGAAGTTCTGTGAAAACTAATGCTCTCCTAGTTGAATCTGTCATTAATAAATCCTTGAGAAACTCCAATGCTCTATCAAGTATGAACATGTTACCTTTTCTGGTTTTAGTTTCTTTAACTTGGTCACAAAGGTTAAGGCAAGACACGAAGCTGGGCTAAGCAGACTTGGATCACTGCATTTGGAGATACTTAGAACTGAACAGATATTCAAGGAAATCAGTCCAAACATAAAGAGCTGCAAACGAACCCTGCATGGATGAGAAGGTTGTGATATCCAGGCAAAGCCTCTGACTCCTCACAGAATTCTAAACTAGTCACTGTTAGATATGCAGTACAGATACCAAATATTAAAAGTGATTTTGCATTTCAAACAGGCTGTATGAATTGAGTGACTGACTACTACTGACAGCCTTATGCCATCTGTATTCAGCTCTTCATTGTTCCTGTGGCCTTCTATTAAAAGAAAACAAAAACCAAACAAAACATCCCTTTTATTTTTCTGTAATTTATCTGTAATGGCATGACTCTTACCTACACTATAGGTGGTTTATTTACTAGCACCTTAATGCAGCAACTAGGACTTTTTATTTATCTTTTAAGGTTTTGATAGATTTCTTCACACAAAAATAGGAATTTGTCAGTCAACTGCCTTAACTTCAACAGTTAAATGGCATGGTCCCAATATATAACCACTGTGAGAGGAATATCTGACCTTATCCATTGGCAATTAATAGTGAAAGAATGTCAGGGGATAACTGAGCTGGTACATATAAAAGTGGAAGTGGGTTGCTGAAGGCTCAAGCAATAAGTAAATAAGTTAAAAGAATCAAACAAGATACGCTCAATGCCATCCTTTTTTCCAAATGGCAGTCAGATAACTCGATACTATTACATTGGCCAAGATGAAAGACATCTTCAACTCAAAGTTGTATTAAAAAGTCCTGGATCACAGTAGTCCACAAATCAGTTACTGTACTTGTCTTTCTATAACCAATGGACAGAAAGGCTCCTCCAGAGACTGATTTAGAGAATGAGTGCAACTTATAAGCTGTGAATTCATAGCATAAAATGGGTCTCTGAAGGAGCCCATTATTTTTAGATGGAACCTGAAGAGACTAACATCCCTAATGATGCTCCTACTCTTACATAGGAGCTTCTTTTGACAAAGCTGGTTAAATGAACAACTGCATACCGCGCACACCCCACAAAGGTGAAGGGATTGAGCTGTAGAAATATTTTGAATGTTTAATAGTGAAACATTACATTCCAATTTATTTCTGAGAAAATATTGAATTAAAAAAAAAAAATCAAACAACATCTTTATGGGATGGTTCCTTAATTCGCATCAATTCTTTGCAACTCAAATGCTTGAGGTGGTGTGGTTTTCATGCTTGTGTGGCCAGACGTTATCTGCAAGTTAGTCGAATGCATTGTGAGACAGTAGCAGAAAAGGAAGCAATTCAGGAAGGATTTTTTAACTACGCGGCAAATGCGTCTTAATCTCCATGGTGAGAACGTCAGCAGCACAGCGGGAGCCTGCAGTCCCGGCGCGGCAGCGAGAGCGGCCGGGGGCAACGGCAGCCCGGACCCGCAGCACGGCGGGGAGACGGCCCCCCCTCGCGACCGGCGCCCGCTCCTTGCAGCCCGGCACGGGCTGTGCGCTCGGGAGCTGAGAAAGTTAGAGGGCACCTTAAAACCTACTTGCAAAACCGAGTTCCATTTATGTTACGTTCGTGGTTCAGAAGGCACGGGCCCCGAAATGAACTCACGTGTCAGGTCAAAGCATTGATTAAACTACGTTTGACAATGTTAGGTAAGGTATCCCTTGCTACTGTACACCATGGAGTAACACCACAAGACCTTTTCTCTGCTACAAAATTAACTTCTATATGCCTCTCGATGTTTTACCTAGATTCTTCCCTCCAAAACCTGTTGCGTTTGAAAAAGTTAAGCAGAGCATTACTCAGATTAGGCTTGCCTTGTTTGCTTCTAAGTTTAACTTGTTTTTTCATGGCAATTGTACTCCCGTTCGTCACTTGAGCATGCAGTATGCTGAGATATGAGGTCATAGTGAAGTTTTAAGATCAAGAAATATCTTCATGACACAACACCAAGATCGCATTTGAGGGACAGCTATCATTTCTGTTTATAGCATGTAGTTCAAAGGAAAAGATCTTTGAGCAGTTTAATTTCAGTTTTATTTAGCTCATTTGCTGAGAAAATGAAATGGTGCGACAGCACAATACTTTAATGCAATCTATATATTCAGTATGTGATAAGCAAATACATGATCACATATCACAGAATATCTAATATTCACTTCAGGCTTTGACTTCTATTTTCCATAACTAAACTATAAAAGTAAGGAAAAGCACAGCACACAATTTTCTGACAAAGATATACTTCAACTGGAGGTAAAGAATAATAAATAAATAAACAAACCCAAACAAACCCCCAAAAACCAGCAGCACAAAGCTACTGGATATTTAACATGGTTTCTTCTGCCTTGTTTGCACGCTTAATATTGAGAAATAAGTTGTTTCTAAAGGAGATATTTGTGAATGTTTGATCAAAAGATCATCAAATTCCACAAGAGTTTTACTTTAACATTAGTTACTGGAGTCATACCAGTTTCTGTAGAATAGACAATCAATTACAGACTCTGAAGATAGCTGAGCTGCTGCTTCAGGTGGTAACTATTTCCACATTCACTGGGAAACATATGCATTTCACTTCCTATTGTGAAGGTCATTGTCTGAAAACTCACCACCAATCCTGAGTAAACCCTTCAACTAGACTGGGATACAAATCCTGGCTTTCATTCGGAATCCTCAATTATACAGTAGTTGAAAATTAGAAGTTTAATTTCCCATCTTTAGTGCTTACATTCAATGAACTATTGTACTGAAATCTGGACTGGGCATGGACTGCCAGTATAAACCGATCCCTAATACTTTGGTACTTGTATAAATATAAACTAATAGCATGTAGGACTCCAGCAAAATTTCAAAAGAGAGAGCTTTAGCATTTTAAAGCTAATGCCAAACACTTCAGCCTTCAGCTTGAAAAGCAGATACCACCACCATAAATAAATAGCTCTGTGCATATAGCTACACTTTCCTTCGTAGCTGTAACTATCCATTAACCTTTTGGTAACACAACATGCTTGAGGAAAAATAGAGAAATAGCAAGCTATTAAAAATATTAATAAGAACTAGGTTTGCCAATACAGGATTGGTACTCAGTGTTAGCACAGTATTTACCAGCTTGGTATTAAAGTTATACCAGACATATACATGCATTCTGGTCATTCCAAGTCATATCCCAAATGCCTACAAACTGAAGTACATCTTGATTATTTCAAATAGCTGTCTGTTGAGACCTGTCTTAAAGCAACAGAAGTTTCTATACCTGAAAAAAAACAGCGCAGCAAATTATGAATAGTAATTTGAATACAAATTCTCCTCTCATTCATTCTCCACTATAAACTAATTGCTAATAGTCTGAATGCCTTTCACTAACAAGTCTGCCATATGAAGCATGTTTTAAGTACTTCTCCTCAGCAGTTGTACCCCCAAGAAAAACAAAAATATGTTTCTAATGAAGCTAAAGTCCATCAGCTACTAATGGCTGCTTTCCATGTTGTACTTTTTAAACTTGCCTCACTCACCTGTAATTCCAGAAGCAAAGACAAAGGAGGAGGCAGCTCTAAGAACTAATGCGAGTTCTATGCTGCAGATGAGATGCACGTAATGGGCTTAAAAACAATAAATCAGAAAACAACAAATTGTCTATTAGCCAAGATATGTCAGGATCTGAACGACTATACTAAAGGCTGGGATCTTCAGGACTCCTGAGGAGAGGCAGGTGCTCAACATGTAACTATTTCAAACACTTCACTTGTTTGAAGATGCCAGCCAAAGAGATTAAACCCAATGTGCTCCAATTCATTTTAATTCATATTCTGTTGGAAGGAGTATTAATTACATAAACTTTTGCCAGTTTTCTGCCTAAAAATTAAGCACATTTGATTCTATTCCCCTGAAGGAAGAGTAGGAATAAAGTAACTCTATCATTACAAAGGTGTATAAGGAGTCAGCATAAGTGCTCCCAAATAAAATAAAACCTCTGGTAAACAACTGACTCAGTGGATGAGTCTTCCTACTCCTCCCATCGCATTTGAAGTTTGCCTAAGGAAAAGCCTTAACTGGGGTTTGCATTCTCAAACTGGGAAGCGACTGCCAAACCAGTTTGTGCTAGAGATTAAAAAATTTTTTAAAATTTCCAAAGTACCTTATATAAATGATCTAAGACCAAGGAAGCTGTTAAATTTAAAGTGGGATTTAAGTAATACTTAAGAGTTAGGTAATTTATGTTATTCTTCTAGTCGGTAGTGTACTGTACTTGTGTAATACAACTGGACAGAAGTGGGAATAATATAGCCAATACCAACTTTGTGAAAGTTTTACAGTGAAAGTGTAACTGGTTCTATAGATCCATCCTATTCCCTCACTATAGAAAACAAAGCAATGGTCAGCAGAGCAATTGCTTAAATCTATACACTGTATTTCCAGAGGCATTAATCTTTCAGAATTCAAGCCAGCTCTAAGCATAGTAGCTCTTCCATTTCAGAAGGTTTCAATACACTGAACTTGAACTAGAAACTTCAGTATCATCATATATAATGTTCATAGCTGTTCTTTTATTAGTTTCACATTTTGTGCTGAGAAATTTGTGAATTTAAGTTCAAGTTTCATTATATTTTTCATTAATTGTCTAGCTAATCAGCAGCATTAGGAAACCTTGGAACCATACAAGTACAGGGAATTGAGAATAAGCATATGAGAGCCAAGAATTTAATTTTAGGATCATATATAGGGATATGGTTAAATTCAGAAAGATCAAATTAGGCTGTCTATCTTTCAGAATTATGGCTAGAGACCAAGCTGAGCAAGAAAATTAATGACAAGTGAGATGACAGCAGGGAGATATAGCTCAAAGTCTAAGGCAAAGGTAACTGAAGTTATAGTTAAAACCTCTGGACTCAATTTTCCTGTTAGAAATGTAAGTACGAAGAACTTTTTAAATGTGTCCGTTTCTTCAGGCCTGAAATTTCTTGCAGTCACTGAGCATCAATATGGTACAAATAGCAAATTAGAAAGCCAGAGCAGAGATTCGGGTATGAAATGCACAGGCTTTCAAAAGAGCTTTTGTGCTCAAATACAGGTTTTAAAAATCTTGTAGTCAAAATGAGAAAAATAGTCAATAGCATATAACTAGGTAACAGATTGCAATAGTCAAAGGTCACACTGTCTTGCAAGTGAATTGCTTAAGTAAATGAATGTTGTCAACTGTAAGGACTCTATGCCTCTCAAGAGTTATGTTAAAATCTTAATGTTAAAGTCTAAGTGTGTAAAATAAACAACCTCAGCAGAAGGCATTAGGTAATGGATGTCTGCCCTAATTAACTACATGACTTGCACACTTCCGCCCCCCATCCCCCCAGAAGTGATGGGATCTTTTTGACAAGCAGCTTCCAGGTCAGGTAGTGCAAACAGCCAAATGAATCATCTCTTCATCCAAACCTGGCAATTGATTATGATTCTTCTTTTACATCTGGCTTTAATTAGTTTTTGCTTTCGAAGTTGGTGCACAGCATAGTATTCAATACCACTGAAACCCAAAGAAGCAATGAAGACTTAACCCCCTAAGTGCAGCAGTTGGCAACAGCTCTTGCAAACTGAACAAAAATCTAGTAGCTCATTGTACATGCCTGTTGCAAATATGTCTTTTCTAAATGTACTTTTTGGAAGCACACTTACATACCAATAAAATCATGAGATCATTTAGAAGTAACCACTACTTTTTGCATAATAGCAGCTTTTGGGAACAGTCCTACTGCAGATTCTAGATTAAAAACAGTTTTAGTATATCTTTTGACACAAGGCTATCTGGCTTCAGAGAACAATATTTTAGGATTGGACCAACCTCTAAAAAGAGCTTAAATTCACAAGAGGTGGATACTAAAGACCCAGCTTGAGGTCTGTAAAGATTAAAGCTTTTACATCTTTGATTTTGATAACCTTGCCTTTTAATTCATCACGCAACTGAAAGAAAACAGTAATACTTTACATCACTGAACAGACCTCAAGGCAACAAAAGTGCTTTACTTCCCTTGGACGTGAGCTTTGCTATGCAATACTATTTGTAAGATGATGAAAATAGTAGTAATTGTTTGTTTTATGCAAGATATACTTTTTTCCTCCCCTCTTCCTCCTCTTTTTTATACACTCTTGCAATTCCAAAGACAGATGAGAAAGATCACATTAGTCTGTGAAGATCATATTTTGGAACAAGTCAGTGGCAGATGAATTATTGCCTGATTACCTACTTAAACTGTGAAGAGTGTGTGTGTGTGTGTGTCTCTCTCTCTCTATATATACACACATACATAATGCTTTACAGCTGAATAATAGATTTCCACTAGATTTAAGGTTATAGGAGTCTTCTGTGTCAACATGTAATTTAGAGAATCAAGAGATCTCTAGATAGAGAATAAGCAAGGGTCAAGTATTGATTATGTGCAAAGACTTAGCAGAACGGATTAATTCATAACTAAGATTATGATTTAAAAAATGACCAATTACTGATAGGAATGTAGCTTTTACTGAGTAAAGAGATGGATAAAATGCTGAGGATAGCTACAAAAAATTTTAAGAGATATTAGAAATATTAATTCAACTGGTAATATCCAAAGGGATATTATTCAAAAAGGCTTTATTGGAAACCTTTGGGAAGAAGAAGCTTTTATTAAATTAAGACTTGGATAAAACATCCCAGTTGATCCATTATTGTCTTCTCTTACAAGAATTACTATCCTGGGTATATGGGAACAACTACCATTACAATATTTTATAGCATGCAAGTGTTAGCTTAGCAATGTAATTTTGCTTCTTATTCAAGTTAACAGCAATTCAAAGTCCTAAACAAACACGAAGAAGCTATTGAATTTCACTCCAGCATGGTCAAAACAAAATTTGACACCTTGGAGGAAGCTGTACTCAGCAAGGTAAAAGGTGCAGCCAGCCCCATTGTAAGCTGCAAGTATGAATAATTTAGTGAAAAGAAATAAAGGTACATTTACGACAAGTAAACTGTCAAATACTTACTCTAAGGCTAATCATACTTGCAGGGAAATTTAAAGCAAAAAACCTATCAGCTTCCATGAGATGAGGTAAATGCCCCAAGCCAATATAATACTATGCTTTAAAGAAGACTGCAGAGCCTGTCATCCTAGGTGTTGGAGGAAGACAAATGTAGTGTTCTTAATTTCTTTTTTTGACAATATTTGTAGCAGTCATTTCCACCTCTGCAGAATCCATCTCTACTATAATAATAAACTGCTGGATGGAGCAAGAACAATATTTTAAGTTAGCCTGGTTCCAATGGATTTGACACAGACAAGCACCCTTTACTGGATGTCTAATACTTTTCTACTTCCAAAAGAGAAGGAAAAAAACTCGCTGGATAATGTGTTACACTACTTAGCTGAAACAAACATGCAAGCTAGACCAGCAGTGCCAGTCTAGATCACAATAAAACTATACCCTATTTTATTGTCATGGGCCCATGAAATCTGAAATGGAACTTAGTTGTAATGCAAGTAGCTCACCTAGAGAAGTATCTGCTAATGAATAAGCAGTTTTCAAATATTCTGTAAGAACATAACTAAGTCCTATTTTTTGCTCTATGGGTTCCTACTTAATAGGAAAAAGTGAAGGGCTTATTTTTCCAGAACTCTGGATAACCTGCAGTTCTATACAGCTCAACAAATATAACTCAGAGGGTCTGATCTATGAAGAAATTGACTCATACAAAAATCTGGTTCAACTTTGGTTTAGTAAAACTGTCTTCCACATCTGTTTGCTCTTCAAAGGAGTGAGCAAGTATATTAGCATGTCAAAAACATAACTGTAAACAAATCTCTTCAACTGATAAGACATAGTTTGATTTCATATAAAAGCTTTAACTTCACAGCATGTAGTGATTTTCTGCTATGCCACACTGAACAAAATATTAGTCAGCTCACACAAAATACTTACATATCACAACTCGCAAAAAACCACAGTGTACTGCTCAGGGAAGTTACTATTCTACACATCTTGGATTTACAGAGAATAAAGATCCTGTATGGAAGAGCTTTGACCTTTCATTGTTGAAGCCTGAATTCACTTAAAACATCATTAGCATATAAAAGTCAAAAGAAAAAATTCTAATATGTTTATATGGTGTATAATTATTTAATGGGAAAAACCACCACCTGCACTGTATTCTGATTTCCCGCAAGTCATTTAATTAAGTCTAAATGATATAGCAGTGAAGGTACAGCTTAAAAAGGCATGATCCAGAAAAACCATTATCTTCACAATCAGTCATTCAATCAGAAAGGAGTCATTACAGTTACACAGAACCTGACACCTGTATTATGATTAAAACTAATCCAGCCTGAAGTAGTAACGTAAATCATTTCACTGAGGAGCTACAGAAATCTTTTACTAATATTGTTGAAGAAGCAAGCAGGCAGGAACAGGAAAGAGAAATGACCAAGTCCTTCAGTTGCAGCACACGTTTACTGTCTTAAATCATTCACAGAACCACAGCACTAGCATCTTTACTTCCCTCACCTCAGCTACTGACTATAACCTCAGCTGGCAGACCAGTAAGAAAACCAAATCTGCAAGTTCCATGAAAACAAGCAGCAAGTTGGAAGAGAAAGCACCTGGGGAAAACCAGCTCTAGAGCAGGTCAAGCGTACATCCCAAACAAACAGGAGAGAAAGCCTATAAGCCATCATAAAATAAATACACAGGAAACAGAGATTCATGTATTTTGTTGCCCATGCAAACACCACCGCTTTGTATCTGTAGCTGTCAGCATTTAAAAGCATCCAAAAAAACCCAAGAGAAAAACAACCCCATGGACAGATGAAGCATCTTGATCGTAGGCCAGAGAATATGAACACAATCTTTGAATTGCCTTTATCAAACATTTATTCTAAAATTAATATAAGGATATAAATTAAAAATGCAGGTTAAAAGCTGGTTAGGCTACTGAAGCTAAGGAGTGTTTCAAGAACACGTACAAGATTCAAGTAGCTACACAGAAGGGAAAGTGTAACTAAAAGTGATACGGAATCTACTAAAAAGTTAAATGGAATTAAAAGAATTTAAGAAGAAACGGTACCAGTTCTACTAATCCACCTTGCCATATTTTCATAGCAGAGGCACAAGGGAGAACAAACACTGTCTTCAACTTGAGGTCCAAAGCACGCTGAACTTCACTGTAATTTGGGGAAAGCACATCTGCTTTAGAATCTCGCATAAATAATACACTCCGCAGCAAAATAATGGCACATCGGATGCTTTCTTCATGATTACATCTGTTTCTGTAGCATTTAAACAGTATTAAGACTTCAGGTAGCAATTCTTTTGTATGACCTAAAAGACTACACTTTTTAAATCAACACAAAAAGAAATAAATTTTAACTTCATTTGCATCGATGTGCTGTCTATACAGAATTTTATTACGAGAAACTTCCCTCTGAAGTTATTGAGAGCAGAGTAGCACAGAACTACACAGGCAGAACACAGTCTTTCCCCTGTTCAACCTTGAATAATAAAACAGAATGAAATAAAGTCTAAAGGCAAAGCACAAACCTGTCATAAAAACAGTTCATTTAACTAGTACCCAACATACAATAAACACCAAGATATTAAGATACTAAAACTAACTAAACAGTATGAATGCAAACCTCATGAACAGAAGATATGCAAAAATATGTTAATGATAAAATACAAAGAAGTTTTCAGGAGAAATTGAAATAGACTGGTACTTGTATTCTAATTTTAGATTACTCGTATAAGAAATGGAGAAAGGTAAGGTCCAGTTCAGGAGTTCAGCCTTTCTGTAGGAATCTGTCCCACCATTTCCTATACAGACTCTAGTTTCCTAACCAAGTTCCCTATATTGGGTACTTCACGTCAGACATTATGAACAGTTCTTCACTCTTTTACCAGTTGAAATGTCTTGTCTGTAACCATATTGCTTTTTTCATAATCCCTTTGTATGTAAAGCCATGTCTATCACAAAAGTAAAAATCAGTAATTGCCTACTTTAATACTTTATCATAGTATAAAAAAAATTGAGCTTTGCACTTGGAGAAAGACAGTGACATCCAGTGGTAAATTACTTAGTGACGTGTTTTAAAAAAGCTATTTTCAGAAATATTTCCTAAGTCCTATTATTCATCTAAATATGATTATTTAAACCAAAGCCAGATCCCATCTGCTCAAATCAGCACACACTTAATTTAAAACAGAATCTGAAACATTACAAAGACATTCTGCATACCACAGAAAAAAAAGTAGGCTTATTGCTATCTTAATATTGCTATTCTTTGATATGATCAGCATGAAAAAAATCTGTTAACACTTAAAATAAAGAGCATTTGACATCAAATGCCTAACAGAAGTTAGCTATGTTCTCATTGCTATGATCACGAATAAATGGTTATTTAATGAACACATGCATAAAAGTTTCTGCTAATTTGTAGTTCAAGTCTTATATGTGTATATATTATAGAATAATATATGAATATATTAATTGTTACTAAAGGAAAAGATCAAAAAAATCAAAAGCTTTTCCCTGTGCTGCTTAATTATACTCAAAAAGGCAACTGCTTTATTTTGACCATGTGAGAAAAGGTGCAATACCTCTGTCGCAGGACTGTTAACCGTGTTTGTAAGGCTTACCGAGATCATCAAAAAGTTTAACAAGTAGCTTTAAAATATATAAATATGTATTTTATGAATCTGATACTACCCGAGATGAAAATACAAGAAAAGCAATAAGCAAATATTTCAAAAGCAATAAAAACTCAAGGAAATAATGTTGAAATCAGCCTTTCGATAACACTATTTCCCAGCTACACAATAGTACTCTATCATGATAAGGAGTAGAGAAAAACCCAGGTAAATCACTAAATTTTAACTTTGATCAGTTTTTTTCCTATTGCATTTGTTTATTTTTTAACTTCTCTTTCACCTTACTCTTCATTAGTGAGAATCTTTCAAGTAGAACTACTGCTTCACTTCACACTGAACTAATTAGCAGAAAAGAGCACCCCAGTAGTTTGTGTTAAGTAGGTATGTCTTAAGACATTCTATAATGGGGCAGACTCAGTCCACCAAAAATTAGTCCTGAGTGCTGAACAATATAACCATTTTGCTGCTTTCCTAATTCTGAATGAATGCCTAGAAGGAAGCCTATATCTTTTAAGAAAAGAGTGTTTTAGTGCTCAGAATTGCTTGCATTTCTACTTTAACTGAAGGAAACATTTACGTGTCACTGCTGTTGAGATATTCTATGGCAATTTGCCCAAATTCACACTGGTATTTTCTAGTAAACATTGCCCAAGTTAAGGCTTAGGCAAGAAAATATATGTAACTTTATATTTTAGCATGACATCATAATTGGTATAGAGTGATACTGGTTTTCTGAAGAGGTACATTTGAACCTAAAAAACCCAAGATGAATCCACCTAAGTCTGAGTAGATTATCTAGGCTAAGTTTGGCTAAAGTAAGATTTTGTAAAGGCTGATACACTGCTTCACGCTAAATGACATAGTAAGTTTCTTGGTCAGAAAGCTTTGTGCACCACACATTTCAGGCCATTCAGTAAATGTAATTTGTCTGTGGAAAATTGTATTATTAAAGGCACTATAATCATAAATACAAAGCAGCAAAGGTGGTTACAGGGCATCTTCACTGGGGCATTTTGTGAGATCCTGCACTCAAGATTAAACGATTCTATATTTTGAGATACAGCATGAATATTTAACAATGAAATAAAAGTCAATTGTGTTTAGAATTTTAAAATTAAAACTAGGCTCTAAGCTGTTGATCTGCGAATAAAGATACTAATTAGTATAATTATGTAGCAAATGAAGTTGGGACTAAAAGTGTTAGAATATTTTACCAGGCTAGGCAAATATGCCAAGAACATGTTCAAGTCATTAGACCCTTCTGTTTCATCTTTCAAAATTGTCCCATTTTACTCAGTACTGCTCACTTCATTGCTTTTATTTCTCATTTTGTTTTCAAAAGTAAGTATAAGAGGAAAAAAATTACACTGGGGGGGAAAAAAAAAAATCACAAAAGTTTAGGTTTTTGTTTGTTTGTTTTTTACAAACCTTTTCCAGAAGCTTTAGAAAACATACCTGTTTGCTGGAAAGACTTCAACAGGTCAAGTCATTTTCAGCCTGCCAGTCCCGGAATGAATCTGTTCAGTTGCTGTGGTTGATGATATGCTTGTAAACTGGTAAGCAAGCGGGCAGCTAAAATAAAATTAGTTAGTGCATAAAGTACCCAAAACCCCCTTAAAATCAACAAACTTTCAGTCTGCTAATTCTCTACTTGAGCAGGCAGATATCAGATTCTGTTAATTTGGTTACCTTTTAAAACATCAATTTCTGTCTGATTCATGCGGTCTCATGTCATGTTATATATCTCTACAATCAGAACAGGACAACCTAATCCCAAATTGTATCATGTAAGTTTTCTTAAGAATAAGAAAGCATCCACTAGTTTTCCTAATGAAGTGTTTGAGTTCACCTTTTAAGGGCAATAGAGGGGGACACGGATTGGCATTAAAAGTAAAATCACAAATATTTATTCTGACAAAGTAAAAAACTGGTTAAAAGCAGTCTTAAAAATGGAAAACCTAGAACTGAAACAAAACTAAACAACTACAGCTCAATCCATTACTCCTTCCCCTTACAACTTAAGATAAATATACTCAACTAAGCTTAAAAAAATAGAGTCATGCTTCATCATCCTGATCCCAACTGAGTATTCTACAGTTTAAACTTTCAGTTAGTTGTAGAGCAATAAACCTCAATCAATGAAAACATTACTAATTGTATTTCTTGCATTCCCATAAAGGATTGCTACAAATTATCCATGTCTTATGTTGTTTATAACACCAGTTTTATGCATAACATGAGATCATGTTTATAGCTTAATTTAGACCCTTTAGGAACAATCTTAGCTTGAACATTTCATGCCACTATCTTTAATAGCAGGCCTTAAAAGTAAAATACGCTCCTTGAGCCATCAAACATTTATATACTGAAATACAGCTCTTACAACTTACCACACTTTATTTTTCTTCTTGTTTCTATTCTTTATTAAGTGTCAAAGCTACATAATCCCTAATAAGCCTTTTTGAAAACTACTTGGTAGATAATAAATTGATGAAATATAGGTTAACAAGAAATCCAATGTGATCATACTATCCAACATTTTGAAACATTCTGCAAGAATAGCTAGGATAGGAAAAAGTCTATAGCTTAACATATTTCACATAAATAAACACTACATATTGTTAACAGTAAAGGTTAAAAAAACAAAGGAAAATAATTTCTATTGGTTTTCATATTCACATGCACAGAACACCTAAACTGCTATAACTTTGGGGAAAGTGAAGATATTTTATAGCAGGCCTGAAATGAGGTCCAGGTGAAAGCTAAATTGGTTTTGATGGTGAAAAAGCTAATGACCTCCAGCTTGCAAAGCTGATTAAACTTTTTACTCCATTTGATTAGAAATGCACAGTAACAGTGCTAAAATGATTGTCCAGAATGTAGCTGATGATCTGTATAAAATTAAATTTAATCAAAATTAAAGATAATTACCCTGTTCAACAGTTTATTGAAAAAAAATGCAGTCATGTAAATTAATTTGAAACATACCTTTTATCAAAATGAAGCTATATTACTTCATTAAATAACATTTTCTCATTAATATTTAATAGCTGTTACCTGTTTCTCATAATACTTGTCTTTGATTTTCACAAAGAAAACTCCTATAGCGGCAGTGAAGGAGTGCTGTCCCACCTGCAGGGAAGCTGCGAGCAGTACAAGGAAGCCGTAATTAAGGGAGATACCCACAAGGTGGTGCTGGTGATTTAGGACAGCTGGGTACCCAGGCAGAAGGGTATACATCTCCCGACACTATTTCTCACTAATTTTGAAGGAATGAGAATCTGGGTTACAAAAGCTACGTGGCTAGGACAACACCAGGTATATTAACTACTGTGACAGCAGGGTTGTTAAAAAAGAGATAAGTGCCTTAGGAAAGTTCTGCTGATAGTGAGTATATCCAGAAAACATAAATTATCGTAATTTATAAGTGGTTTTGAAGAATAGTAAACTGTTTGGGTTAGTTAATGGTTGTACAATTAGAAATGTTAATGACGATGTCTATATGTATATTTCTAGATCACAAAATGTGGCTTTTAAATACTCATTTGATGCTGTTAACAAAATGCTTTCCTATTGAAAAAGAGAGTAGTGTTTAAATATATATTAGTGCAATAGGTTGAATGAAAACTGGTGTCAACTAATTAAATTCATAATGTATGGAAAAAAAGCAGTGGGGGTTCTGAATCACCATTAAATCACAGATTGATAATAAAAGAAATCACAGATTGATAATAATGGATATCTGAATTTATACTGAGTGTGAAGTTAAAGTGACTTGTCTAGGTACTGCTTAAAGAAGGAAAAGTTAAAATTAATTTGAGTTACAGTACACTCCAGGTTCTTATACATGTTAATTTTGGTAAACTTGTTATGAGATTGACTGACCTTTTGAGCTACCAGGTATAAAGAAACAAAAACACCAAACTCTTGAAGTTAATATCATAAAACTTGTATCATCATCTTGTGGTCTTTAGCAAAATCTTGCAATTGTGACTTTAACCATGGAATTTGGGAAAACTCAAAAGACACGTCCAACTTGACCTGATATTTAAAAAAAAAAAAAAAAAAAGAAAAAGAGAAAAGAAAATATAGTCTACAAGATGCTGCTCAAGTCATAATGTAAATTTCCACCATAGCTTGGCTTTGAATTTATACACTGAAGAATATCCATTTTCATAATTGGATCCCTCAATTACATAAATCCAGGAAGCTTATTGGGAGGCTCCTGACCCATTCAAGCAAATAGTAAAAAATGTAAAAAATCTAAATAAAAGTAATGGAAAGTTTTCATAAGAGAGTACCTGAAAGTTTGTATTTGATAGAGACTCTCACACCTACTTGATACGATTTGCCAAGTAATCATGTGAAGCCACAGAAGGCTGGTTAAGGTTAGATTGGTAAGAAAAAATGCAAATCACATCTTTCTTTAGCTAAGATGACTGAGACAGTGAGATGAAGTGATTTGAATGAGGTCAGTCACTAATAGTTTAGAGAGGATTAGAAAGAGTATGTTGCTGGCCCTCAATCTGTTGCTGTAATTATTGAGCTACCTGAGTTCCTTGCAAAAGAACTTAGGTATTAGTATTACTGCTCTTGGAATTCACAGGAATAAATTAAAACATATAGACTTGTGAATTCTATTTAAGTGAAAGTGTCTTATCTCAAAAAAAGCAAAACAGTTTAATGTTTACCAACTGAAAAATGTGGAAGGGGTTAAACCTGGGCTTTTATGCAGTTGCACTAGCAAATAAAGTAACATGACTTTAAATTGTGCAAAATGAAGTGTTCTTAAATAATGAAGAGCAAGAACATGAGGAAAAAAAAACAAAAACAAACAAACAAAATCCCTAATGCTCCAACACGTTTTAATTATAATGAACCCTGGATCTGTTGTGCCAAAATGACTTAATGACTAGCTACAGAATAGCTAGTAATCAGTTGCTTCTCAATAAGCTGCTATTACTCGTTTGCTTCGTATAGCATTTGGGATCTTAAGTTAGTAAAACATTTGGCAGCTCATATGTTACGCTGAGCAATTAGCAGGGAAAGACTAAGAGGGCTTTTTAATGTTATTTGTTTTTGTGTAGATAAAGGCAACAAGCCTCCTCTTCAGGGGAAAAAAAACCCCAACACATCTACTTGCCGTAATTACTCCATTACTTATATGGAATGTTTGCCTGCTAGCATAGATAAGACTTACAAAACACGCATTTACATTTTATGCAGGGTCAGCAGTGCACAGATTTAATTAAGTTTAGCGATCTAAAATGTCAATAAACAAAAGTATACAAACTACACGCTTAGGAAACATTTATGCTTCAGTAACTACTGGAATCTCTACAGGAAAATAGCTGTTATTGAGATCATAAGGAGGAGAAAAGTTTCTAAGAGCAAATACATAGTTACAGTGGCAAGCCAGGGACTAAACACAACCTAAGCTGAAAAGAAACATGAAAAGCGAGAGTCTTCTCATAGCTAAATGGGACAGAAGTATTTGTTTCCATCAAGCCAAATTTACTACAAATGATGGACTTAATGACCTTGTCACTCTATGCTCTTTCACAACCTCTTAAAGTAAAATCTAGCTTCAAAGCTAAGTACAAGTGAAGGAATCCTGGTATATAGCCAAACTGTAAATAGTGGTATTATGTAACTATTAAATATTTTATAACACTGGTGAAAAACCTTGTAGCATTCTGACAAGACGGTCATGCCACTTGACAAATCTGTATTACAAATAACTTTTTAGCAACTGCTGCGTGTATTTTATATTCAGAAGTAGACGTGATTTGTAAAACAGTATCCTAGTTAGTGCCAATTCAGTAAGGAAAAGAGAACAGTTCTGAAGATAATGGCATGTTTTAAATAATGAATTGGTTACTTTGTATCTAAGCTCCTAACTCTGTTTTAAAGGCATAAGTGGAAATTCTAAGATGAGGAAAACCTTGTGGAGTTTGCTAACGTATTTCATGTATTAAACACAAGCTGTTATACATAGCTGCTGCTTCCCCCTGCCTTCAGTTCCACAGCCATTTTAACTGTTCTATGATTTAGCATGCTATGGCAGTTAATTGATCTGGTGGACTAATCATGTTAATACTTGGAAAAATGTAAAATACATTGTAAATTCTAAGATGTACCCAACTAACTGTCAGGAGAATTATATGGATTTGTTCATTAAGTCAGTTATCCTTGTTTTAAAACAAGGGGGTTTAGCTGTGGGTATTTGGAGTGGTTAATCACACAGTGAATGCAGCAGAATCAGGATTAGAATGGGATTCTCGTTTCCTGTCCCTGTTTTAATCAACTTGGCACTCTTGCCTGTCTAGACCATTCGGTATTTAATTTTTAATCCCATTTCTACTGGCATAAGCTAGACCCACACACTTTAGTAGAAGAGTAGAAGTAGTATCATTTTGATAGAAGTAGTGGTAGTAGTTTTATTGGCTTCCTCTGTAGAATTTTACACTACGTGCTTATTTTCCAAGCCCCTTTGATCTTGAGACATCTATTTCTGTCCTGGTTGCTCCAAATAGGATTGTTATCCTTGCATCTACTTACAGCCTGTTGCTTGAATTTAACCTTGCATTACTTGAAGCATGTTTCTTTAAAGGCAGAATTTGCTTTAGTATGTTTCTATGCAATGGCTTTTGTTACAGATGTCACATTAGATATGAGAATAAATCTTCCATACTCACTGGTGTGGTTAGAGAAAATGCAAAAATATATGAATCTTGCAGAATGGATTAAAAATTTAACCACTGTGTAAAAGGTAAAAATTACTCAGGTTTTCTTTTGGGAGAGAAAATGGCACATAGGTAACTGCTTGGACTCTTAAAATAACCAGCAGAACTGCATGGTGAAACGCTCCAGCTAATCAATTTTGCTCTTCTTTGTGGATATTATTCAGATCTTCTCTGGCTTAGAAAATCTATGAATTCTGGACAATCTAAAACTATGAAATCCCTCCCTGGGACTTCTCCCTGGTGCAGGAAGTGAAGATGAGTAGAAACTAGAGCAAGCTAGGAAGAAAAATAGGAAGTTAGCAGTGTAGTTGACAGCTATGCTACAAGCACTGTAACTTGCTGAGTAGCTCTTAAAGTTTGGATGGTAAGCTCCACAGAATCTAAGGAAAGGTTTGGTTGAACAAGAAGATGGTGATATTTCCTCAGGGGCAGGCAGCCTCAGCAGTCCCTGCTGAAGAGGCTCTCCTTGATGAGGAAAGCAGGTAGTGGGATAAACTAGATACTTATGGCCTTCTGCTGTCAAAACCGAAACCTCTCCTGTAGAATACTGCGTGGGAGGAGCAGATTCCCCCTCTACTTTGCAAGTTTCCTAGAGAATACGTAGCACTGTGTACACTTCGACCCCCATCACTTACTCTGCGTGCTCCCTTTGAGCGAGGTGGCATTGTGGGTGGCTCTGGAGCCAAGCATATCCGTTGTGCCTCCAGTCTGCTGTGCTCTGGCTAGCTACGGCCTGAGAACTACAGCTGCTAACTTTATTGCCTTGCCTTCCCTTTCTTTTCGGAAAATTTCCTGTAGTCTCTGCGCAAACACCCTTCCACCCTGGCATCACCTGCATACCTACTCCACACATACCAAGCTTAAATGAGCAACTGTTCTTTAACGCGTGCGAGAGGAGCGGGGCGGCGGTGCCTGCCCGCACGCCCTCCCCGGACGCTTCTTCTCACACAGCCCCTCGCGCCCGGGTGGGACAGCCCGCCTCCGCGCGCGGGCGCATGCGCTGTTCTAGTCCGCGGGCTGGCCGCAACGCGCACGCGCGCGCCGCTGTGGCCCTGAGAGGAACCGGCGCCGGCGGGGGGAGGAAGGCGGGCGGCGGCTCTCGCGAGATTTAGGGCGGCGTGGCGGAGGCGAGTTTGAACTGCGGGAGCGGCGGCGGTGGTGCGGGGCGGCCGCGGGGCCGAGGTAGCGCGGGGCGGGGCGGGGCGGCGGTGCCGTGAGGGACGGAGGAGTGAGCTGCCCGGGGCTCCCTTCTCTGTGGGGCTGTTGCCGTCTCTTTGCTGCTCCTGCTCTGCAGCAGGGTGCTCTCACGGTGGGGCTGTGGCCGAGGGGCTCGGGAAGGGTGGAGGAGAGCTCCTGTCTCCCTCCCCTCCTTCCGTGCCGCTGTGTCCGGGACTCTGGGGCCTTCAGGTCCTTCCCCTCGCCGGGGCCGCGCTGCCAGTGCCTTCCCCTGTTGCCTCCGGTGGGAAGGGCTGTTCTCTCCTGCGGCCCCCGGCGATGCTCGGTCAAGTGAAGGGGGGGCAGGCTCTGCCGCTCCGCCCCCCTGCCCGTTAGCGTTGTAGCGCGGGCAGGGGCCGTTTTCCTGCCGAAAGCAAACCCGGCTGGAAGTCACGGCCTGTGTCCGTGCGCGCCGTGTCAGCCAGGCTCTCGTTTGGAACCTTGTGCTGGGGCGAGTCGTTTGCCCGTCTTGGTTTGAGGTGGGTCGGGAAGGTGTGCAAGCAGTAAGCGGAGAAAACCGTGGAGTGACCGGCCTGAACTGCAAAAGGGTCACGTCCTGGGTTAAAGAACAGATGTAACGTTGCACTGCACTGTTTAAGCAAAGTGCTAACAGAGCCAGTTCCTGGTTTGCTGAGTACTTTGTAGTGACTGAAAGATCAGACTGTAGTCTGATTTTTTTTTTTTTTTTCTTTTCTTACCCACCCAAGAATGCGTTCAGCTTGAATGTGCAACTTGGTAGGTGAAGAAATGGACTTGTTTAAGCAACTGAAGTGAATTGTAAGGGGAATACCTGGCTTAAGGGAGAGAAACTATCTTGCTAATTATGTCAGTGATTAGGAAACTGTGTAGGTACTTCTGAGTAGATCAGACATAGATGGCTGTTGCATGCGACCCTTGGGAATAGCAGTTTAACTAGAAGAACAGTTATAGAGTGGGAGGAGAAAGTTGCGTGCCAGGAGAGTGCCTTTTTATCTCCTACCCTATTATTTTTATCAAGGAGTACTTAAATGGTTGAATAATCAAGGTCTGGAGCCCTCAGTACAGAATCCATCATAAAATGTTTGAAGATAATTAGCCAAAAGTGAGTAACTCTTTTGTAACTCTCGGTAGAATAAATGGAGACTGATTTCTATTATTTCACCTCCTACCTGCTCACCTTGCTACCTATTCAATTTATCTTAAAAAATTATTTTCATGGTAATTTACTTAACCTCATGTATAATATTAAATTGCAGGCAATTACTTCCCTATATAAAAATACAGGTTTGTGAACAAAGCTACCTGGACTTGTCTGATTAACTTCATCCAAAATTGGCAATGGAAAGTTGAGGATGTCTGTGCTCTGAAAGCCATACTTGCTGTTTTCCCTAATAGTTGGCAAGGAATGTGTGAATAGGAAAACTATTTCTCTTTTCCTCCATACTTCAACTGTAAAATTAAAGAAAAGCCTAAGATCTTTTTCAACATTATCCCGTAAATGATTTATTAAGAGCTGAAAGATCTTGTATGTGAAGCTGGAGGAGAGCATGCAAAAGAGACTGAAGAAGTAGGAAGGAGCAAGACAAAATCCCCAAACAACCCTTAAAAATTACGTGTGCTAGAAGAGGGTGACCTGGGTGTAGCCTGTTTACTTGCCCCACGGCCAATTGCAGAGCATCTATCCTTCGGCAACATTGCCTGATCTGGCTGTTTCTAAACTATCTGACAGCTGCCTCGACTGAGATTTGAATAAGATTTGCATTTCTATGGGGTTTTAGTTTGTGATCTGCATTTGCATGAGACGGCCACAGGCGTTAAGCCTTTTCAGAAGAGGACTGCTATGAAGGACTGTGCTATAATGGCAGTTTATACTCATCCGGACTAGACAACTGTTGCTTTCCCCCCCCCCCCCGCCCTCTTTTCCCTTTTAAAGGTGGAGTATGAGAATAAGGTCAAGAAAGACTTAAATGGACTTCTGAAGGTGAGTTAAAAATGTTACTGAAATTTAATTTAGTAAGCTAGGAGCAATCAAATTGCTGTGTTGCATCTATACCGTTGTTTGATCAGAAAATAAGGCTATTTTTAAAATTCTGTTTATGAAGTGGATAAAGATTAATTCATCCCCTTTATTAATGCAAACGCATGCCAGGAGTGGTTGCCTATATGCTTGTATTGCTACATCTTACTTAAACATTTCATTATTAAATTGTACACAGTATACGTGTCCTTGCACTAGTAATAATATTGTTGATTCTTAGTTATAGGTATGCAAAATTTCTGTCTTTCACTGGCTTATTTTAGCATAAGTGTGCAAAACTAGTATTTCAAGCATTGCAATGGTTAGATGTGAAAAACTGAAGTTTCAAAGCCTGGCTGGATAAAGTCTCTTTGTATGTGTTAAAATTGAATAACAACAAGTGATGGAAAATGTGAAAAACAGAGTTTGATAACTTCTATCATGTATCTCTGAAAGGAATTAGCACAGTTTTGGCATGATGTACTTTTGCATGTTAAAGTTATTTTTCTTCTTTTATAGGAAGCTCCTATAACTTCTAGTGGAGTTACCCATGTTGAATAAAAGTTAGGAAAAAAAAAAGTGAAGGCATTACATTACAATAATGAACTCTTTAAAATAAGAGCTCCTGTGTTGAGCTGTGAAATTTGCTCTTGATTAAGACCAGCATCTTGCTAACATTCATAAGGATAATACATGTGCCAGTAAGAAATGGCAATAACTAAATTGTTTATGTAAAAAGAAAATGCACAGAATAAGATCTTCAATGAAGAATTACTTTAATCTTGAAATTATATAAAAATTATGAACCCTGGCTTTGAAAAATCAACTGCAGATTTTTTTTTCTATTATTTGTGTATCATTTTTACTGCATACTTTCTGAGAGAACTCTTGGCTTATGTTGTTCAGAAGCCTGAGTTGCTTAGCAATTTCTGTCTTAATAGGATTTTTTTACAGTGTGCTGATTTAGTAGATTTGGGAGCAAGCAGTCATACAAGCTTACGGTCTTAGTTTGACTTGATTTTTATTTTTTAAAATATTTTGTTTGTTTGGATTTATTTTTACTAACTTTTTGCAAAATTCACCTTTACTTGTGTCTTCTGTTATGATGCGAAGATAGAAATGGATGACTTTTCCGACACATGTGACAAAGATATGGTTATTGACAAATAGGTTACCTGCAGTGACTTAAGTTTAAAGTGGAAAACAGTCATGAAAGACTCTGTTAAGCACTTAAATTAAAAAAAAATCCTTGTGTTAAAATTCCATATATTTTGACAGGTTTTCTATTTTTGACTCTTTCCCTTAACTACCTTTATCTGTTTCTATATCCCACGTAATGTTACTAGGAGTAAACTATCCTGCTGATACAGCTGCCTACATGAATCTTAAGTGTTATTTGTGTACGCAAGTAATGCTATAGTTAGCGTGGCTTTATTTATAATACCACAGAAAATATTGTCAGCCATATGCATAGAAGTTTTTTTACAAGGTTGTTTCCTAGCCTTCTCTTGCATATGGCAAGATAGCTATATACTAGATTAACTCTGGTTCTAGTGTGCTAGGAAACCAGGCTGGGTACACAGGAGTTGTTTTGCTGCATGCTATTACTTAAGACATAGTCAGGAATAAGATGTTAACCAAATTTATGGAGAAGTAGCTACTATTTTACTGTTCACAGGACTGTGTGTTCGTGAGCTATCTTTTGTATTAATGCAAAAATATATCCTTGTATGCTGATTAAGAAAGGAAATCCAATAACTTCTTTCAGATTAACTGTTGTAACTTACTGCAATACATTTTTTAATAATTTTGTGCTTGCAATGTTGAAGTAACAACAGGAAGAAAAATGGAGACGGAGACCATTTTAAGTCTTAGACACCAGCTCAAAGAAGCAGAGAATGAGCGAAGAAAGGCAGCACAATATGGCTTGCATTTATTGGAGTCCCAAAGTGAAGTTCAAAATCAGTTGGATCAAGCACGCCGTGAATTGACTGAGAAAACTGAGGTGATGTTTGAAGCTTTGAGTAAAAAAAGCAGTCAAGAACTTTGTTTTAACTATTTTCTGAATGTCACAGGTGTTCTAAATGCTTTTTAGAGTCTAGATTAATTTAATAAACCTTTTTAGTTTAAGTATTTGTATAGAGGGCTTTTTATCTCTGCTCTAAGATACTGAGCATAATTTTATCTAACTGGGACAGGGTTTGATAGCTAATTATGCCTCAAGTGTTCAGTACCATGTAGGATTAATTGCCTTTAATGTAAAATAAATATTACGTGCTAAAGTAAACTTGTTTTAGAGCATGTGTTTTGGGTACCTTTAGCAATTCATTCCTGTTATGCTCTCCCTGCAAGCTTTGTACCACTTAAAGCTGTAAAAAGAATGCTAGCAGCAAGACAGTAAAATTGGTTTCTTGTGTAATGAAGTTTTCGAATTTTCTAAATACCAAGGGATTCTGAATTTATTAGTACATTTCTTTACAGCTCAGAAAAGAGAGTAGTGTAGTGTTGAAATATAGAGGTATTATTTAGTCAACCAGTTTTCTTAGTAATTGTGCAAGAAAATATGCCAATCAGGAAAATCTCTTCCACTTTTCATAAACACTTTAATTTTGACATTTGTTTGTTTTCAGTTAGTCCATGCTTCAGATATACCATTTCTTTCCATTTAGTCTGTTTCTGGCTGTGCATCCATCCCTTATCTTGTGATAGAGCTAAAATGTTTTTGGTTTGGTTTGTTTTTTACCAGCTGGAGAGTTGCAGCACCCTAATTCATTCTGAATGAACCCTAATAACTTGTTTTGATCAGTTTGTCGTTAGTCAGCTTCGTGCAAGAGAGGCAGCTGGAAAGCACAAGTGATAAGGAAGGCAGGGCAGGATCATCCTTTTCTGCAGACAACCTGAGGTGGTAGCTGAGGTGTTGTGAAGCTGCACCCATAGGTTGTAATCCCATGTTACAGGCTGGAGCAAAGTTATGAGCTAAGCTTGTGTGAACCAGATCAATTAGTAACTTAGATTCCAAGGGCAGAGGGAAGGAATTGTGTGCTTTCATACAGTAGAATAACATCTTGTGTGGGAACCGTGGTTATCCAACAGATTCTTTTGAATCTGTGGCTCTCTTTGGAATCTGAGAGCCAAAGCAATTACTGCAAACACAAGTGTAAGTTTTAACAGTTGGCGCAAAAGTCTTTCAGAAAAATCTGTGTACACTTCTGTAAAAGTCTGTGTAGACATATGCTAGATTTTTGCCTTTCTTGGGTCTGGTCAGCAGCACACTCCCAAACCTTTTCCATGCACTGTCTTTATCTTTGAGTTCAAGCATTTATGAATATTACATCTAGATTTATTAGTATGTTATTTCTTTCAGAAATTTGAACAAGAGAAATACTCTCTTCAGAGGGAAATTGAACTCAAGAATCGAATGTTGGAAAGCTTGAGTTTTGAATGTGATTCCCTTAAGCAACAGCAAAACATGCAACTGGATAAACAGAAAGATCAGCTTGCCAGAGTCTATGGACAAGAAATCAGTGACCTTAAAAACAAGGTTTGACAACTAATGTACAGCTAAAATGTTGCTAATAGCATTTTAAAGAATATATCTTTAACTCACAATTGCACACTTACTACCAAAGCAAATCTAATGAATAGTTTTAATATGTAGGAGCTTGTTTGGTTGGTTTTTAGCAAACGTCTGCATAGTTACATTGTGAATTACATTAAATTTCAAAGCTTATTTCTGAAAGTTTACTCTTAAGTTGTATTTCTAAAACATTTTCTGTAAGTAGAACAGAGTCAAAATTATTGTGCTTTTCAAGCATTTATTATAAAATGGTACTACTTAGTTGTCAATTGTCTTTAAGTTGGAGAACCTGAAAGCAGAACTAGATGAAACCCGACTCTCAGAGAAACAATTAAGACACAAAGTGGATCATCAGAAGGAAATAATTGCTGCCAAATCAGAAGAACTACATATGATGTCTGAACGTGTACATGAGACCATGTCTTCAGAAATGCTCAATCTTCAGATAGAACTCACTGAACTAGAAAGTGTGAAGGTATATGACTAGTACTTAATTATTAGGAATGTAAGCTATTTGGAGATAAAATTCCGTGCTTTTGCTCATTTCATTTTTAGATGCTTTGTGTATATTGCTACCTTATGATTGGCTTACTATTAAGAAAATATGCACAGAAAAAATTAACTACTAACAAGCCTGTTTTGTTCACGTGGGCCTGCTTTTCTTCAAATTGTTTTATAAACCTTTTATTTCACACTTTTGTTGTTGTTGTTGTTTAGGCCAATGTTGAAGAAAAGCTGAATGAACTGCAGTACAGTAAAGAACAATTAGAACTCATAAACAGTAACTTACGTAATCAGCTGGAGCGTCTACAGGGAGAAAAAGAGGAGAGGGAGAAAGAAGTTGTTTCTTACTGTAATGCGTTAGAGGTATTCTCTTAATTTTATTGAACAGTGGTAGATAATCCCTGAATTCCACAAGTTATGGTGCTAGCTTTTCAGTGAAATCAGAGGAGTTTTGAGAGAGGAGTTCTGAGGAGGGGAGGGAGAAAGAGAAGGCAGAAGAAAAAAAGATACTGGCTAGTCATGTTTGCTGTTGGCTGTTGCTAAAGACTCTCTATATGTGCCTTCTTTTGTGGAGGGCTGTGTATGGAGATCCTTTGCATTGCAGTATTCTGCCTCCTAACAGGACCTTCTCACAGGTCACTGATATAATTCTCTTCTTTATTTCAAGTTCCTACTGAATGCCTTGGAAAAATTTCTACTGGGGAGTAGAGGATTTGTGACTAAATAGCACAGCAAGGCTAGTAGTCTCAATACCATTAATCCGATTGATAAACATCAAGGTTTTCCTTTAAAGGTTTTAGTTATGCTCTTGTCCTGAAGAGCAAGTGTAATATTAAGCCTTTTAGCGAAACAAAATTGATTGTCTCTTACTGACTAGAACTGTATGCACAGTTAACTACTGCAGTACAAGATAATCTGTGCTAAAGGCATGGGAAATGAAAAAGAGGTAAAATTATCTGATTAAATTCATATATGCAGTATATCAGATGCTTAAATGACTAATATCCTCTTTGCTTTAATCTAGAAAGCTCGTGAAGCTAATCAAGAGCTTCAGGTTCAGCTGGATCATGCAGTGCAGCAATCTTTGGACCCTACAAGTAAAGGCAATTCTCTCTTTGCTGAGGTACAATTATGCCACAGATACCTGAGAATATACGGAGGAGAGAAGAAATACTTCATAAGTTTTATTTCTTATATTGCATTGAAACTATTAGAGTATCTGTACCTGATCTGGCCAGCATGAATCTCTATTCCTCAAATACTACTTCAGTGTTGAACTGTGTAGGACCTGTGGAAAAATTTTTATGCACGCTCTAAAGTTGGGGAGTTAGTAAACTTAATGGAATCCCTTAAAGTTACCTGGCTATCGAGATAGAAGGTGGGACTGAGGGTTCATGACAGGTCTGTCTTCAGCTCTTAGCTCTAAGTAGTTTTGTTCAGCTGGTAAGCCTTCTGTAATGCAGAAGATAGTATGTGAAATACTAAAAGACGCTGTTAAATGCTGTCTTTTAAAAACATGCTGAAAATGGCTGGATGTTTGAGCATTTGAGAGGGTTTTTGAATTAGTTTCTGAATAAGAGTTCAGCTGCTGTTAAATGCATAGGAAGTTATTTTGTTTTCTGACAGCACCCGGAGAATGGGTTGAATTGGTACACAGTTGTGTGTTTTTTTTTTTTTTTTTTAAAAAAAAAACCTATTTGTACTGATACCAATGGACAAAACTATTCTACAGCAACACTGAAGCATATGAAATGTTACTTTATTTTGATATCAAAAGAACAAAAGAAAAATCTGTTGAACTTTACTGATTGGGCTTCAGCTGCTACAGTACTGTCTACTCACTTTTATCTTATCACGTGTTTTCAAGTCCTGTTGCTGGAAAAGCAGTATTTGCAGAACCAACATCAATTGCTAGGCAACATCTCCGTGTAAAACTTGTCATCCAAGTGACACAAGTGTTATAATTTTCATAGTAATAACTGTTAACAATGTTCTGTAGGTGGAGGACCGTAGGGCAGAAATGGAACGACAGCTGATCAGTGTGAAAATAAAATATCAGTCACTACAAAAACAGCATGCATTCACTAGAGAACAATTGCAAAGAATGAAGGTATGACCATTACTGTAATACTCCAGGGTTTCCTTGGGGTCTGATAAAGCAATGCTTTAGTACACAGGCTAGGGGATTTGATTATCTTTAAAATATGATACAGTAGTCTGGGGGGAGGGAAATGGGAGAAAAAACAAGTGAGATGTCATTGTGCTATTTGATTTTTATGGTACATCAGCATTTTTCTATTGCTACTAGTGTTACTACTTGATCCTAGAACTCCAAGTTATGCTGAGGGCACTATGTTTGCTTACTTTGGCAGTAGTTGTTAAATGGATAAAAGTAAAACACAACTCCTGTCAGTCAAACTAGCATTCAGTTTGTCTTTACAATTGCTTTTTCTTTTCTTATCTAATTATTGTACTACATGAATCATTTATTTGAGTATTAACTGTGATTGTCCGGAACGAATGTAAAGAGAAGGGCAGGTTGTACTCTGTCCTCTGATCATACTTTGTTTGTTTTTTTTTCCCTCTGGGTTGCTTTCTTGTTTTTATGTTTGTCCATATTTTTCTTGCTTCTCCCTATCTTTAGTGCAAGAATAAGTCAAAACTTTTTTCATAACTATTTCATTTAGACTACATTCCCATCAGATGGGAGCCTGTTGGTTAATACTATTGAGAACTAGTTAGCGGAAGCCAATTTACAAGATAACGTAAAGGGGGTGCTGCAAAACTGCCAACTGTTTTCATGTTGGTCTTCTGATTTTCCAACACAAGAGTAGATCCTTTCATTTTGATCAAATACTTGATCATGCAGTTTGAGGAGAGTGCTTAAACTTCAAGAGTGATGATAATGAGTAACACTGAAGAGATAGGCTTGTGTTACCCAGCTTTTGTGGAGAAGTAGGTTGGAAGTAATTGAAACAACATTCTTAAAAGGCAAGAAAAGAAGCAAAGGACTTCTCTTTTACTAAAACCTGACCTTGAGGGCTAAAGATTTGAGTGAGTAAAATGATTTAATAGGATCGGTTTCTTCAGAAATTTTTTCCTTGAATGGGAGGGTAAGTCAGTCACACTGATTGAATGGTATAAGAAATATTCCAAATACTGAAGATTTTCACCAAGAACTGAGGCAAATTGCTATGCCCTTTCTACTACTTAATGTTTTTATTTGGAATTTCAATTTGTACTCATGTGTCCCCATAAATTTTCTTCTAATATCAATACTGGAGATAGGTAGTTTGTTAGGACAGCTGTTTTGCTTAAGCTGCCATCTTAGATCTCTGATAGGGTCCTCTCTGCTTTGTGTTGCGTTGTGATACTGTGTGTTAAAGCTCAATCTATAATTAACTGATCTCTTCATTCAGCAGCTGATTCCAACAGTATAGTTAACCGTTGCTGTAGCTGTAGTTGTCAGTGTGGTATTTACTGATGACTTCTGAAGATCTGACTTCTGAACAGAACGTAAGCAGTACTCCTGTGAAAGTTTTACCACGTCTGGTGTATTTTCCACAGCCCACAGTATCCCTTCCAGTTTCTTAATGTTTCTGTTCTTTCTTTGTATGTAGATTAACTGCAGTTTGCAATTCTGACAGTTAGCAAGTGGGCTTTTAAGTGAAAGTGGAAAAGATTAGGTGTCTGCGTGCTTGGGAAATGTAAGGATAGTTTTAGTCAGCCAGTGGGGGTTAAATTTTGCCTCCCTTATGCCCTGTAGAAGTTATGAGGAGGAGATGATTGAATCTTTCTTTAGCTCTAGTTTGTGTACAGAATCATCAATATCCTTTACTTGACATAGGAGATTCTGTAGGGTAAATGCTCTTCTCTCACTTTCTCTGTTAATCTGTAGTCTAATTTGTTTCAGTTGATCCTTTCCCTGTGATTTCTTTAAGTGTCCTACAGTGTTACCTTATCCATACTGGCTAGACTGGTAAAAATGCTACAGTTATCACTGACACACTGTTAAATCTTTCCATTATTGCTTTTCACATTGTTTCTCCAGTTGTTTGAATGTCTGATGTATCACTTCTAACTGAATGTGTTAAGGCCCTCATACTATGATATCATTAACAGCATCAGAACAATCTGCTATAAATGCAAGACTTTTCTTTGATAAACTTCTCCTTTTGTAATGACAAAGGGTGTTCCTTTGCTTGAAAGGATGCATTCCACTGAAGAAGTAGAAGAAGTGGAAATTCTTGGATTAATATTACAGAAGGCAAACTTAGTGTTATCTACACCTCAGAATCAGAACTGCAAAAAAAAAAAAGGGTTTTCAAACTCGTTGGTGAACTAAGGTGTTTTTCCCAAGTGAGAAGTTCTCAACAGATTAATTTTTAGCTCTGATAAACAAGCCTCATCTGTAGTTTGGTTCTAGCTGACTTGGGTTTACGGTTTGAATGTGAAATGTTGTGTGTGCCCTTGACAGTATATTTATAGGTTCCTTAGTCAATACAGAGAAAGACTACTCAGGACTACTCTGTTCAGTAAGTTTTCAGCTGTCCTAAAGATTTTTAGTGTCAGCCTATGATGATAATTGCGAAGACTACCGGGTTTAAGCATCCAGTGTGCTTCTATATTCAGGATTAGAATTACAAGGCTTGAGTACCCTAACTGTTCTGGGTAAGAGGCTGAGATTTTCAGTCACTTAACCCCGTATTTGTTGTAAGGATTTTTTTTTTCCCCTTTTTTCCAGCTGCAAATGGCTACACTGCTACAGATAAAAGGCTCTCAGGCAGAATTTGAGCAGCTGGAACGCTTACAGTCAATGTTAGAACAAAAGAATGGTGAGATAGAAGATCTTCTTATGAAAGTGAGGCAGCTAGAAAAATTTAAGGTATGTGGTCTGTAATTAAGTGGAAAAGTCGTAATCAGAAGCTAAAACATGACAATAAGAAGAATTATGAAAACTATCTGAAGTCCATGTTCAGGTTTGAAAAGGGATCTAAAGGCTACTCATACCTTTATTTGACCAAAGTTCTATTTTACAGCTGGAGAACATATGCTTCTGAAGTTCAGAGAAGCAGAAAATTCTATACCACTCAACCCCCTATTTGGAGAAACAATCCTTTCTAGGTTCCTGTGTGTAGGACCTCCATATTTTACATAGTTACCTGTAGTGTTTAAATTCAGCTTGGTCAAAGTTCACTGAGCTATGACATCAGATTTTTTTTTTTCTCTTGGAAGACATAACCATTTCACATTTTTATTGTGTGTACTTAGGCTTTATCGCTTTTTAGTCTTTTGGCTATATTGGATTTCTTGGATATTTATTTCCTTAATGTGTCTTAAATTTGCATTTGAAGCATGCTTTTTTCTAGAAAAACTGAATTGCTTAATCACTCTTGTAAAGTAATTTCTTCAGTCCTCTTATGCAACTTGATAGCATCTTGTCAATATTTTGGAAGGTGAAAAATACATGAGAACACCACCTGTATGCACTACTGTAATGTTACTGATGTTTGTGTGTATACAGAGTGAAAAACTGTAGCCTTTCTTACTTTCTTACATACTTATGTACTCGATTGGCCTTTCTTATCACAGCTTTGGAATGTAAACTTAGGTGTATTAGCTTACGCATTAGGATTATGCTTTCCAGGATAGTGTTTTCTATTCTGCATTTAACCAAAGTGGCATAAAGCTAGGCTTAACCCATTTTAGTAAGCAATTGAGACAGCTTGATTGCTTTACAAGTTTTGTCATATATAAGCTTGATCAGTATTTATTTTTGTCTCTGTGCCATAAATAGGTAGTGTCAGGAAATTTAAATGATTGATTCAAATAATCATCAAAAGTACCTGTAGTCAGTGACTGACAGAAACTTATGAAATCTATGGGACAGTGTTAAATCTGAGTACTGCTTGTTCAGAAAAAAAACCACAAAAGCAAAAACTCCAGAATGTCACATGTTACTAATGTATTTTATAGGAAGTTTATTGTATTTATGGCATCTTTACTATGAACCAACTTTCTCATTTAAAAGATGTAATTGATTTTTGAGATTTTGGCTATCGATTAACAGGCTTGTATTCCTTACCTTTGGGGTCCAGCTGCTGAAGCCTAGAAGTAAAGGCTGAAACAAATTCCCTGTGGGTTAACTAAATTTCCTGTATTTTCAAGTGAAAAGGAAGATAACCGTTCTGCAATGCTATTTGAAAACCTTCTGCAGTTGAGAACTTGCTTTTTTTATTTCTCTTTCTTTCAGTGAATGAGAGAACTGTCAGTTTCAGTGCTGTTTGACATTTGTAACAAATGAGGAAGTACTCTGAGCAATTGAGCTCTCTTGTATGTTTAAATGCCCCTATGATGAGGCTTCTTTGTAGAAATGCATGGAAAAAGTCACCTATAGACTAAGCTAACGTGCTTCTGAAAGGTCACTATTTGACAGCCTGACATTTTTTCTTTATCAGACTTTATATGAAAATATGGAAGAATCCAGAGCTAGTAGTAGCTCAAAAGGAGGAGAGTCTGAAGATGGTTACTATGCAGATTTACTGCAAATGAAACTCGACAACTCAAAGTAAGTAGTTAATGGTCTGAGGCCTAGAAGTTAGTTGTATTCTGGTTATCTTCTAGCTACTTGTTTTTATTCTCCCTTTTTTTGTTACTGTTTGTCTGTATGTAGTCCACTGACTGTATGTGCAAATACGCTTGTCGTCTCATTTTCCAATGCTGTGGAACCATCCTATGTTCATTATAGGACTGAGAGTTGTTTTGTTTGTCATTTTACTTATTGTTGCAAAAGATAGCAGCAGAACTATTTTGTATTATTGTTGCTTTCTTCTAGAAATGTTGTTAATACTCCTAGATACAAGATAGTTGACAGATTAAAAAAGAAAAAAAAAATTAACCTGTAAGGTTAATTAAACTGTATGAAGCTTCTTAAAGTCTGTAGGCTATATATATTTATTTATCTTCTAAAAAGAGCCAGATAATAGCACTTGAAATGTTTTATTGGACTATTTACTTGAGGTGTGTTCTCTGGCTAGTGAATTCAATATGTATTAATTAGAAAGTCCATGGTGCTTGGCCTCAGGACTGTTTTTAAGCCCTCAGATGAAAGTCTTGCACTTCTGGCAGGAGGCAATGGTCTGCTGTGGGAATTCCTGACAAGTCTGTCACCTCACTTGTTGCTATTATGAGAAACTGGCCTGACCCGAGTACCTTAGGATTGCTGAGGAATGGTGACTCAGTGCTTATGCTGTAGAAGTTAATGGCCTCTGAAACAGAGGCAAGGATATGCACTGAGTATAAACAATTATTTTTGTGTTAGTCACTTGGAGTAACACCTTTGTGTAAAGCTTGTATTGTCAGTTATAGAAGTAGTTAGATTAATTTATACACATGCTAAAAAAAACCCTGATGAAATAATGAATTTGTAGGCTAGGGAAAGTTTCTCAAACCAGTTACATATGCATGTGTGCATTGTTCAGCATACAGCTTTGTCTTTAACAAGCATTATATCTCTGGTAACTAAACTCACTACTCTATGTAAAGTTCAAATTGTACCAAAAGAGGTCTCTTTCATTTCCTACTAGTGTATAAATATGAATTTTATGTGAAGTCGCTGAATGCTTAGTTGACTTTGTATCTGCTGCTTTACTTAAAAAAAAAACCAAAACCAAAACAAAACCCCAAAAAACAACCAAAACAAAAAAAAAAAAACAAAAAAACCCAAAAAACCCAACAAAAACAACCAAACAAAAACAACCAACAAAAAATCACATCAACCAAAAACCTCCAAACGAACAAAAAACAACAACCAAGTTTGAGTGACTGTATAATTTTCCTCCCATCCTAGCAAGGAAACCGAAACCTTGAAAAATGAACTATCCTTGCAGAGGATGAAAGCTCTGTATGAGAGCCAAAGAGTTCTGGAAGTTGAAAGGAAACTCTTCACAAATGAGAGGCATTTGCAAGCTTGTCAGAGTGAGAATATGAACTTGCGAGTTATGCTGGATGAGCTAAAAATGAAATACGAACCTGAAGGTAAATACTACTTTTCCACATGGAAAAGAATAAATACCTGGTCTTCTCAACCTTCACAAGTTGAACGACATTAAACAGGAAGACATTGGGTTAGTTTCAGGTATAAACTAATGTTTAAATGGCTGCCTTTTTGATAATAACCTGGTCCAAAAACTGCTGAACTGAAATAGTAAAGCCCTACCTTGCTCAAGGACCTTACTTCATTATGTATACGAACATTAATTTCAGAAGACTAAAGAGTACAAATTATAGTGTTCAGAGGCTTTAAAGTACAGTTGGATAACCATAGTGAAGTAGGCGGGAACAAATTCTCAGGAGGTGCTTTTCATAATAATAGCAGTATCTCTCTGTTGATGAGAAGTATCAGCTTTCTGAATGTAGGCAGCCGATACGAGCTTTTTAATAAATGCAAAGCATTTAGAGGGAAAACTGATTAGTAGCTCAAGTTAATATGGATTAAGTTTTGACAACAGAGGCCCACCTGAAAAACAGCTGATACCTGGGTATGTGCAGAAACAAGGGAGTTGTAGTCTGTAGAGGAAGATGAATGGGGAACCAGATGGGTGGATTGGTTTTGGTACTTGTCCATACCCAAAGGATTTAATTTTAAAATCTTGGTTGTGGAAGCTTACCTCAGCAGCTTCCAAAATGGAAATAAAATAATAGAGCATATTCACGTAGTTCAGAGTATCTAATTAAAAGCCTTGGTAAAAAGGGAGAGTGGATGGGGAGAAAGAAATTTTTTTTTATAAGCTAACTTCTATTGGGATGCTTACTTGTTGATAACAGATTATGTGAAAGGACGTTCTTTAAGGGTTGTAGATTGTCTATTAATAATTATTCCAATGTCTTTAGTCATGTGAAATGTTCTTTATTAGTTTTATTATGAAGATGTTGGTGGACGAGTTAACTCCAGCTTCACTTGTGTACAAAAAGTATATTCCTTTTTTCTTAGAATTACTTAAAGGCACTAAAATTAAAAAGAAGAGGGAGAAGATTCCAGTCGACAGTACTTGTGAATACTTGGACAGCAAAAATACCTCAGTAAAAGAAGCTGCTCTCACTCAATTGCCAAGTAAGGAAGAAACAAAGACGACTTCCAGGAGCTTGGAGCAAAGTGATGGTTCTCTGAAAAAACACGCTCTCGAAGCACCACCGATAAATACAGCTCTTCAAGCAATGCAAAAAGTAGTTGAACCTGAAAGAGAAAGAAAGAGAGTTAAAACTAAAGATGAGAATCATGATGCCTTTACTTCGTATAGCAGAAGTGGAAGTAATTCCTTGACTTCAGCTGCCCCCAGGTCAGTGTCAGCTTCTGTCTATGGTCAAGGCAATCAGCACAGACCTGCATCTCTTTTCTTTCGCTGCATGAACTATGCTATCCACTTCTTTATCTGTTTCCTCAGTGTTGCATGCAGTGTAATTCCTCAGCTCCGGCTGCCTACGTTGAACCTCTCAAAACTTTTTAGAAAGACTAAAATTATGACTAATGAAAAAGACTCTTGAAACTGTAACAATCTTTGAAATAACTTTCCCATTACTTGAAAATGTTTAAGGTGTGCAGATAGCATGACAATTCACTCAGTTTGCTCTAACTTCAGAAATAGGACTGTTTTCTTGGTCCCTTCAAAGCTGTCACACACACTGTGTTACATATCAAAGTAGCAAAGGCAATAGGTATCATGCTTCAGTTTCATATCTAATTTCAGCCCTCATCAACTTCCAGGTTTAGCTAAAAGCCTAAAAATTATTTAAATGAAGTAATTCTTAACCTGAATTGGGTTAACAGAACTTGCATTGTACAAGACCATAGACAAATAATTATGCGATTTGTGTTGTCAGACAACTGACTTCCATAATCTGGATGCATGATAACTAGAAACATAACTGCTACACTAAGATCAACTTTTTCCCCTGAACTGAGAATTTAAGTTACTTTTTGATAAATGGTAAAGTAACTTAGTACAGTAATTAGCTCCAACTTTTTTATCTTAGTAAAAGGAATGCTGACTTTTTTTTTCCCGCTGATGCTTTTGTATTCTCTTAATATTCATAATCTTAGTAAACACGTTGGAGTCTTTGGGGGGAGAAAAAACATCTGGGATAGTCTAGATGTTTTGAGCTTACAACTTGCTAATGTCTGCTACTACAAATAGTTTATTGAATCTAGAATGACAGCAGCTTCAAAGATGGAGGAAGGCCTAACACATGGAAATCTGTATAGTATATCAAAAATTAATGGCATTCGGAAGTAAATAGATTGATATTTTGACTCTCAGATCAATTATTTAAGGTTGCATTGGATGCAATTAACAGATTTAAAGTAACCAAAGGGTACAACCGTCTGAAATAGTCTGGAAAGAATATGGCAGAAATAGCAGTTTAAGTAGCTATGTCAAAATATGCAGGGACTGTTGCTGAGGAGGAAAGATCCAGGGAGGTCAAACATGGGTGGTGAAAGTTGAGAGGAAAGATTGGTTAATTTAGTGATGGTATTGTGTTTTGACTGTGTTCTGTACACATGAAGGAACAGATAGCATGTAACCTGGGTGTGCAAAGTTTAACTTATTTCCTCATATTTCTTTTGGAAAGGAAGATACAGTGTCTGCCAACAGGAAGTTGTTGGAAACAGTTTATGTGAACTGAAGGGGTAAACCTACCAGGGAGGGGGTGAGGTGGGGAAATTATTTTGTGGAGTTGACATTTGAAAACAGTGGAAGAGGAAGATGAAGTCACAGTTCAGAGGGAGGGTTCTAATTTTGTACCCATTGATTGCTGTTGGTTCAAATAAGGAATAAAACATAAATCAGTAGATTTTAAAAAATAAAAAGCGCCAACACAACAAGAACAAACACCACAAAACTCTATATAAGCTTTAAAGTTGTTTTCAGTGGTGGTATAAGCCTGTAAAAGGCAAATCCAAGCAGAAGGTTCTGTTCATGTTTCCGATTGTGCTAATGAACTACTAAATCCCCAATTAATGATGTTGTTAGGATAACACTGAGGATTTACTCAACCCTGACCTGTTATGATTTATTATGAAATAGGAAGTCATGATAAAATCACGAGTATTTGAGAGGTTGGGTTTCTAAACACTAAGAGTCTCTGGGCTGGTCTGTGATGGATGTGGCCAAACCCTACGTAGGAATACAGCAAAAGCACAAAAAATACTGGCAACTTTAGCAGGAATGTGGACCCAAAAATGGAGAGTTTGGGGGAGGAAAAAATAATTGGCATGCGCATGGTTTCACCTTGTGTTAAGTAAATGTGATGCTCTGGCTGAAAAGGCTATTGTGGTCATTGGGGCTTATTTTCGTAACTGGCGTAGTTTTTGTGCAATAATTACTCTAGCTCTGTCATTATTAGACCATGAAATGTGGCAAAGAGCCATAGTAACTGTGAAAGGATTGCAAACTTTCTTTTCCAGAAAACGGTGTTTGAAAAGCTTTGTCATCTTGCCTTAGGAGGTGATGAAGAAGTGGTCAGAAGTGATCTGTATGTACTTGTATGCGTGACAAATTCCCCTGTTCGAAGAGTCTTCCTTGCTAACATGATTTAGCAAGGTAGAGCTTAGATAACTTAGAACTAATAGCATATGTACATATCTGCAGTGCATGTGTATATACTTAAAAAAAGCTTAAAACAAGTAAACATTGGAATACTTTATTAGATGATGGTACTGATTAGGTTATGGTATGTGAGTATTGAGAACATAGTAGTTGAGACTAAAGATTTAAATATTTAAGTGATTATTTTCAATTGTTAATTGCTATTGTAATTCAGGCAATGCAAAGATTATAGGTAGTGATATCTTCTATTAGGCCAACTGGTCTGTAAAAAGAGAGACTTCTGTATTGAAATGCTTTTCTTCACTTCTGAAACTGATATAGCAAATTCCAGTCCTTGCTGCTCAACTTAGTTTGCGTTTAGATTTGAGGTTGTTTGCTTTAGTTTGATCTAAAGAAGGGCTTGTGGGCCTAAAAGCTTATTTGCTCTTTTAAATTATTTAGTTGGATTACATATACCAAATCTACCTCATTTGGAATTTGTTCAAACAGGAACAAGAAATGCCTATAGCCATTTAGCTCAGCAGGAGATCTGGATAACTAATGTTCTCTTTGGGGTTTTAGGCATGGCATTTGTCCTCAGGGAGTAAAGCTCCATTTGATCAGTCTAGCTGATCTTCCTTAAGTGGGTAGAACCCTCATGACATCTCGTTTCTGGAGTCTACAAAGTCAAAGCTTGGTAGAATCATGTCAAGGATTCACAAGCATTTTTTAAGTGGAAGTGTTTAACTGTCTTCTTTCTGATCCATCCATTTCCTTGCATGAACACTTCATTGAAATATGACAATGCTATAAGGGCTAGTCGGAGTGATGTGGTATGAGGGCTGTGGTGGCTTAACTTTGGCTTGCTGCCAGATGCCCACCCAGCTGCTCTCACTCCCTTCTCTTCAACAGGATGGGGGAGAAAATAAGATGGAAAGAGCTTGTGTGTTGAGATAAAGACAGGGATCAATTAGTCACCAGCAAAACAGACTTGATTTGGAAGTTATTCATTGCCAATTAAAAATAGTGGGACAGCAAGAAATAGAGACAACCACCTTCCCGCTACACCCCAACCCTTCTTCCCAGGCTCAACTTCACTCCTTCATTCCCAGCTTCTACCTCCTCCTCACTGAGTGGTGCAGGGAGGATGGGGAATGGGGGTTGCAGTTAATTCATAACACTTGGTCTCTGCTGCTCTTTGGTAGAAAAGAATTAAAAAAGGGACTGGCTGATTTTTGAACTCCATGAGACTTAATTTCATAACACGATGCTCAGCTGTTAACTTTGGAATCTGTTAACTGAACTTACTCATTTTGTCCCTTTTCTTGTTTTATGTAGCAGCCTGTAGATATGATCTATTACACACTAGTAAAACATGTATTTTTCAAAAAAATTTAATTCAGTATAGTAATGAAAGTATGGTTTAACAGCTTGTAGGATGTAGAATAATCAGTCCTGAAGCATTTGCAGGCCAACTATAAGATATTAAGAATAAAAGAGGAAAAATTTATTTGCTTGGATTGTCTGTTCATTGTCACATTAAAACTCAATTATTTAAATCTTCAGGTATTTCTGAGTACCTCGCTGCCATAAACTAAGGTTTTCACAAGTGAAGCAAATTATGGCAATCTGCTGCTGATGCAGATAAAAGTTGTAACTAACTTAAAAGTGTAGCTTATTAACATGAAATGGCTTATTCATTTCATCTTCATAAGTCAGTGTTAGTACTCTGATAAATTACTTAAGGTATTTATTAACATAGTTCTAGTCTGAGGAAGTTAGCTTACTTTATGCTGACTTGCATAAACATTTTGGTGTGCATTCGAAGCATAAAAAGATGGTTTTAGTTTTTTTTTCCCCCCTCTTGAAATAACGAGTTCTAATAGATGTTTACTTTTATGAAACAATGTGATGTTTCTGATGTGAAGTTGATTTCCAGACTTTTTACACTATACACTAACAGAATTGCCTAATACTATAGAAGGGGAGTATTTTCTATAAATCCAATTGTGCTGCTTTGGAACATATTTTAAATCAATTCAGTTTTTATTTGGCCTTTTGGTTTGAGTTCTTGCTTTGTTCTGTATTTTTATAAGGAACCTTTGTTGGAAATTTTGGCTACTAGAGTAAAGTTTTTGGTGGCCTTGGACAGAGGTTGTTTTAAGGCGGAAGAGTGGAGGGACAAATGAAGAGAATCTACCATAGGAACAGATGCATAGACACGAGCTATCCATCCCTAATTACAGCTGCTAGAGAAGCATAGACTCAACTGCAGACTGAACACTAACCAGAAGATGATTACAAAGAATACACTTTTTCTCCTTCCCTGAATAATTGGTTCTTGTTGTAACCACATAATTATTTGGCTGCTTGTAAGTGGCAGCACACCTAAAATGGAGGGCAGCTGGGGGAAAGCTGACTATGGACAAAAAGTGGTTAGCCATCAGAATTACGCGTGTGGACTTACTACAAAGCAAATGGTGGAGCAAACACTGCTGACCTAGGGGAGATGCACAGGAAGGCATATTTCTCTTCATTCTACTGAGACAGTGCTTATAGGAAATAATATGCAGATTGTTTGCGATGGATAAGAAAAGTTTATTTGATATATTTGTCTGTAAAGATAGACTGGGGAGTGGGGGGGAAATCTATAGCTAAATTTCCCCAAACTTTTTTGTTTCCTTTCATAGTCCTCATTGTCAGCTGTATCTCTCTATATTGCAAATAAATCTCTAACAACTGGGTAGCAGCTATTCTTGTTTGAAAAAACATCATTGAAAGCAGCTGTAGATTGTTGTGGGTTGCTCACTGGAGGCTCTTGAGACCACTAGAAGTCCACAAGGTCACTAGAGAATTGCTTTAACAGATGTGGTGATGAATCAGCATAGAATTTGTGTTGGTATGTAAAGCGATGTTTAATTTGGAACTTCATTTTCCATAATTTGTTTTGCTGTGGAAATAATCGTCTGTAATAGTCAATTGGTTGTGGGTGATTTGGTTGAGTAAATACCACTATTTATCAATTTGTTCTAATGACACATTTGTATGTTTATTAAGTAATTCTTAAATAATCAAAACATCTGATTGTGCTCAGATGTCTAAATCTTGTTTTTAACTTACCTGTTTGACAGCAGTGTGGCAGTTGTGTTCCCGTTTACATTCATAGAATTAAAACATGTCAGTGGACAAATTATGTAATTTAGAGACTGAAAATAATTTTTTTTCCAAAAACTTATTTTCAGATATTCAGGCATTAAGTTAAAGGCAGTAGTAGTGCAGAACTAGGTTGGAAACTAGTATCTTGCTTTAAGTGTAGTCCTTTTTTTGGTGGTGGTAAAGCAAAATGCTTGACTTCATGTTTGTATTATATTGCTGGAACTTTTCACTTGGAGTTGTGCTTTTGTGGACTTACCTCTTTTATGTGCATGGCACAGTCACTGTTTTTTTAAAGGCTGATCCCAACCAGTTAACACATTCAGTAACCTTTTTTACCAAACATTTCAGCAGATAAGGTGCGTGGGAGAAGGCTATACTTTAAGTGACGAAATGATACAAAAATGCTTTGGTTTAGTCTCATCTTATTCTTAAACACTGCTTGCTCTGTCTTTGCATATGGATGGTCTTGTATGCCGGTTGGCTTGTTGATTTTGCTTAAAACTCTTAATTTAGCCCTGTTTTTTATTAACTAAATATGTATTTAGAATGGTTGCTTTGCCTATAGGTTAACAGCTGAATCCAGATTTGAAACTATGGAAAAAGAAGATAAGAAAGAAAATAAAATCACGACTGAGAAGAAAACACAAAAGAAAAAATATACAACATTGTATGTATCTTCTAAGGCAACTTCTGAAACACAATGTGCTCAGCAATAAAACTTACATTTCTGGAAGGAACCTGAACCATTTGGAGTCCTGCTTCAGCAGGAAATACTGAGTAAACTTACATCATTCATAAATGTACAGGTTCCTAACTTAGATATAGATCTGCTTTGTTCTATGAAGAGCGTGATAGCATTAATGAGAGTTGCACTTCTGATATCTTAACTTCCCAGAGGGCACCTGTGAAGTTCGTTGGCAATGTGACCTGAAGTATTGCCTTGTCTTGAATCTTGGCTAAGTCTCTAAACACGTGTTAATTGTTATTTGTTTGAAGCACAGTGCTATTCTGGAAGATAACTACTTGCTACAGAAGTTTTATTATACAATAAGGCAGGGGTCAACCCTGAGCAAGACAGACTAGACAATGTTGATGAAGAACTCAACTAAGTCATGTGCTCCTGAATTTCTTCCAAGTCCTGGATTCAGATTTCTTAATATTTTTCTCCCTAATGTGTAATTCTTCCATTTTCAGACTGACTGGATTGCAAAGGTGCATATGAGTCATTTTATGCATTTTGTGGGATAGTATTCTTTTGAAACTCTAAACTCTTGTATTTGTACTAATAATTAAAATAAACTTTTCCTTCTATTCCTTTCTAAACTGTAGTCTATATTGCATTTCTCTAAACAGAGACAAAACATTTCTCTAAAGCTGTCAGTTTTTTTGATGGAGATGAGGTGTTTTGTAGAAAGGATTCTGTTTTTTAAAAAAACAGTACCACTCAATAAAAGGTAAGAAATTGTAATGCACACGCTGCACGTTGTCAAGTTTTTAGGAGACAAATCTTAACTTTCTGTAACTTTCTGATGACACTTCATACAGAATAAGTCTGAGGAGAACATTTAAGCTAGTTCCATTGATTCCCCCCCCCCCCCCCCCCCCATTTATATGGAAGTTTAATATTGCTTCATTTAACTCATTGTACTATGATTTAAGCTCCCTCTAGTGAATGGGTTAGCCACTTTCTAAGTAAAGGACTTAGTAGTTAAGATGAAAGCTCTTTAAGACTTTTCCTTTTAAATCCATTATGAAAAAAATATCTTCGGGAAGAATCTTGCAACCCAGTGGGTTTTAGATTTGACAGCTTGATCTGCTGTACGTTAACTTCCATCGGTACTTCGGAATCTAAGACTCCTAACATGCCTCTGTATTTAAACGTATGCCAACTTCAAGCTCATGTCAGATGCTGCTAGTCAGCACCAAGAGATAGTAAAAGTAAACATGCTATATAAAGAATTTTTTTATTTGTTGTGTTCTAGCTTTGGTCAAATCACTGTTTCTGTAACTTTCCCACCACCAGAACACTTCTAGATAATGTACAAATATACCTGACAAATATAGTGTCTTCAGTTAAGTCATCTTTTGAAGAAACATAATGGTTTTTATTAGAGGTTTGTGGGGTTGGGGAAGACAATCTCTTGCGTAAAATTTTGTAGGTAGCTTTTGGAGAAATTGCTAACTCTATGTGCCTGTATGAATCTGTTGAAGGTACTTGTCCAAGACAACCGTTTGGATATGCGTGTTTACAGTTGTGCCAGTTCAGAAGTGGTGCCTAGAATTTTGTTAACTATGACTGCACGTGGGTGGCTCTAGCTCATCAGTCCCTCATCTCAACAAATATTGAACTGTAACATTTTGAGTGACAACAGAAGTGACTAAAGATGTGGTGAAGTAAACTTAAATGAACAGATGTGGCTTGTCACTTTCCAATGCAGTTTGAACTTGTTATCAGTTCATTTCTACACAGTTAAATTTAGGCACAGCCTGGTGGCTGTTATTGCTATTGTTGAACAAAACAATCATAAATCCATGTCTCATAGAACCTAATTGTATCACTTAATTAATCTAAGAAATCTACTATCTATCCAAATCCTTCTGTCTCTTATTAATGAAGTCTACATAAACTGAGACTATCTTATTTCTTGTTAACTTTTAAGATATTCCATGATGTTACAGGAAGTTAACATATATCCATGAAATAGTTCTTGACTTTGACTGCACAAGTGAATTTAAATACTACTACATGAAAGAAATCATGCTTTTCATGCTACAAAATGTTAGAAGAAAATCTTTTTTTAATGCAAATGGTGCAAAGTTAGCTTTGTTTACTGTCACTATACACTGAGATGCAAATAGCATAAAACAACTGAAGTACATAATTGTTTTAATGAGAGGAAGACCTTCAGTAACTTGACTTTGGATGCATGTACTTCAAATGGGATTACTGAACTGTAGATTGTCTACTAAGACAGTTAATTATTTATATTGAGCTACTTGGCGTATGAAATTTCTAAATGTTTTTTTTTAATTGAAATAACTTGTTAATTAATGCTACAAACAAAACTAGGATATCACTTCAACAAATGAATAAAACTGATTAGGGTCATCTACCCCCAAAAACTACTGCTTTACCCGTACTGCTGTAGTTAGAGCATGTAGTCTTTATGATCTTAAATAATAAATGCATGCTTACAAATCTGCAGAATTACAACTAGCAGGTGGGGGAAGATGTCTGGAATTGAGACTTTTGTTGTGCCATAACATACTTAAGGTATTGTCCTTTAAGTGCATGAAAATACTTTGCATATTTTCTTTTTTCCTTCTGTTTCGTTGCATCAGTTGCTTTCCTGCAACTGTGCTCACAGGTTTTGGCATATAGTAGACTTTAGAGCCAGTGAAATGCAACTGTTGTATTCTGCTTAAGTTCTTCTGTATAATGGAAGTTAGCATAGCTAAAAATTGATAATTAGATAGTCAGTATTTTACAGCATCTTGTTTTCTGGAATTGATAGCAGTACTAAAGGAAGCAAGAATTCTCTCCCTTCTTCCTCTGCCTGCTCCCCAAGCCCCCCAAAAGGTAAGTTCTACCCATGAATTCGCTAGGCAGAAAGATTGTTATCTTTTGGGGAAGCAAGGAATTTTCTACTTGCCTGTAAAGACCTTCTGCCTGGAAAAAGACTTAAGGAAAAGATGGTAAGGTACATGAGGGTGACAAATGATTCTGTCCACTATTTTCTGTGGAATAGTAATGTGGAGTGGTGATTACACAAATAAACCAACAAATACTTGGAATAAAAATCTCCACTGACAAAGGGCGTAACTATTATCTGCCTTAATTCTCTAGGCCCTTGTTGGGGTTTGTCCTCTGCTGTAGGAACATAGGATTTTAGAGTTACCATGCATGCTTTACTCTCTGGATGCGTTTTCCTCTTAAAGCTGAAAAACAATTTTGTTGCTCAATCCATTTGTTAGAAATTACAGCTAGGACTTTTTCAGACAGAGTCAGATGAAGAGGTTGTCTTAGCTAACTTATGGGAAAGTGGTAGTAGGTGCTAGTAGTTAATGAGTTGCAAAAGCATCATCATGAAAGTGTGACAGGAGGAAGCAACAGCAGACGCGTGCAATGCTGAGAGCTGGGTGTGGGGGAAGGGGATGGCAGGTGGAAGCAGCAGTGACTTCAGAGGCTTGGGCTCTCAAGTCAGAGCATTTGTGGTGAGTTGGGATGGCAAGAAGGGGGGCGTGAGCTCCGAGGCGGGGACAGAGCCATGTTCAAATGTGCGGTGGTATTTAGATGTCTTGTATTCTTTGCAGAATTAGATCTCTGAAAGAGAAGAGATTCAGGGCATCAGAAAAGTATTGCAAATTGGATCCCAGTTTGGAGGTGAAATTTCTGTCTATAATTTTTTTGGATCGTTTCTTTTCAAAATAGAGTAGTATTGTATTAATTAGGTTTATTAGACCTACATGATGAAGCATGTTTTTAAATGAATGCTCGAGAGGAACAGTTTTCCTCAGGACTTCTGTATTACAGGGAAACATAATGAGGAGGAGCAATGTAGAACAAGAAAATAAACGTAAGTCATGACCTCTAGGCCAAATAGTATATGGGAGGGGGTGATTTGCTGCAGCAGGGATTCAGTGGAGTAAGGAAGAGAGTTACTGCTGATTAGGAAGTTATTACTCAAAATACGTAGTAAACTAAAAGATGAAATGGTTCAGCCTCAAAATCTTTTTTTGATAGATAAACAATATAAATTGGATGTTCCATGGAAAAGAAAGATTTAGGACTCTCAGATGAAGCTGGTTGTCTGTAGATGGAGATAATCTGAGTTGCTCAGAATTTAGCTCACTTATATATAATAAACATAACATGAATTTCAATTATTATTTTAGGGGGGGAAATAGCAAAAAAAACCCTAGCTAAATCTTTTTGCTAAGCTAGTATGTAGACGTGGTTAAGATTAGGGTGATTCAAGCAAATCTGTGGTAAACTTTAAGGTGGTTTTCCTCCAGAAACAGGTATCAGAATTCCATGTGCAGTGAGACAGACTGGCAGTCCGTGCTTCTCATGATTGCCGGCTAAAATCAAGAACTGGCACGTTGTGTTATGAAAAACATCCTGACGGAAGTGGCACAGCACTGTTAAACAGTTTTCATAAACAATGATTGCTAAGTTGCAATGTAATATCCAGAGGACAGGATTGTCATATGACTTTGTAGCAGGAGATACAGAAACAGCAAATCTCTTAAAGCATTTTCTGTTTGTTTGGGTTTTTTTTAAATTCCAAACTATAAGTCAAGAACATGAATGAAGGTGACATACTTGTCTTCAATTCAGTATGTTGTCCTTAATCCGAATTACAAACAACTTGGCTTGATCTCTGCTCATCCAAAATGTCCTTATGTAAGTTAGCTCACACAGCAGCCTGTGTGAAAGTAAAGGCTGTATATATACAATAAATGACTTTTTGGAGTTTTGTCTTAACAATAAGTCTTTAAGAAAGTTCTGCTTTGTTTAGAGAATAAAGAGGAACTCTCCTACTTTTTCCTCCAAAGGTAAAATGACAGAAATAAAAAGGAATGGGTGCGGTTTGAAATGTTGTGGCTTTGTCTTCATTTCTCTTATGAGGGGTAGTCTATTATGAAAAACAAATCTCCATTCCAGGACAGGTTAGAAGAAAGTAGTTTTTAAGATGTAGTGTCTTGTGAAGTCAAATATTTAAAATCTGGTTTTGCTGTCACTTAAGAAATAAGGCCCCCTTGATGTTTCAGAACTGAGCTAACCAATGTTTAGAGATTGTTACTTTAGCTGGGCTTTGCACCCAGTAGCCTTCCAGCTTAGACCTTAAATTTAGGGGTGGTGCACGAGAGGACTGGGGTGGTTTTTTTCTCCTTTTTGCCTGCTTCTGTGTTACAGCCAGTATCATGCAAGAGAAACACCCAGTTTGGGATTCCCCTCCCCCATGACACTGGGTACAATATCTTGAGTTGAGAAAAGAGGAAGGAAGCTCAGAGCAGCAGCAAATCTCGCAGAACCCTCGCAGCTGCCTCAGCCTGCCTGCAAGTCCTCACTGACGGCAGCTGGGAAACGGATCTTGCTTCCAGTGCCTGTGTTCGTTACCCATCTTCACATCTGCGTCCTGTAAGTTTTGGTTTCCTTGGTGGTGGACGTCCTTCGGAGCCTCACGGATTCATGTATGATGGCGAGATGGCACAAGACAGACAAGAGTGGCGTGGGTATGTAACTTCATAAACTGCCATTTGAGTTCTGTCTTCACAACTTCTGAACAGGATGTGGGCAGGTGTTTTCTCTCGTGTGATGCGTTAACACCCTCCACTTTACCATGGTGGCTTAATTGAAATGATCAATTTTGTACGAAGTTTGAATCTTTCAAACAGAATGACAACAAATACATGAGTGTCTGCTTGGGAGATGTAACCCTTCCACCTCACCACACACACGCACTCCTCTCAGATCTTGAACTCTCACAGTAATGCAGCTTTTCCTACCTTTTAGAAAGTATTTTAGAAGAGATTGAATAAGTAGTATGTTGTATAAGTAGTAGCTAGAAGTTATGGGGAACAAATGTAGGGGAAGGGGAATCCTATAGTTGCTTCTGAGAGACTGTCGCTTGACAGTGTTACAGAAAAAACTGTGTATGAGTTGGCAAGTAATACTTCTTGAAGGAAAGTCATCTTCCACATAATTTTTTCTTAAAATGTTAACTTGCGTAAAGGACTGAATTGCTGTTTAAAAAAAGGCCTTAAAATTAGGAATCAAAGCTGAAGCACTTGAAAGATATGTCCTGCTGAACTTAACTGCAGGCTCTCAGTACAGAAGACAGTTAATCTTGTACTTCTTATGTTTTATTTTACCTACTAGTGCATAGTTATTAATCTGGAAACCCCAGATTCTTCTAAAAGACATTTTTTATTTTAAGAAGGCCATAATATTTTGTGATATGCATTAAAAACAAAAAAACCCACCCAACTGGCTTCATGAAATAAAATGAATCATCAAGGAATTAATAAGAGGAAAAGAATGTCTTCCTGTTCAACTTCCATGTGCAGCAGTGGCAGAATTGTGAAATGGAAGTAGCCTGTTCTGGTGACAGTTTATATTACAAAATAAAGGATGTAAATATTTTCTGTTTCAGTTTTACAATTTAATAGAAAGTACTTAATTTTTGCACTTGTTTTTCTAAAAGCTGTTGATTTGGGAGAATATGACTGGATTTTTTGGATGTGGTCTCTGTATCCCTATACATCCCTAGTGACGGATGTTATCTCGTATATGGATAAAAGTACTAGATACTAATCAGTTATTCTCAGGAATAACATAAAACAAGCTTCACTTGTAGCAGCTTTTTACAGGGAACATTTTGGGTCAGGGTGAGTCTCATGTAATTACAAAAAAAGCTTGTTCTTCTTGCACTGTAATTTTTAACATTATGGGGGCCAAATAACCTTGATGTTTAGTTAAGTGTGATACAGGCTAGTGATTTTTTTTTTTTTTTGCATATACCCTTGCAGTGGACCAACCTACTGGGTTTGACCAGTGCATGTCCCCTGAAAAGGCCTCAGTTGTGACCTGTCTGTCATGCTTTGTTTACAGTGAAGTTTTGCCTATGTGTAACTTCATAGCCAATATGATCACCGAGTATACAAAAAGCTAGTACGATATGGTATCGTCTCTATGGTATATTTGAAAAGTACAGCAAACCACACATAATAAAAACCATCTTGTGAAATATATTACTTCATGAACTAATGACAATCGGTGAAGTTTGTTTTCATGAAGACTACACTGCATTTTGATTGAACAATTCACTCCACTATTTGACTTAAAATATGATATTCAGAATATGCAATTTTGTATAGCAGTTATCTTCTCTACCTCTGATCTAAGAATACTTATTTCAAACTAGTAAGCTTTTAACTGAATCACTTAGCACAAACACTTTTATTTTAGTGTTTAAAAAGAAAGCAAATAATAGAAAATAACATTTAATGGCAGTATTTTAAAATGTTAAGTTTTAACTGCCATAGAAACAACGAATTCAGGAGTTTTTAAAAACTCTGAAGGACTAGTTTTTATTTGATCTGGCAGTGGACCAGTGCTCTTGCTCTTCAAATATTGTTAGCTCTAACAACTATGGCACTTTCATTTTAGAGTGAGTATGTACTACGTGTAGCTTGTAGGGTGATATCGGTGCAATCACTACTACTATTGCTTTCTGAAACGTGGTCTGCTAGAAATATTGCTTCTCCTTATCTTGCCCATCTCCCTGTTAAGACTGTTGTCTCCTTCAGTCTGAATATTTGGGTTTACAACAGAGACTGGAATTCTTGAAAAAGGTCTATTAGCATAAGAAGTCTGATGGTTACAACTGCTCATGTGTTAAAGACACATTTGGATTACTCATGTTAGTCACTTAACTGAATACTCTGCAATCTGTTGTATCATATGGATGAGGTATCCTGAGACTTGGGAAGTTTCCAGGTGCCAACACAGTGACCTGTAACTTATGGACTAGGGGTTAGAACTAACTGAAAGACTAACTTGCTGTCATATAAGCATTTAGGACAACAGTGGTAGTTTTGTGTCAGGAAGAGTGAAGACGCGGGCAAAATAAAACTCCTTTTTTTTTTTTTATTTGCAAATTGTTAGAATTCATTTCCTGCTGCAAATTAAGAAAAAGCCAGCTAGCACTTGACCTACTGTTGAGATTAGCTCAAAGAAGCAAACAGCCACTGTTTGACTACGAGAAACCTGCAGAGAGCATGAATAATGAGAAGGGATTATCAAGTGCATCAAATAGGAAATGGTGCAATTGATTATCTATATCTTTAAGGAACTTTGCTAGTGTTTAAAAGCAGACAACAAATTTTTGAAGCTTTGATAAATTTCCTTTAAATAGGTAAAGGAAGTGATATCTCTACTTTGTGAAGCAGCAGATGGACTTCTGCTTTACACTCTAATTCTCAAAGATGATACCTTTTCCTTTGTACACATTAAAAAAAAAAAAACAGTAAACCTGGTTAGCCACGAAGTAACTTGCTGTGTCCCCTCCCAGCTTCTTGTGCATGTCCAGCTTCCTCGCTGGCAGGGCAGTATGAGAAGCTGAAAAATACTTGACTTAGTGTAAGCGCTGCTCAGCAACAACTAAAACATCAGTGTGTTATCACCATTATTCTCATCCTAAATCCAAAACACAGCACTAGACCAGCTACTAGGAAGAAAATTAACTCTATCCCAGCTGAAACCAGGACAGCTGTGCTTGCTCCCCTGCTGTTCTAGGCTATAAGCACATATGTGATTTTGATGTAAAAGAGAATCTATGCAAGCTGTGTCATCATGTGTGGTAATAGTACCACCACTTGCTCACCCCAAGTAAGTCCATTTCCTGGGTTAAACAAGGTTTTTCTGTTAAACATTGTGTTACAAGACTTTTTACACTTGTATGTAAAAAATCACAATTGTAGCAATGTCTGTAGTTTAGTCTGCTGCAAAGCAGAATAAGGAAAATGAGAACAATAATCAAATGGACTTTCCGACAGTAATAGAATACTAGTTATATAAGTACTCATACATGTAACTTTCTTGTCGGTCATCTTCAGTAGGGAGTGTTCCATTTCTGCTTTTGCATAGTTGCTTTAAGTTAATAGATGACTACGAATTCAATAAGCTACAGCTTATACCCAGGTGTTCCTTTTCTTAGCCAAGCTGTTGGCTCAGAGTTTTATATTCATTTATCTTGGAAACTAAATGTATTTGTTTTTTCATTATATAAGTTGGTAAGAATAGTGGGAGAATATTTCACCCAGAATAATTTAGAGAAACAAAACAAAAAACCCCCAAGCAAACACACACACATACCATCACCCCCAGTTGTCCTGTCCTGTACCTCTCCCCCCTGTACCCACCCCCCCCCCTCCCCCCAATAAAAAGAGGAGGGGAAAAAAAAAATCCATCAGGGAAATAGTCACACTGAGGATTTAGTTTTGGAAGAGTGTTCAAAGAAGTTTTTGGAAACTAAATAAATTCATGCTTTTAAAAATTGGAGGGAAAATAGTGTAATTGCTAAATTGTAACTATAGGAAATTCATGGAGTAATGAAGCCTGGAATACAGGGTATTGACAACTATAGTCACAAATAAAGTACTTTTTGAATTTAAGATCTGTTGTAAGCATGCCTCTTGTGTCTCAGGAAAATCAAGAAATATGGGCAAACTGAGTCTACTGAGACATAAAGTCTGTGAAAGTTTTGGAATAATACAGACTGAAAGCTTTTTGACCATATAGGGCGATTTTGTCTTCTATGTTTTCAGAAATCTTTGTTTTCAAGTCTCTGAATGAGTCTCATGTTGAATTTTCAAGTCTCTTCTTAGAAGTGTGCCTGATGCCTTAAGTTTTCACTGATGAGCAGAGTTTCAGCTTGAGGGTGTTTGGCCCAACTTTTGGATGAGCAGTAGTATGCTGACTAGATTTGGAAGACGACACAATCCCAGCTGGGATTCTTGGTTATGCTAGAATGCAAGCTATGTGCCCAATTTTGTATTTTAGTTAATTAAATAGGGTACTCCAGATAGCTGATATTCAGCTTTGCACTTGGAAATCATATTCCTGATTTTACACATGAAGCTTGTTCTTAGTCTTGAAGCATTCCCAGCATAAATGTATACTACTTTTATGGATGGTACAAGACAGAAAAGTCATGGTAGGCTAGTGGTTTTGGATGACAGTTTCCTAGTAATGTGCAAGATAAGTGAAATTTCCTCAGACCTTGAGGAAACTATCACATCTGTGAAAAAGTTACAAGCTGGTGAAATATTATGTTAGCATGCTAAGTTCAAGTGTCAGATTTACTCCTGTACTGCTGAATCTGAAAATGGGTATTTGTTGATTTGAAGCATAAGCTGGGCGGAGGAGAGGACTGGGTGACTTTGAAACTGTATAAAAGCATGTGGAGCCTGAGTGCTAAGGGCTGTGACTGGCTTGTCTGATTTCATCTTCTAAAGACCTCTAAAAATTATTTTACATCTGTGTGAAATCTAGGCAGATTGAGCTGTAAAGGAGGCAGAGCTTTGTTCAGGGTAGGTTGCCTACTTCATGAAATGCAGCCCCTGAAACCAACAGACACTTCTACTTGCTTGAGAAACAACAGTTCCCGAAGTATAGCTCACTGCAAAAGGCAAACTGAAGTAAGATGAAGATAAACCTGGAAAGGAATCTCTTTATCCACAATCTTATATGAAAAGGAAAAAGCACAGTTAAATACTCTGTTCTTCATAAAGACTTCTAAGAAAAATGGCTGTGTTACTATTTTCTATGAAAAGGTAAAGAGTCCGAAACAATATCTTCATATAACTAGTTGGGTATGTTAGAACTTCCTGGTTCTTATACTGGCTTTATCGTGTTTAAGAAGGAAAATAAGTAGCTCAAGTCAGCTAAAACCTCCATCTGGCCCCAAGGTTAAGCATGTGAATAAATCTGTATTCAGTTGTTATCCGAGATAAGTTTGTTTTCTGAGAACTGAAGAGTTACCGTTTGCTGAGCATGATTTGCAATAAATTAAATTAGCCCCTAACCCACCTTGAGCTTTGGTACATGTCTGACCTGTGAAATATTCATTAGAACTGCGTCCATGTCATGTTCATTATAGCACACTTGCTCTGTGAGATTTGAGAGATCCTTAATTCAGAATACTGGAACACAAATTTTATAGGTTTCTTTCCAGATGTCATGAAATCCTGTTAGGACTGCATAATATTTTCACACGAGGTTTGTCAGTGTCCTTGCTGAGTAATTTCACCCTGTTTTCATGAGAAGAAAATGGTAACTGAACACAAAGAATTAATCTGTAAGTAAAGAAGGTACTACTTTTATGTTACTACTCATGAAAGTAGAGCTGTAATATTAAAAAAAAAAATTGAACAGGATTCTTGCTGAGGCTATTCATTAGAAATTGTTTGAATATGCAAAACACTTCATGAGTTATTACATAGAAACCAGTCCAGATAGTCCTCCTATTATGGTAAAGTGAAATTAAGAGCTGTTTCAGCAAAGCTATACCTCGGAAATTTTTTTCAAATTCTGTTTAAATGGAAGGATAGAAAGTAGCCAAGGAAACCAACTTGAAACATGGCTCATTACTAAAAGGTGAGTCTCAAAAATGAAACAACGTAATGCTTGTATTTGTTATAAAGAACGGGTCAGGGACTTCACATGAAGGAAAACAGACAGGAAAGACAGGTAGGAAGATTAGAATAATAAATGGCTTCAGTGTTGCAGGTCTATGGGATTTTCTTTGCTCACCATTCCCATCTTGCATTAGTTTACAGTCTAATAGTGAATAGCAAGAATCTGGGTTTTTAACGTACATGAATACTGAGGAAATCTAGATTTTTGAGGAAGGGATTCTGTTAACTGGATTACTGTGAGTTTTCTAGTGTTTTGTGTGTGCATGTTCCCAAATGAGGTATAAAGTATTTTTTTCCGCTTGTCATGTTCTAAATTAAGAACATGTAATTTAAATTATAAAATGTTAACTGTGCTTCTGTCTCAATCTGTGGTTGTTTGAATTTATATTTTAACAGGAATCCTACTCTGAACAAAGAGTCACAGCTTCATTTACCTTGTGTCTTGGAATGTCAAGAGAAATGTCCTCTACAGATTTTCATTACTCTACTTTGGAAAACATGTACATACCTATGTGACTTAATGAAACTGGCTTTATAGCCATGCATATATTCAACAGCATACACACGTATATATCTAGTGGAAGGAATGTGCATATCGTATCCGACAGCGCTGGCTTTAATAGATACATAGGAATTAAATGGAAACAGGAATTTTCTTCAGCCTTCATACTCATTTTTTGCTACTAGGATGGACACTGGTAGATGTCTTCACTTATTCTCTGGATGGCTGAATGTGTGAGAGTGATAGCAGAATTAGACATGGAAGCTTCTTAGAGTAACTGTCTTTACAGCATGTATTGTTTGGCTGAATAAGAAAGGATTCTTTGGGCATGCTTCATGGGAATGATGGGAATCACTTCCATCTTCCTGAGGTACAATTCAAAGCCCACTTGTGCTCAAGCAGGGTTCAGTTTGGAAAATCTTTATGTTAGCAGTTTGACCTGGTATTTCTTAGGCTTGCTTTCTGAAGCAATATTGTTGTTGTGGTATGCTGGCTTTCAGCTCATCTCCTGAAGGAGCTACAACAAACACCTGGAATCTAATGGGGGCTTGCATTAATTTTTTTGTTTGTTTTTCTCTGTGTCCTTCTATAGAGCTCACCATAACCTCAGTGATAGTTTTAAAAAGACAAGTCTTATTCTTTGCTGATCTGGAGGGAAATTTGCTAACTGTATTCTCAATGAACTGTAAAGTCCATATTTAGGAACACTGTTTTATGGCTGGAGTTCCTGGGCATTCTCTGTGCCATTCTGGGAGAATCTGACAGCAGCTGTATGCAGAGATGCTATTGATGGGAACACCTTAGCCTGATGCTGGCTGCTGGGGAGGGCATATGCTGACCAAATCTCTCCCACTAATCTTATTGCCATGACCTCAGTTGCTCTTGAGGTCAGTAATTGCTATTGGGATTTAAAATGAATGCTGGAGTCTTCAAGCAGGCTGCCTCTGTGCCTTGAGGATACTGTCTCCTTTTGTATTTATGGCTGAGATAGAGGATGCTCAAGGAGCGGAGTGGTAGAAAGCTCTTCAGAGTGATTTGAAGGGGTCTTTATTTCTACTGGCTCTAGAGTTTATTTGGAAAAATACACAAAAAACCCCAAACCAAAAACTGTTTTGAGTATCCTACCAAAAAACCTTTAAGTCTATATGGATTTTTCACATACTTTTTTTTGAAGAGCAAAATAAATGAAATATGTGTTTGTGTGCACAAAACCGCACACACACAAGATCTCAACAGAGGGTGGAAGAAAGGGAACCCTCCTCTTGGCTGGTGATACTCGCAATACAAGAGGGTCACAGTTTACAAGGGAAATTATATCAGTTACAGCTGACAGAAGATATAATTGGATATAACAGTCAAATTTTCATTCACACTTAATTCAAAAATTAGCAGATGTGACAGTTAAGCTGTCTGGTGCTGTAGATAATACATCTGGATGTAGCTGATGGTATTCGGTTGTTTGTTTATAGAGTTTTTTTTCAATGGTATATGGGAAATAATATCTTATCATAAAATGTCTTGATAGGTCTATAGCTTAAAACTTTGTAAAGAAATTTGTTAAACTCATCCTACCAAACAATCCAAATCCTACAGTAAAATCTCTCTCATTAAGTTTCCACTTACTCATTTAGAAAAGTCTTAGCTGATACAGCCACTTCCTTTGTCAGTTTGTTACTGTGCTTTTCAATGTATTAACTGCTGTTAAATGAAGTTTCTAAGAGAGCTAACCCAATATGCAATGTGAATATATGACTCAGTAATTTGCATCTATATTTTGAGACAAATACAACTGTAAGTAGAGCAGTGCATATTTTGAAATACAAAGTATATGCTAGTCAACAGTAATCTTAATCTGTATGGACATTTCAGGAAAACAGTAAGAGCACACCCACCTTCCCCCCCTCCGCCCCCCCCAACACTCCAGTGGAAGCATCTCTTTAAATGTCATGATAACTTAGGAGGATTGTTTGCCATCTTCCATTTTTTGAAATTTGTGTCAAGACTAATGAAAGGAAGCCAGACAGAACATAACTACACATCTACTATACACATTTACTACTTAAATTCAATTTTTTGTTGAGCTAAGGCAGTTCTCTGAGGATCACTGAGGAAGTGTCTTCAAGATTCTCTTGAATAAATGGCTGAATCTGGACAGCAGAACCTTGCTTCAAAGTTATTTTTTTTTCTTTTTTCTCCCCCCTTATGTTTAATGATTCAAGCCCTGCTCTACCTAACCAGGAGGAGGAACTGATGGGAAGGCCTCTTCCTGCCAACAAAAATAAGAACTTATTTTTGGTCCAATAAACCTCTTAATTAAATCTGAAATTCCTTCTAATTTCTGTTCCAAAAATATAATGAATATAATGGTGGCAAAAGAAACAAACACAATTTGTTTTGGGATACTTTAAAAAGTAAAGAGGATCAGTCTATTTAGCTCTACACTCCTACCTTAGGCATTTTCGTGAAAGGCAATTTAATCTGAGACTTTAAACATAATTTTCAGTAAAATGTTTAAGTAAAATGTGTCACTAGTACACATTATGGCCTAGCAGAAATGAATATCCTGCTTTAGAAGCCTGGAGGGGGGAGCAAAAGGAATACAGGAGTATACTGAAGGCAGGTTTGGCTTTCTAGATCAGTTTTCCTCTAGTCCAAAATACTGCCAGTTTGGATGCTCTGTGTGTGTATGGATTGGGACACTGTCATGAGAAAAGGAAGAAAACCCTGCTGACTGATATCTTTCCTGCACAACAGAGGTCATGGTTAGTAGCTAATGTACTGTTCCTACTTGAACAGTTTAATTGTGGTTTCAGGCTTACATATTTTAATCCGTTGCCCTGTGTGATACTAGCTTCAATAACCACTTCTACTCTGTAATGCTATTGTAAAAGTCTATAACCAAGCCCATGAAGAAAAAATATACAGAAAACAAATGCTTACCATAGCAGCCCACATCCTGTAGCCCTAGAATGTAAGAACTAGTAAAGAAGCTTATTTTCTTGAATTCTCTCTGAAACTTAGCTGTTTCTTAACCACATATAGATAAGCTTCTGATTAGAACACTTTTAAAATCCACTGCTCCTGTGTTCTTTTCAGAGTGATTAAATACAGAAAATTACGAAACTTTCTACTGTTTCCATATAAAACACAGTTTCATGTTAAGATGAAGCATCTAAACCCAGGAAAGAATTCAGTAAATTCAGTTTTCATATGCGTCTCTGTGCCCCTTCTCCCCAGTGTCGCCATAAATTTCTGTAAACTGTACATGTAAATTCTTAGTCAGATCAGTAGACTAACAATTCTCCAGCACAATGAATATGTATATGTTGAAGCCCTGCATCTAAATAGGTGCTCTTAAATCTTGTGCAGAGCAGTTGTTATGAATAGCTTGTTTTCATGCCTATGCTGTGGGTTTTTTTTGTTTTCAGCACTGCCATTTTCAACACCTTTGCATTTTTACACGAAAGGAGATTAAGTAATGGTAACAGATGAAACTTCTTGATAGAATTATGGTTCTGTTTGTTTATCCTAGAATCAGAATCTTAATAACCACGTGTGTTTTTTCAGTTTAACTGTAGTGTATGGCTGTATTGAAAAACAGTTTTTTCGTCCTTTAATTTTTCAGCTATATACAATTTCAAAGGCACAGGAATACCACAACTACCCCTACAGATTGGTGATGTGGTCCATATCTTGGAGTCCTGTGAAGGTAAGCCAGTTGCCTTCAGGCTATAGGTTTCTCTGCATGAATAAATTAATCCTTTTACTTCACAGCAATTCCCCATGTTACATAAATAGTTGTCTAATGCTTTTATTTGTATTGGTGGTGGTGTTCTATTTTGAGAATCAGAAATGTTACAGTACATGTGGTTTTTTTGGGAAGCCATTACCAAATGAGGAAGTCATCAAGGTGAATGTAAAGTTTGTGAAGTTCATGCCAGCTTGTAATATACATGACGGAAGTTACATCAGATTTGATTGAAGTTTTAATGGGAGTACATTTTTGCCTCTAAACTAAATACTTGTTGCTAGGAGATATTCAGCACCCTAGTCATCCTATAGTATAGGATGGAAATCTAGTATGTTAAACTAGTCTGTAGGTCAGCACGATAGAAACATTTGTGAACACCATCCAACTTACTGAACATGCTAAACAGCAGAAGTCCAAGTCAAGTAATGCGTGATAGATAGTCAATCCTGACTGATCCAAACTTACGTAGTCGGTATGTGGAGGTATCTGACCAACTGACATAAGCATAAAATAAATACAAGCAGTGGAAGAATAAGTGAACGTAAAATTTTGTACATTTATGAAGCTGAATTCGTTGTTGATACTGTAGTGATAGTGTGTTCTTCCATATTGATTTATTCTGTACTTTCGCAATCTGATTGAATTCTCTCCCAAGTCTGCCAGAGCTACTTAAGTTTTTATTAGTATAAAGCAAAAGAGGGCAATTATTATTACTAAGTCAACAGTTAGGTATCTGCAAATGTCATTGTAATAGTAATTTATTTTCAATCTGCAGTGATGTTCTTGACCAGGTAAGAGTCAAAAAAAAAAAAGTGCTTCAAGCTTTGCAAAATGTATTGTAAAATTATCTTCTTCAACCTACTTCTGCTGTCTCTTAGTTCTATCTTACTAACTATAGTTATGTTAAACAGAAAGGCCAACTGCTGCATTATGCAGTTACAGAGACAGCTCAGTGTTGAAAGACACTTTGTATGTTGTGGTCATAAGGCTGCAAAGAATCTGAAGCTGTTTGAGCCCAGCCCATTCTACTTCACAGAGCTCTACGTTGTTTTGCATGGAAACAACAAAGTATTTGAGAGACGAGCATCTAAGAAACCATACCTCCGATGTTTTGGAGCACAGAAGCGTATTTTTTTCTTCTATTTGTAAGAGAAATTCAGTATCTCTAAGCATCAGTGAAAATATTGATGTCACTCACTAGACTATTAGTCAAGAGATGTATCTGTCAAAGTAATGAGTAACGATTCATGTCCTCTCCTAAAAAATGAAACGTCTGCATAATTCTTTAAGCCTCCATTCTAAACATTTTGGCTAAGAAAAAAGTACACTGGCAAACCAGAAACCTCTTCATCCCTGTATTGTTTCTGTTAATTGCAGAAAGAGCATTTCAGGTTTCTGACTTCTGTGGCACATTTGTTGTCAGCCCAGCCTAGCAAGTTGAGTGGTGATCTTATGTGGTTACTTTTTATCTTTTCTGAATCCTCTGCTCTTAACAGGCTATGTCATAGCTTGCTTTATGAAATACATTTGTCAATGAAGAAGTGGAATCTTTCATATCGTGCAAGTAAGGAAGTTCATCTTTTATCAGATGACTTAAAAATATGCTGCCAGCTGCAACTGAAGAGTAACCAACAGTAACAGGTTTTTTTTCCTGCGCTCATTTTATGTGCTATTTTAGTTTGTTTTGCATGCACAAAACGTATGCAGAGAACATACATGTGCAGTCACAGCAAATGGGATGAAATAGATTTTACACACTTGTTTGTAAATTGGAGACTATGTGCAAATAATTCAGTTTTAGAATTAAGTTGGAATTCTATTATTGAGAAGATACTTGAAAAAAATCCCAGTGCTGGAAAAGCCTGAAAAAAAATCTGTCCTGAGTCTTTCTTTTGAGGTCAGTGATCCTCCTGTGACTTTTAACATTGCCTTTCTCACAGTACTGTTTGGGGTCTGGGATTTTTCTTTTTTTTTTTAATGCTTTGGTTGCATGGCTGAAATACCTGTGCTGTGTTAGAAATGGTGAGAGAGAAAAGGTGGTAGGGAAGAGATAATATCTGTTCCTGAAATTAGAGTCAGAAAATGTATGCTTTTAGTGACAAAACACTTTCTTCGGGGTGAAATAGAAGAAGTATTCAATAGTTAAATACTGTTGCTGTGCAGGTAATGTTTCATGATGGAATGTGTGCATAGTGGACATCGCTTCTGCTGCAATTTAGTAAGGTTGAACTCTTCATTTTATGTTCTTTGTAGAAGTTTACTGTGACTTAACTGGGGCATAGATGGAACAAAGTCTGAATTAGTATTTAAATTGCCATTACTGCAATACTGCACTCTTTTCTTTCAGAAGAGGTTTCTAGTTATGAATGGAGCAGGAGCCCCATAATAGCCCTTCATTTTCTTGAGGTCCTAACTGGAACTTTACACTAGGAAGCTGCTTATTTGAGTTGGGTCCAAAAGCTGTAATTCCTTATGGGAGAAAGATGGCTTACTCTTTTACATTCAAGGAAGTTGGATATATAACAACTGTGTACTGTATTGGATTAATACCTCACCTAGAACACAATCAGAAGAGCTTCATGGGCTATCCAATATCATGAGTGATTTTGGTTGAGAGAGAGATGTGTGTGTGTGTGTGTTATATATCACATTACACAGCAGCTTATCCTATCTTTTTTTATGTTAGTGTGAGGGTGTTAAATTCTGTGTAAGATTATCTGTACTTGCTATGCAAGACTTGAAAGTAGACTATATAATCGTACTTGCTAATGTGCAAGTCATGCTAAATATGCTTCCTGATATTCACTTTACTTTCATCTAAGTATTTTTGAAGTAACTATTAATTTTTAAACATCCTATGCTAGATAGTTCTTACATGAAACAAAACCCATGACTTTATTATATGCTTTTTTTATGCCTATGTTCTGTCATACTAAGTGCACTCTTTCTTCCTTTTAGATTGGTACAAGGGTTATCTAGTAAGACATAAAGGATCAGAGGTAAGATCATGCTATTCATTCCTATGAGACTATTTTTAAGAAATCAACCCATGAAGTGGTTTTTTTCGTATCTCTTATTAGATAGTCTTATTTTGATGTCTGAAGTCAGCTATCTCCTTTCTCTTTCCTTTCAAGATGAATAAAATGATCAGCATTTGTCCTGGACAATGTTGGTAAATATTAGAAGTGAGGACTGGGAGAAGCAGATTAATGAAGAAAAAAATTACTGTGCCTTCAGGTTAACAGACTGATGAAGACCATTGTTTGAAATAACTTTTTGAGTTAATTTACTGCTAGATGTGTCTCTTTCTGCACTTTTTTCTAAGGATTCTTTAGGCTGCATTCAATCTAAATAACTGCCATAAGGCTTAAATTCTTAAATATATCTTTAATGTACAAAAATACAAATTAATTAAAAAAAAAGGTCAGTATTCTTATACCTAAAGATGGAAAGCCACAAATGAATAGTTTTTACCCTGGGTATCATGATTCCTGAGTTAAGTAGCAAGAAAATTACTTTTTAGTTACAAATGCACTTTTCTAGAAGAAAAGCATTTTTTTGACGTTTGCTCTTAGTATCAGGTTTTTTTTTAGGGAGCAGCAATGCAAAGGCATTTGAAGTCAGAGACTCATGCTCATGTAATATATTACAGTAAAAATGTCTGGTGGAAGTTGCTTCTCTGTAGCCTGGAAAAAGGATGTAGAAAACTTTCACAGCCACTTAAAAAGGGAAATCTGGGGAGCAGAGGGACAGTTGTTGGCAGAGAATATGCCATCAGAAAAAATCAGAACAGTCTTAAGTTGTCTATTTCTTCTTTTTCTTATTTTGTGTTCAATGGCTTGTAGGTATTAGCAATAACTTGCATTAACTTAAAGCAACTAATTTGTGTCTATTTTCAAACTGTATGTGATAGTAAAATATTTTCATTTCCTTTTGGAAGTATTAGATGCTTGATTTACTATTTCACTTCATTGCTCAATGACTGCACATCCAAACAGACAGAGGAATGAAGAATTTGTGATAATTATTGCATAATCATTTTCTCCAGACTTCTACCTGTTGTTTCTCATGTTCTATGAGCTCTGATACAACTGTATAGTACACCTTATTTGCTTGCTTCCATTTCTAGCTCATGCTAGAAATGCCAGGAAGCCAGGCAAGCGATAAGGTAGTTCACCATAAGTTCTTGATACAGCATAGTATTTCAGTGGAAGATACCCAAAGTAGTTACTATCAACTGGTTGTTCTGCAATAATTGAGGGTGGATATGAGAGAAAGGCTAATCGTCCTCCCATCCTGTCCAATACTATAACTGTGTTTCAAATACTGTGTTTTAAATGACATTTCTTTTGGCTCAAAATGCTATTGCTGTTTATTCTAACTAAAAATTTTATTTTAATTTATTAAAACTTAGTCTAAAACTAAAAAGGGAAAATACTTACCAGAACTAACCACTTCCTTTTAACTAATTCTTCATATTGCTAAAGAGTTTTATCAAGGTCAACATGAATAACATGTTTTAAGAAGTATTATTAATTTTATATATTAAGATTTCACTAGATTTACTCTTAATGGGACTTTCTTTTTTATTTTGCTTCTTCATGGACTCTTTTGAACTTAAATCTTAATGAAAAACTGTGGAAGTGATAAGATGCAATGATCCTATATCAGCATCTCTCCTTTGATTTCATAATCAAGCTGATCTCTAAATTAGACTGCATTTTTTTCCTAGAATGAGAAATGTATGGGCTGATGCACAGAGAAAATGTTTCTTTACTGTATTTAGTACTGTTTTCTGGGGGAGTAGGTGGGGGTGAAAGATGGCGTTTCTTATGAAGAAATGTAATTCTATGCATTCTATGTTTGCAGAAAAGGATATGACAAAACTTCTATTATTTGTCTGTCAAACAGAAATGCATCTAGCTGGACAGAAAACTAGATAGGCAACAGTTAATTTGGAGATTACAGTTTATGTTCATAGTCATAGATTTATGAAGAAAACTTAAAACAAGTGAGTTTTAGAAAGCTCTCATTTGTTACTTAAATGTTCTTGGAGAATAAGAGTGGATTGGTTTTTGTTTTTTTTTTTTTTGTCCTTCAACAGGGAGTATTTCCTAAATCTTTCATCCGCATCAAGGAAGTTACTGTTGAAAAGAAAAGGTATTGAATTTAACTGTTTTATTACATTAATGATCTTGTCTGCTAAAGAATGAGTTTTAAGGCATTTATATGCCTTAAACACAATAATTATAATATAAACCCATGAAACTCGGACATTCTTTTTCATTGTGTTAAATTTTCTTCTCTTTCCTAGACATACGGAAAATGTAATACCTGCTGAAATTCCTTTAGTTCAAGAAGTTACCACTACTCTCTGGGAATGGGGAAGCATCTGGAAACAGCTCTATGTGGTATGACATTTTTGCATGCCGTGTGTGGCCTGTTAACTAGTCCTATTTATGCATATTGAGGCTTTGTTCAATAGGTGTCTTTTCTTAGATGATGCAGGGCAGGATCTGAGAGGATTTAAGAAGTTACTACTTCATCACTGCTCAGATGATTGCCATTTTCTTCAGTGGCTTTAAATTAAAAGGCTGACTTACTGCTGAGGAGTGGTGTAACGTCATGCCTTTAGTTTCAATCTTGAGTATCCTGTACATGATAAATTTTTCATAATTGTTTCGTTGTAGAGTTGACAAGTTTCAAGATAGGAGTATCAAACATAACTAAGATGCATTTGAAAAAGAGTCACCGTGTTCTTGGGATGCTAGAACAAAAGTTGTTCAAGGGTTACTGGGAGCATGTAGCTATTAACAATTGGCAATTTCAAGAAGTCAGTCGTCTTACTTTCAACATCTTATTTTTACATTTCTTAAAGAAAAACATTTTTTCCATCTTGGAGAAAACTGTTTTTTCCTGTGAGCACTTTTACCAGTACATTAAAGTGCAATGAATTCAGAGGTATTAGTCAAAATGGCCAATACATCAGCATCTGTGTTCCTTGTAAGTAAGCCATCTAGTCATGGTGGTCTTTTGCACATGCTTGTAATGCCCACATGTAGTATAGAACTGTAGAAGTAATTAATGATTTTTTTAAATTATCTTTTTATTTCAATCAGACCTGAAATATTTTTGCAGGCCTCAACTATCCTTTATACAGAGACCAAACCTTTCTTATAATATTATCCCTGTACTTGGACTACAAGACTCTGAGAGACAAAATTTGAATTTGAAGGATAGAAGGCTAATTTTTACATTTGCATAATCATAGATATTTTGCATGTTGTAACCCTACATTAATCCTTACTGATTCTAGTGACTTGGTTATGAATTTTTGGCCATCAGACTTTGGTTGAAGTGATGACTGGAAAAACATCAAAAGATGGTGAATTCTCTAGTACCTGAGTAGTCTCTTCTAATGGATAACCTGTTTCAACAACTTGCACTGACTGCTCCAGGATCCCAGCCATTGGATTTTGTTTTTTCTCTGTTGGGGCAAAGAAATCTTGAAGACGGTGTAGTTTTTCCTCATTGATATATTTTTCTGAAACATGTCACTTCTTACCCTTCCTCTTGTTAAAGTCAACAATTAAAACTTTTGTTGTTCCAGTGAATGACACTGGAACTGCTTCAGTGACTTCTATGCATTCTCTCACTTTTCTCTTAAATGTATTAATACCACAATAAAATGTTGTTTTTCCCAGAGTGCTCTTATCAGTATCTCACACAGAAGTAAATTGCTTCTATAATGTTTTCTCTTGATGAGACTTAATTAACGAATTTTAAAATAGCACAATTAAATAAAACAAAAATAATGTAATTCCCTGTCCCCATACAAACTACTTAAATTTCATGTCATTTCTTTATGGTAACATGGGAGATTCTGTTCTTAGTAATTTGTGGGACGAGAGGAGGAAGGAAGCCATGCTCAGTACTTTGCCTAATTCTTGCTCCTGCAATCATTTAGCCTTAAATATGACACATCCTTTAATTGTCAAGACCAACGTTTCACTTCAACTTGAAGCTTGAAACCTATTGTTTTCTTTTATATCTTAGACAAATAAGAAAGAGCGGTTCCAGCAGGTACAGTCTATGATGTATGACTTAATGGAGTGGCGGTCGCAGCTTCTGTCCGGGACTTTGCCAAAAGATGAGCTCAAAGAACTCAAGCAGAAAGTCACTTCCAAAATTGACTATGGTAACAAGTAAGTGGCCTACATTGCTTCTGGAAAACATGATAAAGCACCCAGCTAGAACAGAGATGATTATAAAGTTTTCCTCTTTGCAGTTTTGTAACTCATTAACGTGAGATGTAGGCATATTGAATCTTCCTTTTCAAACTTCTCCCTGTTATTCCTGTGATAATAGTAGATACCATGTTGAGGCTTCTCATAGCAAATCACTTTTTCAAAATATTAATTTATTTGTTAATTATAGATATATGAGCTTGTCAATTGTAAAGATTTGAGGTCAGATAACTGGCCTTCATATGCATATAATATCAGTGTACTTGGCACCCAAAACTTGTCCATCCTTCACAAACACAGCCTACCTCTAGTAGTGTTATGCTACCACTTCAAAAGTAGTGCTGAGAGACCTTAGTGCGGTGGATGAATAGCAGAAGTCTTAAAAGTCTGAAGTGTACAGAGCCTTTGCTAAAGGCACCACACCACCACCCTACCCCTTCACGCCAATTTACTAGGGAATTTCCAGGCAGAACTCTGGTTCTGGTAATAGAAGTGAAACTACCAGGAACAGAATAGTTATATGTCAAAATGTCTTGTCTGCTTCTTGCTAATGAAAAGTCACTGCAACACAACACATTTTTGGCAAAAATGGGGTTATGTAGGGTCGAGTGGTGTTCCACCATCTGATAAAGGGGGAGAGAGAGCTTGGTAAACAGATCTTCATAGTATTGGTTTTACAGGCATTGGAATCTGCTTATATACTGTATGTAGCTATTGCAAGTGACTGTGGTTATTGTGGCCTGAAGGCCTATATGCAGCTGAAAGTCTTCAGTTTTCTGTGGCTAGACATAAACAATGACCACGAGCTATTATGAAACTCTTGTTGACTGTGATTTGGATACACAGATTTCTGATAAATTGTATTCTTACAGAACACACTATGGGAATACACATATCCTGCTACACTATGTGGAGCTGAATGGTCACTCCAAGACAGATTTTACTTTGAAATGCTCCGATCAAAGAAGCCTAGCTCTGATTAAGACAACACTAACGTTTCTTTGCTTTCAGACTTTTGTTTTCACACTCTTCTCTTCTTTCCGAATTATGAAACAGAAAGCTTCTTCCTTTAGAGGAGCAGGGGCGGAGGGGATGTTTAAAATGGTTTGGGATTGTATAGAAGAAAAATGCAAGTTGGACAGTATTTGTATGTACCTGTAAGTGTGGGGTTGACTTGTGTGACATGTGAAGGAAACTTGCCAAACTGTGGAGAAGGAATAAAGCGGAATGACAATAAAGGCCGAGTGGGTCATTGTAGGAGAGGAGATTGAACACCAAATCAGGAGAGGTTGTGGATAATCATGTAAGGTGATGAAGACGGCTTGCAGTCTGATACAGACTGCTTCAAACAACATTAACAGTGCCATAAAGGCAGCCAGTACATCTTAGAAATTGTGAAAGGTACAGTCTGGCACGAAGTAGACTAATTTTAGAGGGGGGTGGAGGAGTGAGATCCTGGATAGGCAAGAAAGGGTATCTTGGCTGAGGTGACACCGTGACACTGTGGGCAAGAATATGTAGGATGTACGGAGGTAAGATTTGAGTTTTGAATGTTGAGGGGGGGGAAAAAAAGGGCAGAAGGAAAAAAGGCATGATTTGTATGAGAGCAAAGGAGAACAGAGCATAGTAGTTAGTTAAGTAATGGGACCGGGAGAGTAAGAGAGCAACATAAAAGCAAAAGGTAACAGGAAAAACCTGTGCATCTTGATTACAAAGGTTATACATTAAAAAGTAAAAGAGATGAAGACTGCTTGAAGTCATTGAACATGCTGAATCTATTTTATGTGATAGCGATTTAAATGCTTTGGTGACATTACTATAAATTCCTGAAATTGATAAATACTGTGTAACAGCTTGAAAAGAAAATTGTGGGGTTTAGTTAATTTTTTCTTCAATCAAATACTGTTCCATGTATTTAAACTTACTTTATTGCTTTAAAACCTGAAGCAGCTCCTTCCGTGTTACATTTCTAAGCTTTATTTTTGTAGAAGGAAATAACCCTGCCATTATGCTCTTTGTATTTTCACAGGATACTTGAGCTAGATCTGATAGTTAGAGATGAAGATGGAAATATCTTGGATCCAGATAAAACCAGTGTCATCAGCTTGTTTCATGCACATGAAGAAGCGACTAATAAAATCACTGAGCGAATTAAGGAGGAAATGGTAGGAATGACTGCCCAAACTTAATGCTTTCTTTGCTAAAATCAAAATGAAAAACCAGTACAAGGGTTGAAGGATGTAACTTTCTACCATAACAGTTGCTGGAAACTTTTGCCTCTGACTGAACTAAGAGTAGATTCACATTCATGTGTTATAACTACAGCTAAGCCTCAAGTTGAGTTAGTTGCATTTGTGCACTGGATTCAGGCTGTGGGCTAGGCTGAAAGCCTAAATCCATTCTTGGATTCCTAAATGGAAATACGTCTCCTCATTCCATCTGTGGGCTACTCAATAGGCTGATTCACGTAGTGAATAGTTACATACTTGGAGTTCAGGCTGCAAGCTATGACTAACCAAAGCTCTTTTTTAGAAGATCTTGTGACAACACTAGTTGTTTGCTATGTGTTGCTGCTTGTTAGTTAGTCTGATGGAGTTGAAGAATATAAGCTCACTAAAGAGGAACTTGGGTGAACTCAGCATAATCTTGTGGACACCAGAAGTTAGCACGCCTAAGCAAAGCTGATGAGTGCATAAATTTCATCTTTTGAAATGCAAAGCAGGTGACCACACTTCCTTGGCCTTTTTCTATATTAAATCTGTTCAGGGACTTGTAAGATACTTGGGTTCTTTTCTTCATGAAAAAATAATAATAATGCCCATGACAAATCACTGGAAAACACCTTACGAGTTGTTCTCATCGGTGTCACTCAATAAATCTTGCTTCCCAGACACAAAAATGTAATTAACTGACAATATAAGGAAAATTAAACTTGTTAGTCTGCAGCAGACTGTGTTGACTTGTTTTAAAAATAGTGTCAAACAATGGATAAATAGAGCTTTAGACCATCAAATGTTAAGTAGCTGTTTCTAGGTAGTTAAAATGGGATGTAGGTAGAAATTAGGAGCCTATTTTTGAGTCAGTGAACCTGCTCAGCTGTGTCCTGATCTCAGCATATGTTACTTGTCTCCTCTTCAAAGAGATGTATTTTGTTTTGGTAGTGTTCCTAGCATAATGAAACCCCATTACGATGTGGATAGTAGGCCTTCTGCTATATCCTACTGTGTTCAAAAATCTCTTTCAGACTTGTAGGCTTGCCTCTGTAGTGACAGCTTGATACTTTCTCTTCTCTTTAAAAGTGGCGATAATATTTCACCCTTTATATAATTGCCCAGCGGCTGAAGAACTGGCCTAAGATATGGAAGATATAGAATCATAGAATATCTCAAGTTGGAAAGGACCCATAAGGATCATCAAGTCTAACTCCCTGCTCTCTTCTCCTAAAGGGATTTAAGTTCTTACAGCATAGCAAAGACATTGTCAAATCTTTTAGGCACAGCCTTTTACCAAAATGTTAGTAAAGGACTTCTGAATAGTTGTATTGAAAGCAGCCTGACTTTCTTGGGAGGTAAGGTTTTGAATACATTCATATACAGGAGGGAAACTTAACCCCTCTCTTTTCTCCTGAATGAAAGTAAATGTAAGATTTTGAAGGAAGGAAGGTTTGTGGAGGTGAAGGGAGAAGGGAAGAGAAACAGCTTAACTATTGTGTTCCTTGGAAATATTCATAAAATAAAGTAATCCGTGTTCCATTTCTAAAAGGAGACACCTACCTGGAAAGGATAATATGCTTGGAGTCCCATACAAAAGGAAGTTCTTACTCACACTGAGTAAGTCCCTAAGTACCGCAAAAGATTGATTTAAGGCATTTCTGTCATCAGCTTTTTCATATTTGCACACAGAGGTAGCTCCGTAGTCTGGGTGCAGTGTTTTGAAGAACCCAGTCTGAGCTTTTTATCTCCTTGCATACAGTGAAGGCTCTGGAGAGGAAGGTGGGATCTTCCATACCTATGTCACTTCTGCACTTTCTAACCTGCTAACTTTCTAGCTTTGTAGTAGAAAATTATGTTGATACTCCGATGAAGCATTGTGGAGGGTCAGAAACTTATTTGCTAGTCATGTCTGTGTTATTAAGAAATTATTTCAGAGGAATATATAGGGCAATGCTTATTGGCTGGAAACAAGTATTTTTCTCCTAATTTTCTATAATTTTTCAAGATTAACTGTTATACATGATAAAAAATGAAACTGCTTGTACTATCCCCCCATTTTAATTCATGGATTTAGCTAATGATTCTCCTCCTTCTGAGTAGTCAAAGGATCAACCAGATTATGCAACGTACTCCCGAATGTCGTCTTCCCCCACCCACAGCCTATACGTCTTTGTGCGGAATTTTGTTTGCCGAATTGGAGAGGATGCAGAACTCTTTATGTCACTATACGATCCACAGAAATTAACAATTATAAGGTAAGCTTCTTTTTTTTATTGTAAAAGAGTATCAAAAGGAGCTAGCCAAAATGAAGTAAAATAGTTGCCAACATGCTAGTAATGCAGAGAATATACAAATAAAAGGAAGAAAACAAAAAGAAAAGGGAAGTGGGGACAGTGTAGTTGTTGGCAGCTACTAAAGAATTCTAGGGTAAGGGACCCCAAATATTTTGATAGGTGATTCCTGGATTGAACATTTCAGAATTCTGGAGAAGCCTGAGACCACTTCAAAGTTGAGATTATTCTTGATGGGAGATGTTGTGGTGTCTGGAGTAAAGTGCTGAAACAGGGGGAAGGAGACAAAATGGGAGAACTTATAAATTCAAAGATAGATTAAGATTCTGTTGAGTATCCCCATCAAACAGACTGATGATGGTAGTGTTTCCTCCAAAAAAGGTGCCATTCTGTCTTATATTCAAGTTATTTTTCAAAACTCAGTGATGGTATTTTGCATAGCATTCTTCTTGTCTTTTCATCTATTGTCTGTTATGCAACGTTTGTTATGTACTGTGGTTTTTAATGTATTGTGAAAGGGAAGAATTTTAAAATCACATGACAATAAGATATTTATCTTCAAAACAGTGAGAACTACTTGGTGAGATGGGGGAGTAGAGGCTTTCCAAAGGAAATTGATATGCTCAACAATCTTAAAGTAGTGTTCACAGTAAGTGTTTTCCAGTTTACCTTACTTTGTACTTGCAAATCGGATTGTCTCTTCTCTGTGGTCACTATCAGAACTCCTGAAGATTGAGCAAGATGAAGAAGGAAGCAGAAGTAATCTTAGAAACACAGCAACATGACCAGTCATTGAGTGCTTTAAGGCAGTAACAATGTTTCAATGTCCTTTCTTCAAATCAATTTGCTGCCTCATAAATTTACTGATGACTTGATTTTTTTTTTTTTAAAATCTGCTGTACCTCTTGATTGCTACTATTTTCTCTATTTGTCGTACCTTATATTTTCTTCAAACTTTAAACTGTCAGGTTTTTCATCCTTTCTGTGGGCTCAGTTTGGTGGGTGTTTTGTTTTGTTTTTGTTTCTTTCTTCCATTGATTATTGAGGCTCAGTTTATTACTGGAGGTCCTGTTTAAATTTCACATCTTGGTTCTTCCCCAAGTAATATTTAAATTCTTTTTTGTTTGTATCCTAGGATCTTGGAAATAAAGACCTCAGCAGAGACAAAATATATTTAGTTTGTCAAATAGTCCGAGTTGGAAGGATGGATCTCAAAGACAGTAACTCAAAGAAATACACACAAGGACTAAGGCGGCCTTTTGGAGTGGCAGGTAACTGTGCTATATCTGAAGCAGGACCCCAGTGATACTTGCCAACCCTGGACCATCGAATCTCTGCCAAGACATGTCAGAATACAAAATAGCTATATCCACTATCTTCCATATTTAATTTTTTAAGTCCATAAAGACTGCATCTACATTAGCATTTTAGTTCAGGTCAGAAATGTGCTTTTGAATTTAATTTCCTAATAATTCATACTTACTGCTACGCAGTGCAAACCAAAGCACAGTACCACAGTGTAATAATAGAATTCCTTGCAGATGAAATAAAACCAACGATCATGTCCCCAGAGCACCACCAATGCACTCATACCTGTATTTGCAGGATTAGACCAAAACTAGTCTGAAGTAATTCTTCCTTTACACAACGTCATGTTTGTAATGTGGACTTTGCGCTAAATGTTCTGCCCTACAATTCTACCGCTATTGGGCTACACTGCTTGCTAGTGAAAAATCTGTATTTACCTTGAGGCACAAGAACATTAATACATACTATTCATAGATAAGAGGAAATATTTTGCAATGCTATTATATGTTTTGATGATTTTTCTTTTCTAGTTATGGATATTACAGATATCATAAAAGGAAAAGCTGAAAGTGATGAAGAAAAGCAGCATTTCATTCCCTTTCACCCGTAAGATAGTCATAGATATCTTTTTTTTTTTATATGCTCAAAAATATTTCTGTATCTCTCTGGCTGTAACAATCTGTGAAATGTTTCAAGAAAAAATAATTTTTCCTTTTAATAATTTTATGTTGTAATCGTGCTAATTATTTAAGTATCACTTTAAAAGGCACTTAAGACTTGACAGGGGTTACACAGCATGTTAAATGAATGTATATTTCTACGAACGTGCTCCTTCAGAAAGCTGGTACCATGTCCTATTTAACAGCGGCAAACAGGAGGAGCTGGAAGCCATTGTGCAGCGGGGTAGCTATGACTTGGTCGCCATCATGGAAACATGGTGGGATGAGTCTCAGGATTGGAGTGCTGCAATGGATGGCTATAAGCTCTTCAGAAGGGACAGGCGAGGAAGGAGAGGCGGTGGGGTAGCCCTGTATGTTAGGGAGTGCTTTGACTGTCTAGAGCTCAATGGCAGTGATGATGAGGTCGAGTGCTTGTGGGTAAGGATGAGATGCTTGTGGGTAAGGATGAGAGGGAAGGCCAACAAGGGAGTCTGTTACAGACCACCTAACCAGGATGAGGAGGCAGACGAAATATTCTACCAGAGGCTGGCAGAAGTCTCACAGTCGCTAGCCCTTGTTCTCGTGGGGGACTTCAACTTTCTGGATGTCTGCTGGAAATACAACACAGCAGAGAGGAAACAGTCGAGGAGGTTCCTGGGGTGTGTGGAAGATAACTTCCTGACGCAGCTGGTAAGCGAGCCCACTAGGGGAGGTGCCTCGCTTGACCTGCTGTTCACGAACAGAGAAGGACTGGTGGGAGATGTGGTGGTCGGAGGCCGGCTTGGGCTTAGCAATCATGAAATGGTAAAATTCTCGATACTCGGTGAAGTAAGGAGAGGGGCCAGCAAAACCGCTACCATGGACTTCCGGAGGGTGGACTTTGGCCTGCTCAGGACACTGGTTGAGAGGGTCCCTTGGGAGACAGTCCTGAAGGGCAAAGGGGTCCAGGAAGGCTGGACGTTCTTCAAGAAGGAAGTCTTAAAGGTGCAGGAGCGGGCAGTCCCCAGGTGCCCTAAGAAGAATGGGCAGGGAAGACGACCGGCCTGGCTGAATGGAGAACTCTGGCTGGGACTCAGGAAAAAAAGGAGAGTTTACCACTTGTGGAAGGAGGGGCAGGCAACTCGAGAAGAGTACAGGGATCTCGTTAGGTCATGCAGAGAGGAAATTAGAAAGGCAAAAGCCCAGCTAGAACTCAACCTGGCCACTGTCGTGAGAGACAGACCCGTGCTGGCTGGGCCTGATCCCCTGGTTGTCCCGGACATGGCTTGTGAGAGCCCTCAAAACGAACCACTCCATAATCTTCCCTGGCACCGAGGTCAGGCTGACCTGACCGGCCTGTAGTTCCCTGGATCCTCCTTCCGGCCCTTCTTATAGATGGGCGTCACGTTGGCAAGCCTCCAGTTGTCCAGGACCTCCCCCGTTAACCAGGACTGCTGGTAAATGATAGGAGAGTGACTTGGCAAGCTCCTCCGCCAGGTTCCTCAGTACCCTCGGGTGGATCCCATCCAGCCCCATAGACTTGTGAGCGTCCAGGTGGCGTAGCAGGTGGTTAACTTCTCCCTCTTGGGTTATGGGGGGTTTATCCTGGTCACTGTCCCTGTCTTCCAGCGCAGGGGGCTGAGTACTCTGAGGATAACTGCTTTGACTATTAAAGACTGAGACAAAGAAGGCGTTAAGTACCTCAGCCTTATCCTCGTCCTTGGTGGCAACATTCCCCCCTATATCCAATAAAGGATGGAGATTCTCCTTGGCTCTCCTTTTGTCATTAATATACTTGTAAAAACATTTTTTGTTTCGGCACCTCAAATACTGTGTTCAGTTTTGGGCCCCTCACTACAAGAAGGACATGGAGATGTTGGAGCATGTCCAGAGAAGAGCAACGAAGCTGGTGAAGGGCATGGAGCACGGAGCACAAGTCTTATGAGGAGCGGCTGAGGGAACTGGGGTTGTTTAGTCTGGAGAAGAGGAGGCTGAGGGGGGACCTCATCGCGCTCTACAACTACCTGAAAGGAGGTTGTAGCGTCGTGGGTGTTGGTCTCTTCTCCCAAGTAACGAGCGATAGGACGAGAGGAAATGGCCTCAAGTTGCGCCAAGGGAGGTTTAGATTGGACGTTAGGAGAAATTTCTTTACTGAAAGAGTGGTCAGACCTTGGAACAGGCTGCCCAGGGAAGTGGTTGAGTCACCATCCCTGGAAGTATTTAAAAGACGTGTAGATGAGGCGCTTACGGACATGGTGTAGTGGGCATGGTGGTGTTGGGTTGACGGTTGGACTCGATGATCTTAGAGGTCTTTTCCAACCTTAATGATTCTATGATTCTAAAACCCAAGTTAAATAGTTATACATACTCAGCAGTAAGTTTTACAAGTATGGATAACTAGTAATTTATGTGCTTGATTCTGTTTTGAATTTGAGAAAAATCTGCATAAAAATTGGGTTTCAGTTAAAAAGTAGTTGAATTGTCATACACTATCTATCTTCAAAAGAAATGCCGGACCAGCTGCCTAAAAATGTGATACTTGCAGATCAAATGCATAGATGCCAGTATTCACTGGAAACATGTTTGTGCATTCTACATAGCACTGCTGCTATATACTATGGAGAATAAATTTAATTCTGGAAGACCCAAGTATGACACACTGGTTTATTATTTCACTTCTTCACAATTCGATCCAACAAGTTTGTTATGTGAGAATTTGTTTCCAATTTCAGAAGTAGCTGAAAAAAGTTCAAAGTTCATTCGTGTGTCAGGCTGTCTATCAGGGAAAGTGGACTGGACTGGCATGTTGGTGAATGCATTCATGTTGTGGGTTCCTACAAAATGATAGCTTTCATATTGTCAGTCTGTCACAAACTGCCATTCCTAAAGTTGTCGATTTAATCTTTTTCACTTCAATGTAGACATAAGCTTAATGTGAGTGGTCTGCAACTCAGAGTGAGAGATAATGAAATTACAGAATGTATCATAACAAGGTCAAGTACAGCAAAGAGGACTGAGGCTGTTTGTCATCTATGTTCTGAATGGTGTCTGATATATCTAGCACTTAATTCCTAGTAGACATTGTTTTTTCTCCTGCAGGGTAGTGGCAGAGAACGACTTTTTACACAGTCTCCTAAGCAAAGTCACTGCATCAAAAGGAGACAGTGGTGGACAAGGTAAAGTAGATTTCTTTTTTTTTAAATTTTATTTTTTTTAAGTAAAGTAACAAGGTCTTTTTGTGGAACTTCATTCTATATTGTTTACATTTTAGAGAAAGGCTTTTAGTTAGAGCTGTAGCACTGCCATGGAGCTGGGTCAACTTTGAAGCTGGAAGTGAAGAATCATGAGTTTGTTGCACAATCTTGGAGGCTATTTAAATTAGTAGCTACAGTTTTGGATTAGAGACCTTTTACTTTCGGCTAAAGGAAGTGGGGGAAGTGAATTCTTATCACTGTTTTGGTGGGTAGAAAACGCAATCATCTGAAGAGAGAATTTTTTTTTTTCTTACCATAAATGTAATCTTTCTTTTTTTTTTTTTTTCCTTTCTAGGTCTCTGGGTAACTGTGAAAATGCTCGTTGGAGATGTGATTCAAACTAGGAAGGACTATCCACATCTTGTAGACAGAACCACAGTTGTTGCTAGAAAGCTAGGATTTCCTGAAATAATCATGCCAGGTAGGAAGTGCTTTGTTCTGTAATAGGAATGGATTGGTTTTTTTTTTTGTTCCCTATGTTAATGAGCATCAGCTGCAGCCTTATTTACTTACTTTTGTAATGGGTAACTCAGAGGCTCTTTAGAATTCACTCTTCTTTTGCTCCAATATTAGAGGCTTATATAAAATAGTGAAATACTTGGAAAGTATTTTCTAGTATTTAAACAGAAAAAATAAAATCAAGACAGTGAGGGATAACCCCAGCTCCTTGTACATAGCCTTCTTGTCTTCTAAGTAGATTATGGTGGATGCTTACTTAAATTTTAAATTAACCTTATTTTTATTGTAATTTATCACTGTCCTTTAATAATAATAAACGTATGAGTTTACAATCTCTTGATTTTTTGGATTTATGGTAAGATATTTTCCAATTGAAGTCACTCACTGTCTGCAGTGCTCTTTTTTTAAAAACAAACAACACCCCCCAAACCCTTCAATTGAAATCTCGATACTTCTTTTAAAAGAAGTCATTAATTTGTTCACAGGAGAAAATTAAAATACGAAGCTCCCTCTAGAAAGAGAGCTGTGTATTTGGGGAAAATTCAGTAATGGCATCATCCATCACCTCACCGGCAGGTGTCAGTGCAGGACGAGAATTGCTTCAAGTCACTTCGAGGACTCCCATTTGGTTCGTTTCACATCACATTGTAGTATCTTCTTAGCTAAGAATAAGTTCAGTTGGAAAATAAGACATTTTTATCTGTTTCACTGCAGAAAAAGAGGTACTCTCGTGAAGTTCAATTGACCCTGTGCTCTCACAGCATTTTCATTGATTTTTAACCTTTCCATTTCTCTTTTAGGAGATATAAGAAATGACATTTATATTACATTGCTGTATGGAGATTTTGACAAATACAATAAAACAACTCAGAGAAATGTGGAAGTGATAATGTGTGTCTGTGATGAAGAAGGAAAAGTAATGCCAGTAAGTTGTTTGTTGTGGGTTTTTTTTTTTCTTCTGTATGATGGACATAGAAACATAAGTTACCTTATAGGAGTAAGTATAATGTCTTATAAATTTTTATAAAATACCATTGTGCAAAAACCTGCAGTGCTCTCACTTGTGTTGTCTTGTGACATCTCATAACTGATAAGTTCTATAATGTTTAAAGTGACATATCTATTAAAGTCCTATAAAACTGTAATGAGAAATAACACTGAATGACCTATTTTAGCTGTGCCAAGGAACAAATGCTGTTTCTGACAATTACTGCATTCTTACTCTAGGGTTTTTCTTGTGGAAATTCCCAGAAGAATGCAATTTGTACATTAAAATTTTAGAAGTACCATTTCTACTACATAACAAACCCTTAATTTGTGCCAGGAAGACTATGTCATTGTCCCTTGAATGAAGTACATGGCAAATAACTAAATTAGTGACAACAGAGGAGTGTGGACACTGTACATATGCAACATATTTACAGTGTCTTTTTGCTTGTCTACTTACATTTTGAGGAATTTTTGTCATTTCCTTAGGGCTTTTTAACACCAGTTCAGTATTCAGGGGGATTTTTGGCCCTTCCTTTTCCAAGATTTATACTCTTCACTGTGATCATGAGGGTGAATTCATAATGATGCTTCTTGAGATAAAATAAAGATGGAGTAACTCATTGTGGCTCCTGACTTGCTGAAGTATGTTTATGAACTACAATTAAATGCTTGACCTAAAATTTAACTTTGAAGCTTGAATGAAGAAAATCCTAAACCCACATAATGCTTAGGGTCCACACAACAAATTGTAACCCTGATTACAAAACACTACCTATACATATGAAAACACCTAACCACATGGCTTGCATGTATGGAAGTTAACTGTTGTGAAATCAACTTCAGCAACCTCTATTCTGTCTATTCACAGATAATATGCTTAAAATAGATATACCAAAGTATTCCTTAAAGAAATTAACCTATTGCAATGTATTAAATCTTGTGTTCCAATATTATGTATGTTCAGTTCTGTAGATGCACCCTTTTTCCAAATACTAGGAGAAGGTGGATTTGTCACTTTGTCTATGATCTGAAATATATGTTCAAATCATGCCTGCTTTCTGTGGGTAATATGCCTTAGACATGTTGAAGCAACAATTTTGAGGAGTTAATGGAAATCCTGTTGAATGCAAATAATAACAAAAGTAACGGGTTTTCCCTTTTAGCCTCCAAAAAATAAATGAATACCAATAAACTTTCCCACCCATGAATTTATATTAATTTCAATGTTTCTAATTATCCATGAATCAGGTATACGTCATGAAAACCAGGTATACATTCACTAAACAGGAAACTGGTTAGCTCTGTTTAGGTATCAAACTAGTTCCAGCTGAAGAGCTAGCACTAGATTTAGTGTTGCATTTAAAAGGCCTTTTGTTCCAAATGAATGTCACAGAATACATTCAAACAAGTTGGTGCATAAACTTTGAAAAATCTCCATTCAGGCAGATGAGACATACCTTTCTGCAGTTAAATCACTCTGACCAGACCTTACAAATCATCTTCAGGTATCAGCATCACACCCTTCTTGTCACAAGGCATCCTGGTGTTTGAAGCACGCTTCTAAGATTCACTGGATTTTCAGCAGGAAAATTGCACCTTTGCAGTAATTAGTGTAGCCTGTATAGGGTTAGTTTCATCTGTGCCTTCAGTAGAGAATTTAATGTTTGCTTCTTTCATGCACTTCAGTTTCGTGTCTGATGCCTGGTGTCGGTGATCTTGCTTCTTCAGTTATCAGCATTAGCAGTTACTCTGCATGTACAAACCTCAACCAACTCAGCTAGGAAAGACGGATGTAGGCCAAGTCTCTTCACAGATTCACTAAACAAACTAAATTCCTAGGATACAACAAATTTTGAACTTGATCAAAACTTTAAGTTGGATCTGTACCAGTTCTGATAGTCATTAGAGAATGGGAAATTCTAAATGTTGAAAAAAAGCAGGAGGGCGTACTGTTGGTGCCTCTACAACATTTAGTTTGGAAGTCACCTCTGGTATGCAGCCAGACACTCCTGAGATTCTGCTGGAATAGAGTAAATTCTGCTGGAATTTTAAAGTAAATGGAGAAATAAATGGAATAATGAAGCTAGATTATTTTTACTTTCTGTGTTTCTTCTACTAATTGAGATGATGCCTTGGTTACTTAAGTTCATCAGTTTGAGACGAGAAATCAAGTCTGTATATGCTCATCACCCAGCTCTTCTCTTAGAGCCCACTGTGTAACCCCTGTAAAATGCGATCTATGGGTACGTCCAGTATAATTATGGAAAATATTTGGTTTATTTATGTTCAGAGGCTTGGAAAATGCAGTATCTTCATATTAATGTTTCCTCTCCGTTGGTGCTTTCATTATTATTTAATTTTGAATGATGCCAAATTCAAACCTGCTTGTTAAAGATGGGTCTTCATGCTGCACGATTTGTGCTGGTCCTGAACCTGTAGCTTTCATGGAGTGTCTCCAGTCTCCAAAGGCCCCGAGCTGGAGCTGCGCAGGGCCTCGGGGGCAGCCCGGCCCAAGCGCTGGGGCCTGTGAACCGGGGAAAGGTCTGCCTCAGCTCCCAGGCCTGAGCCAGGGCCCCGGTGCCCTGCAGGGAGCAGCTGTGCACTCCGCACTGCTCTCAGCGCCATGGCGGTTTTAGGAGGACGTGAAGGCGCTGTGGCGCCCGGGGACGCCGTGGCTGCGCGGCTGAGGGCGGGAAACGGAGCCCGGGGCAGGCCTGGCCGAGCGTGCTGCGCCCGCCATGGCTCCGTACCTCAGCCAGCGCTTCGTACCTCAGGCAGCGCCGCCTCGCAGGGGTAAAGCGGGAGGGGGCTGGCGCCAGGCGGGCAACGGTCGGTCGGCCTCGCGCGGGCCTCGGCGGCGCGCTGAGGTAAAGCTGCTGCCCGCAGGCAGGGCCGGGATTCCCGGGGGAGGCTCCCGTTCGGTGGCTTGCTTCTTTGTTTGGTTTTGCTCAAGTCATAAAAAATGACAGAAATTAATGAGCGACTAAGCACTGTTTTTTCCCTTCTTTTTGTAAGAATGCCGTTTGCTTGGGAGCGGGGGACAAACCCGTGAGTGAATATAGATCAGTTCTTTACTATCAGGTCAAACAGCCACGTTGGATGGAAACGTTAAAGGTATGGTGTAGATACTTTTCACTTGCTTTTTTCTCTTCATTTTTTGGTACCTCACACAGAAAAGTTGCACAGCATCAGCTTTTTCTAAAAATTAATTTGGTCCTGAATACAGGTAGAAGGATGGAGCCTTAGTCATACATCAGTTATTAGAGATACATGATTACTGAGGCTTAAAATTTGGCCTAAAAAATGATGTTAAGATTTTGTTCAGCAAAACAAATGAGGTCATCTTAGATAACCTTATGTCCTAAGATGGTTCATCAAAAATGAAATACTGCATTTGTTCTATTGCAGTGAAACAATGGAGATGAGGAGCTTCAATTGCATGATTTGGGGGGGGGGAAGCCCCCCAAACCGAAACAAAAAAAACAACGCCCTCCTAAGATATTACGATTTTTGAGAGAAAACACTGACTTGGTTTTCTTTCTAGAGGCACACCAATAATTATCTAATCTAGCTTTAATGTCTTTGATTGGAAAATGCCCAGAAGCTTCCAGAAGTAGTTCTTAGAAAGCATATCTCGGACTTTTGTTGAAGATGACTGTTGAAGACAGTATTGCCATGTATGATAAGACTGTAATTACTACACTAAGGTGTGTTGCTGAGATTGGGCAGGACAGGGAGGGAATGGAAGTGTGATTTGAAACAGGAGCTTATTTGTTGTTTTGAAAGCATTGACCCATTCTGTTTTTTGCTTAATATGCTAGTTTCTTTTTTAAATTATTCTATAATTCAGACTTTTATACGGAATCATTAACATTAGATCCTTCTGAAAAGTGTAGTTAATGCGAAGAAATGTTATGGAATAAGAATTGTAAAGGGAAGTTGTGAGTGAACGCAAAGGAGTACAAGTCTTTACAATTTTGGAACTATAAACTTGATAATATAGAAATTTGTGCTTTTTCTTATGCAGTTGGCCTTTTTTTGTTTCATATTTCTTATGAGTAGGTATGCTACTTTAAGAATAAAGCAGTCACGATTTTCTGGGATTCTACTTGGGGCTTCAAAACTGAATTTAATCACAAAAATATACTCAATTTATTTTGCTAGAATTTTCTTACCTTTTTCACCTGTTTATTAAATTGATCGTTAATTTATGTGTATGAAATATGGAAGTTTCGTAGTACAGAGGTGTTGCGTAATGCTGTATGGTTAACAGGGTAAGTAATAAGACTGCAGTATACTTATTTTCTAGCGTACAAGCACCTCTGTGCTTTAGCTCGCTGGGTTCAGTGCTTCATTTCTTTGATGGTGCTAGACTTTGAGCAAAGTCTAACAGATAATTGCTTATCAGCCACTACTTCTGCTACTGTGATCAGGCTCAATAGTTTTAAATGGTCTGTGAAAGGCATGACGGAGCCAGCAGAAGTGGTGCTTGCTTATTCTAAAATAGGAGCTCATTACAGGTGAAACCACCTTCCCCTCCCAATAACTCTATTCATTATTTTCTGATTTTACAACAGGTAGCAGTCCCTATTGAAGACATGCAAAGGATACATCTGCGCTTCATGTTCAGACACAGGTCATCTCAAGAGTGTAAGTAGGAAATTTTTACTTTAGTAAATTTTAATTCATTGATGGGTAGTTAACTGAAAATACTTTGTTTTGCAGCTAAAGATAAAGGAGAAAAGAATTTTGCAATGGCCTACATAAGGCTAATGAAGGAGGATGGAACAACTCTTCAAGATGGCATCCATGATTTGTTAGTCCTCAAGGTACTGGATCAATTTTTTTCCTTTCTTTCCCCCACGAGACACCTTTTTTCACACTGTTGCCTTTGACTGCATTGTTAATTTTCTTAGTGCTAGATTAATTTTATTATTCTATCGAAGATAAATATTATGGTATCTGAATAAAAGGTGAAACTTGTTCATGGTCAGTAAACATTGCACTAAATTTTAATTAGAGAGGATATTATCTAAGCACAATGAGAGACGGTTACTCTTCCTACTATTTATACTGAAGTTTGTGCTTTTGGCCTTCTGTAGTATAGAGGAAGGCATGCTAACGCTCAGTACCTGGATGTGTACCATTATTCTTGCTGAAGGGGGGAAAGTGTTGTTTTGATTCATTTAGAATCTTTGTCATGTGAATAATCAGGGAATGTAATCTTAGGGAATTGGTTGTTTGAAACTGCTCTGTGTAGTTACTCAGATACAAAAATGAAAGTTTCAGGAATTTGATTTTGGACGTGAAGAATAGTTTTGGCTAGCCCTGATTGGACACAGGTAGCATTTTTGACTTTGAACTGAAGCAGGGAACGGATGTTTCAAGATTGGTTTTTTTTGTTGCTGTTTTTTTCCCCTCGGAGAATACTGTCTAGCAGGAGCTAAGAACCAGAAATCACTTCCAATACGGAAGAAATTTTACTTTAGCTATTTTTTAGTGCTCTTTTCAGTAAACTAGTTTGCCGTAACATTAATGGCAAGTGAGATGCATACAACTAAATCAAGTTGTTTGGTATCCAACAAAGATTAATGGCAGCGTACAGTTAGTTATCTTTTCTTTGTTGATATCAACATTGATAAATACTTAGATCAGAAGGAAAATAATGATCACATTGTATGACTGTGTGGTTAACGCTGGTTATGAAATTCCATCTTATTCCTGCATTAACCTGGAAATTTTTCCTTAAGTGGCAGCGTAGATGAAAAATGCTAAACTGAGTTGATCTAGTTTACGTTTGGGAGAAATAGACAGATTTTCTGACATATGTTTGCCTATTCTAGTATTAAACACAGTAATTTAAGCTGTTTTAAACAGTCGTACATTTGGCCTCTCAAAAGAAGTCATTTGAAAATCGCAAAGTTTAAACAGCGGACTTTATTTTCATTGCCTTCAGGCATTGAATCTTCTTGAGAGACTTTCGGATCAAAATTTCAAGTCTTTTCCCCATTGTCTGTCTAACTTGTCTCAAAGAAGTCGTCAAGATTCTCTTCTGGTTCCAGAAATTCTGAGAAGTAATTATTTGGCAAGCTTGATACAATCATAAAAGTTAATAATGCTATTTGTTTTGCTGTGTAAGGATTTTGTCTTTTGTCTGTCTAGGTCTCTTTATAGTCAATTTTTAACCTTACTTCTTGTTTGATAGGAAGTAGAGACTGCACACCTACAGTCATTGAATCAGATACAAACCCAAAACTTCAGAAAATCATTCCAGATTATGGTTTTTGTAACTCCTTGATTATGCACAATTGTAGACTAAGGGTCTGCAATTGAGTCAGATCTGTCATGGTGTTGCAGCTTTAAGTGACAGAGCTCATATACTCATTGGGGACATTTTCTTGAGTAGTTTCGATAAAGAAAAATTATATTCTCTAAACAATTAGGAATATGGTTTTTATTGTTTTTGTCTAAAAACTGCTTTCCTGTCTGGGGTATGAATCAAAAGTTGAGACACAAAAAAATCTGTGAGGGTTGTGGCGTGCAACTTGATGAAATAGAGGAGGGAAAAATACCTGTTGGCTCTCTGTTTTTGTACTATTCATTCTTTATCCTTTAGTGCATGCTTTTTGTTTACTGTTGTACAAAGTGCAAAATAAGTTGTCGCCGAAACCAGGACATAAGTCTAGTTTTAAATCCAGTGGTGTGAAATATGTCATAAATGGTATGTTGTTTTTCAGGGGGACAGTAAAAAAATGGAGGATGCTAGTGCTTATTTGACATTACCTTCTACGCGTCAACACATAGAAAATAAAGGAGCAACCATAGTCAGGAACTCCAGTATTGTAGGGGGGCTTTCAGTAAACTCACGAGATGCATTTTATATTTCAACTCTTGTTTGTTCTACAAAGTTAACTCAGAATGGTATGTATCTTCTAAACATGTAGAAGTTTTAGAAAGAAGACGTTTACACAAATGATAAACCACATTTTAAATTTTAATGTCTGTCCATTTATTTTTTTTATTAGTGGGCTTACTAGGTCTCTTGAAGTGGCGTATGAAGCCAGAGCTGCTTCAGGAGAACCTGGAAAAACTGAAGATTGTGGATGGCGAGGAAGTTGTGAAGGTACATCTTTATATAGTTATTCTAATAATAGTTATTCTTCATGTCCCTTCATGCCATGGCAGAAAAAATGCTACATAGTTTCAGAAAGAAAAAGAAGCTGGAGGGTCAGTTACAGGAAACATAAGAACTTAAAGAAGCCTGTCAATTATACTTTCTTTTAAGAGTGTCATTCAGTGTAATGCCTTTGTTAGGGATAGTTTGCAAAAGACATGAACAAAGCTCTTCATTAGAGGCAGCAAGGAAGCAAGCACCTGGACAGGATTCTTCATAGTGTTAGCCATTTTTTTTCTACTTGTTACTCCCAAACATCTCTGGTATTGGCTACTGTTAGGCTGTGGAGATTTGCAAGATTACTGGTCAAATTTCCCTGCTTTCACTGGTGATTAATTTATTAGAATCCTTTTCTACTTTCTATTGGTTTATTTTGCTGAAAATTTTGTGCATGAATGGAGAATTCAATACCAAGAGTATTATTTGGAGTCATTGCTGCTTTGGTCAGGTGCTTATGTATATGTCACAGGTAAGCTTTAATTTTGAGCGTGCACAGAAAATTTTATTTTAAAAACTTGATAGGATATAAGGCAGTAGCAGTAAAATATTTTCCACAATCTCTGTTCAACTGTTTGCTTTTTGTCTATCTGAAACATTACAAACAATTCCTCCTGCTTTCTTTACAGTTCTTAATATTAATTTACATGTTGATATTAAAAAAAAAAAAAGTGTTTTATGTACCCAGTGAAGTGCTTTGTTAATTTAATGAGTATCATATGAATAAAAACTTGTTAATGTTTTGGAAAGTCACAGACTCCAGCATTCAGATTAGGAGTCTATTACATTTGTGTTACACTTTAAATATAAGCATTAGATGCCTCTCTTGAGAGAAGGAGGAAGGAGAACTTAAAAAAAAAAAAAAAAAAAAAGAAAATTTTAACCAAACAAAGAGTTGGGTCCCAAGTCAATGAGGTGCTTTCCTTGGATTTAAAGCGGGCTTTGAATCAGACCACAGAAGTATGAAGTGTGTTTTTAATCATCATGTATATGTGAAAATAGCAACTATTAATCTGTATCACTAAGGAACTAGGAATGCAGTTTTAGATAGTTATCTCATTGATATAATATTTTTAGCTTTTCCATAAGCTTTGAGTTAAATGTGTATTATTGATTGCTCATCTGTCTGAGGATGTAATTTCTTAAACTAGAGCCTAAATCTTTGGAAATGTTTTCTGAATTTAAATGATGTTTCAGTGAAGGCCTTTAAAATTCTAACTTGAGGGAAACCAATTCTATTCTGTGAAAACTGACTTGTGAGATTTTTCAAGTTGAATTGGTTGCCAGTTTATCATTTCATGTTGTTGTATAGTTTCTCCAAGATACGCTGGATGCCCTGTTTAACATCATGATGGAACATTCGCACAGTAATGAGTATGACATCCTTGTCTTTGATGCATTGGTAAGAATCAGCACCGAAGGATTTTATTTGTCAAAGTAAAGGACCCTAGAATTTTGAATGAGCTATCAAGTTGTTAATTTCGGAGAATTAGTTTTAAAATCTCTACAGAACAGATGGAATATTACTGTTTGACTGAAAAGCAAATTTCTCTAAAAACTCTTAAATAGTAGATTGTCAAAAATATTTCAGAAGACTAATATTTAAATTTAAAATGTGACTTTATGAAAAATGCTAATTATGTCCATGTCTCTTTAGATATATATCATAGGACTCATTGCAGACCGTAAGTTTCAACATTTTAACACGGTTTTGGAAGCGTATATCCAACAGCATTTTAGTGCAACATTGGCATACAAGTAAGTTTGTTTTCTCCTCTTCTTTTTCTTTTTTTCTAAACCTCTACCATCACATTAAAGAAAGTAAATCCTGTTTATGACTTTTCTGATGTAATTAATGATGACTGTTGTTTTGATGCTGCTGTTTGCTTACCTGGAAACAAACCTGCGTGTGAGAAACACATATGCTTATAAGTAGAGTTAACTGACAAATAGTAATTGATTTGGGGTTAAATGATTCTTTGGCATTCATTTTTCTCTTGTCTGGATTTTGCTGTGTCTGGGCACTTTACCCTGTATCCTGTCAAATTTGTCAAAAGATACTTAACTGTAAAGCCTTTCCCTTTACATTCCTGGCCTTAACCTGAAATGCTCTAAGTGAGGACTTGAGGATGTCCTTAACCTATTTATACAGATTTCCGTGTATTCTTTTACAGAAAACTAACTCATGGGGAAAAAAATTGTTTGGGAACTGTCGAGTCTTCATGTGCAGTTCAGTCTGATATTGCACCAGGAGGGTTTCAGTGCAGTGAACTGGAATTTTGGTATTTGTTATGTGGTCTGCTGTGAACTGGAGTATTAGTATTTGTTACATGGTCATGCCAGTGGGCAGGTGGACAGAATTTTTTTTTTTAATTTATTTTTGGAGCTTCCAGGTAATGTCCAGATGAGAAGACATGGATTCATAAAAGAGAATAAAAACTGTAGAGACATGTTATACAGTAAATTTAATACTGGATTCCTTCTTCATTTAAAAAAGGTTTTTGCAGATGATGGTAGGATAAAATCACTTTGAATTATGAAGAAAGTTAATATCTTCAGTTAGTGCTGATCTTGGGGAAGGTCTGTAACAGGATAGATGTATTTTTTTCACCTACATGAAGTCTTGTTCTGGCAGCTTAATGGGGTGGCAGATCGAAGCAAACTTTAATTTGGGATATGAATAATACATGGAAGACCTTAGCTGAAGGCTTAGAATAGTTGAGGATATCTTGTAGTGTCCTGTGCTGAGTTTGCATCAGTTCCAATTCAACAGGAAACGTCATGCGGATTGTGCATTGGAACATGAGTTTGTTAGAATTGAAAGGCAGTAATGCGGAATCAATCCTTTCTCACATTCTGGGAAAGTTGAAGTTAGCATTATGGGGCTGAGAAACCTCAAGCGCAAGCTACATGCTCTTCTTTAATCCTTCTTCACTCCATATGTAATAAGCACATGTAATTTAATGCTTTATATTATTGTGAAAGAAGAGAAGGTTGGGTATGGAACCTCTCAGCCTTATTTGCTTAAAATATTTCTAAGACTTACCTGACTGGGAGTTTCTGATGATTTAATCGAAGTGGCAGAGGCAAAATAATGTTTGGTTGTTCCCCAAATTGTGAGTTTTCTTGGCATCATTGGTTCCATGCACATCATGGAAGATGCGTTCTGTTTCAAGAATTGTTTATGAAATAAATAAAAAAGCTGTATGTGGCCTAACTCATAATTAGGAAGGAGATAGTGTGTCCCAGACGTATTATGACCATATTATGATACGGTATTTTGGCCAAACTGTTAGGTATTTATTCAGTTCCTGTTTAGTCATCCATTTGTACCTAGCTTTTATAGAGTTCAGAGAGGACTTAACATTGACAGTTGAGGGACCTTGGGTGGACTGCCCCTGCATACAAGTTGGATAAATTTTGTTCCAACTCAGTATAAAGCTGTGAATTCAAAGAAGCTATAAAAAGGAGTAAAAGGAAGCACACAGTGGATGTAGCGCCCAAAAGGCTGAGAGGCTGGAAGCCTGATTATTTTGGTCCTGAAATGTGAGTTAGGCTAGTGCAGTGGGGCTGAGGATGTGTCTATTAGTTACACAGATAGAGATATATACACACACACATATAGATATATATCTATTTGTGTATCTGTATATTCTGTGCGGTAGTGAGCAGTTCTTGAAACTATTATTTGCATGCGAGTATGTTCCAAATATCATAGTGATCACTTACTAATGTTTCATCAGTCCAGTTGGCGAACTGTTAGGTTTCATCAGCATGCAAGTGCTAGTTTGGTTTTTGTTGGTTTGGTTTGGTTGGTTGGTTTTGTTTGTTTAGTGTAGGGAATAGTAGGTTTCCATTTTTTGTAGTGATGTAAGAAAAAAAAACCAACCACCCTTAGAATCATAGAATCATTAAGGTTGGAAAAGACCTCTAAGATCATCGAGTCCAACCGTCAACCCAACACCACCATGTCCACTAAACCATGTCCCTAAGGGTCTCATCTACACGTCTTTTAAATACTTCCAGGGATGGTGACTCCACCACTTCCCTGGGCAGCCTGTTCCAAGGCCTGACCACCCTGTTCCAAGGCCTGACCACTCTTTCAGTAAAGAAATTTCTCCTAATGTTCAATCTAAACCTCCCCTGGCGCAACTTGAGGCCATTTCCTCTTGTCCTATCGCTTGTTACTTGGGAGAAGAGACCAACCCCCACCTCGCTACAACCTCCTTTCAGGTAGTTGTAGAGCGCGATGAGGTCTCCCCTCAGCCTCCTCTTCTCCAGACTAAACAACCCCAGTTCCCTCAGCCGCTCCTCATCAGACTCGTGCTCCAGGCCCTTCACCAGCTTCGTTGCCCTCCTCTGGACACACTCCAGCACCTCCATGTCCTTCTTGTAGTGAGGGGCCCAAAACTGAACACAGTATTCGAGGTGTGGCCTCACCAGGGCCGAGTACAGGGGCACGATCACCTCCCTGCTCCCTTATTTTACTACTTCTTATGGCTACGTTAAGATCAGGATTGCATCATTAATATTAGTTTAATCGTTTAAGATGAAACTGTAACTATGAATCAAGGGACTTATTTTTAGATGAGCTTTTGCACTTTGTTAGCAGATTGTGTGTTTAGCAAAAAATTGCTTTTGGATACAAGACACTGCTGTGTACCAGAGTATTGTACTATTTACATGCAGTTAATTTAGAGCATGTAGTGGTGTTTAATCACTGCTTAATGTAGGTAGGCAGAAGTAACATTTTGTGTTACCTTGTGCGTGTATTTTATAAACTTCTGTAAAAGCGCTTCCAGGATTGTGTAAAGTTATGCTGCTGTTTTGAGATTTCAGATTGCTTTCTTGCTTGCGAGTTAAGAATTTGCTCCTCATTTGTCTATACTGCTAGAATTTGTGCAACATAAACACAAAAATACATGCAGTACATTTTGTTGTGTGTGCTTGACTAAGCATGAACATTCGTTTAGAGCAACCAAACAAGTTAGAGAAGTTAATTAAAAAAAAAAGATTTATTTTAAAAATGTTTTTTAACTTCAGGAAATTAATGACTGTTCTGAAGACTTACTTGGATACCTCCAGCCGAGGGGAGCAATGCGAACCTATCCTAAGAACTCTGAAAGCACTGGAATATGTTTTCAAGTTCATTGTTAGATCAAGGACATTATTTTCACAGTAAGTACCGAGGCTATTGCTGTTTAACTAACAGTCCAATGTCAGAAATAGAAGTAGAGCTGAGAAACAGAAAAAATTGATTTCAGAACAGAACTGTATTTTTTGTTTTTACAAATAAAACATAAAAGCTGGCAACTGGCCTAAAATACAGACATTGCTGAGTGTTTTTTTTGGAGAGAAAATCTTCAAAAATCTGCTTTGTGGTTCACAGTGTAAGTTCCAGAGACATAGTTAGTAATAGCAGCTGATTTCAAAGCGTGATTATTCTTTGAGTCAGGTGGCTTGGCCTAAAACCAATGAATGGCCAAACGTTGTGACAGATGGCTTGAAGCTGGATGCTTGTCCTTGAGATCATGGTGTTCAGCAGCTCAGACTGTGCATAGAACAATGTAATTTTCAGTAATCATTGTCCAACTGAATTTAGAGTTTCAGAACTCCAGTTAAGAAATTTATAGCGAAGACTCAACGGATCAGATACATATAGCTCAGCCAAACAGATGAGGCGTAATATTTACAAGCAGTATTCAGGTTTAGGGAAAAAGGAGATGGGGAGAATGAAGGAGATGAAAACTGGAAAAACTACACTTGCGTAACTGTGTCCCTCACTTCCTCCCCTAGCCCTTAAGGACTCTCACCATGTCCCACAGATACCATCCACATCCTCTGTTTCCTCTCTTCTCTTCTGCTTCATCTTTTTCTGTTTATCCTTAACTGGTTTCCCCCTAATACTTGTTCTGTTGTCCCTCTGCTACATGTCTGAAGATATGCAGTGGCAGAAGATATGCAGTGGCAAACTCAGGACTGTAGGTAGACCGAGTGGCTGGATGTTATGTTTGTGGTTGGCAGTCAACAGAACAGAAAGGTGTTCTGTTTTATCTGTCTTTTGCTCAGTGGGAGCTCTAACACAATTTTTCTCGGTTATTCCACTGCCTATTTTTTTAAAAAAAAAAATCCCTGTAGGTTTATAGTTTTGTAAAATTAAGTATATTTGATGAATTATGAAATTTTGGTTGAAGTAGAAGTAGATTCAGCAGTTATTTGCTGCTGGTAGTTAGTCCCTTAGAAATATTCCTGTCTCTAGGAACTTACTGTTTATAGATGGATACAGATAAACAAGGTGAAAAGCTGTATAAGAAAGGAGATGGTGTACATGAGAATAGAATATAGCTAGAAGTTCAAAAGCTTTGTTTTAATTTTTTTTTTTAATAGGTGTGGCAAAAAGGAATATTTAGACTTTTGCGAAAGCAAGCGTTGTGTAGAGGATTATGGAAAATTTCTTGTATGGATGAAGGTCAGAAGGCAGGGTTTTCTTGCAGGGAGAACTTTGGTCTCCATTTTAATCCCTAGTATTAGCTGGCAGCAAAAAGTGTACATTGGACAGTCTGTGGTAAACTAGGTTATTGCAGTGTGTTGGATATTCAAGTGATTAGCTATACATATCTACTTCTTTTAGTTTTTCCTATAAATGCCTTAACTGGAGGTCTGAAACTCTAAATTCAGTTGGACAATTATTATTATAGGCAGTAATAGCTGCTGCAAATGGTAGCCTCTGGCAAAAATAACCAAACAGTGAGCAGTATCATCTGATACTGTATATCCATCTACAGCTGCTGTGATCTAAATTTATGCAGACAATTTCCTATTGTCAAACTGGTCATGAAAAAGAAGAAAAAATGGATTAATGTGTTTTCTTCCCATGAGAAAAGTTAGGATTTATGATTAAAGTACTTCACTTTCAAGAGTTGAGATTAGCCTTCTTGGAGACAAATATTTTGAATGAATAGAGCTGAGACAGATCTTTAGATCATTCTCTCAATTTGAGGGCTGCTTAAGGAACTAAGATGCCTTGTTGAAAGGTGAGAGACATTAAAAAGTGGAAATTGTGTAGGAAAGAGGTGAATAATGACTTTTTCTGTTAGACGTAAAATGGGAGACTTCTTTATTTCGTTGTCAGGAAGATACATTGAAGATAACCTACTTCAGTTTGCATTCATTCAGTCCTGTTGAAGCTATAGAGATGTAATGAAAGCAAAGATTTTTTTACTCCAGTCAGCTGAACTAATGTTATGTCTTGCAGCTGTTTGTTCAGTAACTGTATTTTGTAGAAAGGTCATACATATTAGCTAAAGGTTTACATAATACAGACTCTGAAAACATGAAATGTTTGCTTTTCTCCTTTCATTGGCCTAAGGTGGTTTTTGGTGGTGAAATTCATGTACACTGTTGTGATGAAGTTGTTTCCAAGCAAATAATTAATCATCTTTTAAAATTTGCTTTCAGAACAAGTGATTTTAATTGAAATATAACACAGAAAATTGTGTCTAAATGGAAGCTAGATGATGAGTCAGGAAATAGAATTATCATTCTGCCTGTCTTAAATTAGTCCTGGCGTAAATTTAAAAACCATGTTTGATACATGTTGTGTGATGCTTCTGCCTCCCTCCTTGCCCCACAGGTTTAGTAAAGAAAGCTTCAGATTTCCACTCGCATAAAAAAATAGGTTTAAGAAACTTCATTTACTTTTGCATCAATGTTATGTAGTCAATAAAAGCTGTATCAGTGCATTAGCCAAGTGACTTTAAATAAACATTTAGACAGTCACATTGTTACAACTTACATGTACTTCATTCCCATTGAAAAATAATTTTAAATAGCCCCCACATGCCACAATCTCCAGTATGTTAAAAAAAATTAAATCATTTAACCAAAACCCAAGCTCCTAAAATACGACTTGATAATAAATAAGATGACTTTTCTATGTAAGTGTGCTTGTACTTACTTGTTACAAGATGCCTTTCACATCTAAGTTTTTCTGGTATGCATTTTTTATACAGCTATCACACCTCAGTAGGGATGTACTTCAAGTAGTGTGCATCATGCATGTTGTATACATGTATATATAATTTTTTTCCTCTCCAGATAATGTTTTGGATCTTGGGGTTCCTTTCCAACAACTGACTTAAATCTCATTGACAAGCATTGACCTAAACAGCGCAGAGGCCATTGGCCTGAATAGTGTAACTCTCAGTGTTTTCCTTTCCTCAAAGCTTCTTGCCAGTCACTGCATGAATAGCACTTTTGATTTTTCCTTGCTGTAGACAAAAGCTCTTAATTTGCCTTTAGTTCTCTTAAGGACTTCAGTTTCAAGTTGAAAAGAAAAGCACATGACGCTGGAATACATGACTTTAAAAGGAGGGATTTTTCTCTTCTGAGAGAGAAGGCAGTACATTGGAAGTGCAGCATTTAGTTCACAGTATCCTACACACGTTTCGGACTTCTCTTGTTGCCTTGGCTTTTTTCTTAGCATGTTTTTCTTTTAACTTTTGACAGCTGTTTCAGGTAACTAATTTCATGTCACCAGTGTTTTTTTACTGTTTATGTAAGCAGTATTTAGTGTTAATAGCTAGTATGAACAATACAGGAGAGAGAATCTGAAAGATTCAAACTTTAGAACAGGGAATGAAGAAATAATGGAGTAAGCTTAATTTAAATGCGCTTTTTAACGTTTAAGCATCAAGTAGAGACTTCTTTCAAAAAGCAGACTGGTTAATGGGGACAGTAAAAATAGCTATTTAGAAAAAGTGGCAATAACAGAGAAGAAAGAAACAGTGATAATATGTGAAAAATATCCTAGAGTACCTCAGTTGTAGTGGAAGAAAAAAGTCAAATTTTTTTTACATATAAGTCACTTTGAAAGTGAAATGACTTTTTTTATAAGCTCAAATCTGAGAGGTGTCATTCTTTAGAAGCTTTTAAAACAATTGAAAATGCTTATGTTGTGTTCAAGCTGAAAAATTTCTACATAATACAGTGAATAGCAGATATAACCCATTGGTGAAGTATCTATGTACATAATACTGGATCAACTTATAAAAAATATTTTTAAGGTAACATTAAATCTGGTACATTTAGGACATGAAACTTTCTGATTTTGAAAGGATAACCCAATGCATCTCTCAACAGATTATATGAAGGCAAAGAACAAACAGAATTTGAAGAATCTATGAGGAGACTCTTTGAATCCATCAACAACCTGATGAAAAGCCAACATAAAACTGCCATTTTGTTGCAGGTTGGTGTGTGCTTGGAAACAAGTTGGTTTTGTTTTTTTATATGGCTTTAGAATCATAGAATCATTAAGGTTGGAAAAGACCTCTAAGATCATCCAGTCCAACCGTCAACCCAACACCACCATGTCCACTAAACCATGTCCGTAAGCGCCTCATCTACACGTCTTTTAAATACTTCCAGGGATGGTGACTCAACCACTTCCCTGGGCAGCCTGTTCCAAGGCTTGACCACTCTTGCAGTAAAGAAATTTTTCCTAATGTCCAGTTGAAACCTTCCTTGGCGCAACTTGAGGCCATTTCCTCTCATCCTATCACTTGTTACTTGGCAGAAGAGACCAACACCCACCTCGTTACAACCTCCTTTCAGGTAGTTGTAGAGCGCGATGAGGTCCCCCCTCAGCCTCCTCTTCTCCAGACTAAACAACCCCAGTTCCCTCAGCCGCTCCTCATAAGACTTGTGCTCCAGGCCCTTCACCAGCTTCGTTGCCCTTCTCTGGACACGCTCCAGCACCTCCATGTCCTTCTTGTAGTGAGGGGCCCAAAACTGAACACAGTGTTCGAGGTGCGACCTCACCAGGGCCGAGTACAGGGGCACGATCACCTCCCTGCTTCTGCTGGCCACACTATTTCTGATACAGGCCAGGATGCCGTTGGCCTTCTTGGCCACCTGGGCACACTGCCGGCTCATGTTCAGCCGGCTGTCAACCAGCACCCCCAGGTCCTTTTCCTCCGGGCAGCTTTCCAGCCACTCTTCCCCAAGCCTGTAGCGTTGCCTGGGGTTGTTGTGGCCGAAGTGCAGGACCCGGCACTTGGCCTTATTGAACCTCATACAATTGGCCTCAGCCCATCGATCCAGCCTGTCCAGGTCCCTCTGCAGAGCCTTCCTACCCTCCAGCAGATCAACACTCCCGCCCAGCTTGGTGTCGTCTGCAAACTTACTGGGGGTGCACTCAATCCCCATATCCAGATTGTTGATAAAGATATTGAAGAAGACTGGCCCCAGAACTGAGCCCTGGGGACCACCACTCGTGACCGAGCTCCAACTGGATTTAACTCTGGTCACTACAACTCTTTGGGCCCGGCCGTCCAGCCAGTTTTTTACCCAGTGAAGAGTGTACCTGTCTAAGCCATGAGCTGCCAGCTTCTCTAGGAGAATGCTGTGGGAGACAGTGTCAAAGGCTTTACTGAAGTCCAGGTAGACCACATCTACAGCCTTTCCCTCATCCACCAGGCGGGTCACCTGGTCATAGAAGGAGATCAGGTTGGTCAAGCAGGACCTGCCTTCCATGAACCTGTGCTAGCTGACCGTGATCCCATGGTTGTCCTGGACATGGCTTGTTAGAGCCCTCAAAACGAACCACTCCATAATCTTCTCCGGCACTGAGGTCAGGCTGACCGGCCTGTAGTTCCCCGGATCCTCCTTCCGGCCCTTCTTGTAGATGGGTGTCACGTTGGCAAGCCTCCAGTCGTCTGGGACCTCCCCTGTTAACCAGGACTGCTGGTAAATGATAGGAGAGCGGCTTGGCAAGTTCCTCTGCCAGCTCCCTCAGTACCCTCGAGTGGATCCCATCTGGCCCCATAGACTTGTGAGTGTCCAGGTGGCGTAGCAGGTCGTTAACTGCTTCCTCTTAGATTATGGGGGGGTTTATCCTGGTCACCATCCCTGTCTTCCAGCTCAGGGGGCTGAGTACCCTCGAGATAACTGGTCTGACTATTACAGACTGAGGCAAAGAAGGCATTAAGTACCTCAGCCTTATCCTTGTCCTCGGTGGCAATGTTCCCCCCTGCATCCAATAAAGGATGGAGATTCTCCTTGGCTCTCCTTTTGTCATTAATATATTTGTAAAAACAGTGACCAGGTTGAGTTGTAGCTGGGCTTTTGCCTTTCTAATTTTCTCTCTGCATGACTTAACGGGATCCCTGTACTCTTCTCGAGTTGCCTGCCCCTTCTTCCAAAGATGGTAAACTCTCCTTTTTTCCTGAGTCCCAGCCAGGGCTCCCCGTTCAGCCAGGCCGGTCGTCTTCCCTGCCCGTTCTTCTTACGGCACATGGGGACTGCCCGCTCCTGCACGTTTAAGACTTCCTTCTTGAAGAACATCCAGCCTTCCTGGACCCCTTTGCCCTTCAGGACTGTCTCCCAAGGGACCCTCTCGACCAGTGTCCTGAGCAGGCCAAAGTCCGCCCTCCGGAAGTCCATGGTAGCGGTTTTGCTGGCTCCTCTCCTTACTTCACCGAGTATTGAGAATTCTATCATTTCACGGTCGCTAAGCCCAAGCCGGCCTCCGACCACCTCATCTCCCACCAGTCCTTCTCTGTTTGTGAACAGCAGGTCAAACGAGGCACCTCCCCTGGTAGGCTCGCTTACCAGCTGCGTCAGGAAGTTATCCTCCACACACCCCAGGAACCTCCTCGACTGTTTCCTCTCTGCTGTGTTGTATTTCCAGCAGACATCCAGAAAGTTGAAGTCCCCCACGAGAACAAGGGCTAGCGACTGGGAGACTTCTGCCAGCCTCTGGTAGAATATTTCGTCTGCCTCCTCATCCTGGTTAGGTGGTCTGTAACAGACTCCCAGCAGGATATCTGCCTTGTTGGCCTTCCCTCTCATCCTTACCCACAATAGTTTAGGTTGGAAGGGACCTTTAAAGGTCATCTAGTCCAACCCCCCTGCCATGGGCAGGGACATCTTCAGCTAGATCAGGTTGCTCAGAGCCCCGTCCAACCTGACCTTGAATGTTCCCAGCGATGGGGCATCTACCACCTCTCTGGGCAACCTGTGCCAGTGTTTCACCACCCTCATGGTAAAAAAATGTCTTCCTTGTATCTAGTCTAAATCTACCCTCTTTTAGTTTAAAACCATTCCCCCTTGTCCTTCGCAACAGGCCCTGCTAAAAAGTCTGTCCCCACCTTTCTTATAAGCCCCCTTTAAGTACTGAAAGGCCGCAATAAGGTCTTCCCAAAGCCTTCCCTTCTCCAGGCTGAACAACCCCAACTCTCTCAGCCTTTCCTCACGGGAGAGGTGTTCCATCCCCCTGATGGAACATGGCCCCCCTCTGGACCCGCTCCAACAGGTCCATGTGTTTCTTGGGCTGAGGACCCCAGAGCTGGACGCAGCACTGCAGGGGGGGTCTCACCAGAGCAGAGCAGAGGGGCAGAGTCACCTCCCTTGACCTGCTGGCCACGCTGCTTTTGATGCAGCCCAGGATACGGTTGGCCTTCTGGGCTGCAAGCGCACATTGTGGCTCATGCCCAACTTTTCATCCACCAGTACCTCCCAGTCCTTCTGGGCAGGGCTGCTCTCAATCCCTTCATCCCTGTCCTGGTTTCGGCTGGCATAGAGTTAAATTTCTTCCTAGTGCTGTGTTTTGGATTTAGTATGAGAAGAATGGTGGTAACACACTGATGTTTTTAGTTGTTGCGAAGTAGTTCTTGCCCTAGTCAAGGACTTTTCAGCTTCCCATGCTCTGCCAGGTGCACAAGAAGCTGGGAGAGCATAGCCAGGACAGCTAACCCAACTGACCAATGGGGTATTCCATAGCATATGATGTCATGCTCAGTATATAAATAAGAGGCGTGGTCCAGGAACTAGCTATCGCTGTTTGGGCATTGCTTGGTGGGTGGTGAGCAATTGCATTGTGCATCACTCATTTTGTATCATTATTGTTATTACTGATATTATTATCATTTTCCCTTCCTTTTCTGTTCTATTAAACTGTTTTTATTTCAATCCACGAATTTTACGTTTTTTCCCCCGATTCTTTCCCCCATCCCACTATGTGGGGGGTAGTGAGCAAGCAGCTGTGTGGTGTTTGCCTGCCTGCCGGGTTAAAGCACAACAATCCCCCAGCCTGTATTGATATCGGGGGTATCAATTTTCTTTGAAACCTCTACAAAGAGGTTGCTTTACATACAGGAAATAAAAACTACTGCATTAATGTTACAAAATTATAGTAGGAGAGGCATGGAATGAGAGGTGTCCCACTGTAGTTTAGTTCCTGCTGCTGGAAATAAGTTTATTGGGGAAAAAAAATAAAATTAAAAAAAACCCCACTCCGTCATGAACTCCATAGGCATGTCAGTCATAGTAGCTTTCACAACGGACAATATGTTTTTCTGTGCCTTCCTTCTGAAGAACACTTCAATTATGATACTTGAAACTCCTGCTCTGGTAGGTGGATAAGAGTTGTCCATAACAGGCTGGAAAAATGGAGATAACTTCTGCATTGGGTGAGATGGAGCAGAAAGGGGTAGAAATAAATTCGTAAGTCTGCCTCTCTGCCAAAAACCAACACTGATTTCCTTCCCCCCCAATCCCCATATTAAGTTTTGAGATGACAGTGATAGATGTTGTAGTAGTACAGAGTTAATTTTGCAGGTTAAGGGACAGGTGGTTATTCAGAGATATTACAAACACGCAGGACTCCATAAGTGTTATACTTTGCATACCCAGAGAAGAAAGTTCACAGAATCTATTGCAAAAATAGACAAATAATCAGAATATCAAAACAGACTTAAAATCTGTCACATCTGAAAATATCATTGATATGAATTCAAGTGTAACATAAATTGGTAGGATCGATTGAATGACTTCAAGTGGATTATACTCTGAAGATATCAGAGAAGAAAGATAAAGTAGTTTGGTTTCTCAGGATATTGAAACTTAAAATTATCTAGTTTGCAGAGCCTCGGAATGTGAATTCTTAACTCTTATTTCACCCTTGGTTATCCAAATACCTATGAGGTTTAGCTTTAGAAGATTTAAAGAATTATTTTGAAACCTGAAATGTTTGTTGGTCTCTGCTAATGATTTTTTTTTTTTTAAACTTGGAACTGAGTATTTTAGTCAGTAGTAATTTCCCAGTCATTTTTACTGATAGCAATCATACTCAGACTTGTGTTGAATATTAATTCAGTCAGGAAAAGATTTTTTTTTTAATATAAAATTACATGTCATATGAAACAGCCTAGTCGATGCCAGAAGCACTTTATTGTTTCAATTTAACTTTATCTTCTGAGTGATATCTTGCTTCCTAATCTGTTACATGCTGTATCAGTTTACAAAAATCTCTTGTTCTACAGCTGGCTGAAGTGGATAGATGCTTTGACTTATTTGACTGCCTGAGCTCTGAGAAGGATAGGTATCTGGTTCTGTTTTGCAGTACTGTTTATATAAGCTTTGAAGCAGCTGAAGACTGAGTTGTTAATTTGTTGTTATTAAACTGGAAATTTACATGTAAATCCAAATCAGCCTTGTTGTTGTTGTTGTTGTTGTTTACTTCTGGAATTGATGAAGTTACCTCTTTTGTTTAAAGATACAGACAGAATGCTTCTCAACTTCAGCATTGCATGAAGTCATTTAACTACAATTAGGATTATAATTTCAATATCCTAACTGTGCTGATGTTTGAAAGCAACCATATGAACTGGAGAGTGGCCTGTTTTCAGGTCCTGGGATGTTACTTTGTAAAGAGATTGCCCCTTGTAGTTGAGATTGTTAATGTTATCAATTATAATTAGTGCAAGTATTGGTGTGCATGTGCAGGGTAAGCATTCTTCCCTTTAAGAGACTTTTCACAGATTTTTCTTGTAATTATTTAAAACGATCATTTCAGAACTTATACTGACTTACTGGTGGTGGCACTGATCTTCCTAGATACTAGACTTAAAGCTTTTTTAAAATTTATTTTGGCTCTATTTTATTTATCAGTTGCTTCTCTGTAGCCATTGCTGATGAATTTTTGTAGTTTTTTGAGATAGTTTTTCCTAAAGTCTGTACTTCTGAGGATAGACTTCTTAATCTGGAAACCTGGAAATAAATTTCCAGAATCTGCGAATTATTTGATCAAGGGATGATCAAGGGAGAATCTGGGGGTGAGAGGAGTAGGGAGGTGTTAGTACCTTCTTTCCTTTCTCATAGCTCTCAGGAAAAAACATCATTTTCTGCAGATATGTTTTGTGTCTGTGTAAATCAACCTATATTTCTGGGGAATAAAATTTGATGAATTGTTTTTAAACTTCAGATTATGTGTTTTTATACGGTCATACTGTTGATGTCTCATTTGTAGTCTGTGAGTGTGCCCTTTCATTGACAAGCTTGTGCTCTCAACCTTAAATTACAAATCAAACCCCAGCTTCTTTTCCAAGAACTGTTCTGTCCCCCAACTGACACGTTACATTTGACCTACAGATGGTCTTGTCTCTTGCAAATGTCAGCTATACCCAGCTCACTCCTAGGCACTGATTTTAAAAGTAGTACTCCGAATTCTATGCCTGCTTTCAGAAACCTTATATGACACGTTCTCAAGGTCCTATGGAAACATAGGAAGAAGAAATTGTCTGTGACGTTGAAAAAAAAAATGAAAATAATGTAATATGAAGATGCTACCTTTCTCTTCTGATTCTTTCCTACACATTTTTGACGCATCCATACTGCTGCAGTAGATTCTAAGAATTTAGAACTGTACAGAGATTCATAGATTATTTATGAGAGAATAAGGCTAGAAAGTTACTGACAGTGATGCTTTGATTGTGCTGTACAATAAACATAGTAACTTGTTAAAGTTGCCTCGATAGCAAATAAAATTAGACTAAGAAACAGCACCGATGATTTCTTTGAATGCTCTTTTCATCTCATGGGTACTTGAATTTCATGAATATGTATAATGTAATTTGCAAAAGAGGGCAACTAAGAAAACAAGCTTGGTCAGGAGTAAAGGTTAAAATAAATTTAACAGTATATTGTATATGTAAGAAATAATTTTCAGCAATGCTGTGGGTTTATCTGTATCCTGCTTAAAAATTAATCTCTAAGGTCTGAAGAATGCAGAACATCTTGTACTGCTTACTAGGAGATTTTTATGACTTCATTAAGGGCAGTGCTCAATTGTGTCCATAGTGCATCATTTGAAGCAATTATTGCAAATGAAGCGTGAGAGCTTAAAAGAATGCAGGGGATACTTGTTATTGTACTTCAGTTGGTACTACAGATCTTCAGAGAAATGGTAGCTATATCCTTCCCATTTCCCTCCTCATACAAGTGCAGAATAGGGAATATGTGGGAAGGCAGGCAGCACAATAGACCAAGTGTCAGTGGAGTACTGCTTGAAATATTTTGTGGCCACTGGTGGCCCTATCCTTTATCAAACATCTTTCAGAGTAACTGTGACTTGGTGTAAAATGAAATTCAGATACTGCTATTGTACAGTATCTTCATATAGTATTTGTTGCATGACAAGCAAGGAACAACACATTGCTGAAGTAAAACTGGGGTTAGGACGAGTTTCTAGCCCACCACAGGTATTTGTATGGTGTTTTAAATAGCCCCAGTGTTTCACAGTTTTGTTTTTTAAAAAAAATAAAATAACTTTTTTCCCCAGCCTATTTCAAGGAGCTAATAATGGCTAAGATCAGTAGAAGGTACAATATTTTTGTTGAAGTGGCAACAGCTTTTAAACAGTCCTTTGACCTTCCCAGGATTGTACATGAATGTGGGGATGAAATCTGCAGAGGAATGACTTTATCTGAAGGCATCTTAAGCCAGCATTGAGCCAGTTTGAAATACTCTATACATCCTTGCTGCACACTGAATTCTTTCTTTTTGAATCAAGATCTGAACAGTTATCTTTTTTTTTTTAAAGTTGGCTACTACAGTGGAAGCTCCTGGAAATAAAATGATAACTTTATGGTGTTTAAAAGGACTAAATGAGAGCCAAAGAAAGCTGTGCTCTGATTGTCTTTATTCTAACCTCCCTACCCCCAATAAAGAAGAGACTAAGTTTTTAACAAGGAGTTGGCTGTGTAGAGATACAGAGATGTATTGAGTCCAGATAGGCTTCATTCTAAGCCTCTTCCTGAGTGGCTGTTTCTGTTGAAAGTTTCAATATAGAAGCACTGTGATGTTGATAGCTATTGAAGAAACAGTAGACAGCTTCTCATTTAGTGAGAAAACCAAAAGCTTGTCAAACATGAAAATTTCAAATTGGTAACTGGAAAGAAAAATACTTCCCTGGTCTTTGTCATTTCAGCTGTATATTCATACTAACATTCTGCCACTGCTGATTGCAGTTTTGATGTGCTTCTCAGTTTCCTGTTGGCCTTGCCATGTTCCTTACACTTCCTCTCACTAGAAATGTTTGAGTAGGCTCTATTTCTATGTTGTATGTCTTAATGCACTCTATCGTAACTATTGTCTTGTCATTAATGTACATAGATTTATTGTCTTGAACAAGCTGAAATATTGATCTTCTGGGGCGACTAGTGTGTATTTCAGATGTTCAACTTGTGCATTTGCAGTGCTCGTAAAGTTTTTGTTTAGACTAATCTTTGTATGATAGTTCAAATGATTTTCTTGTTGTTTGAAACCAAGTTATAAAATCTCAGGAAATGCAAATTCTAATCTAAGAATCTAAGTTTGTTAGATGTTTTATGATGTTTTGTGGCTGAGATTTGATGGCTTGTTGACTGCATGCAGTATGGTTCTGATAGATATCTATATATTGAGTTAGAATTCACTGCACAGGAGCTAGATATTATTTCTGGTCTGATATAATTTCAGTGTTGCTTACCCTTTTTTTTTTTTTTCTTCAGTTAGGAAAGGGATGAAAGTGGTACAAGAAATTACAATTGGTCTGTTTTAAAAGGATAGCAGGCATATGGTAGTATGATTTCTTACCCTGTTTATTCCGTTTTATAAAAATCCAGAGCAGTGTGGCTTTGCATTAGATGGAGCACTCAGTTGATGTAGCATTCCCATGGAATATCAGCACTTTTTTCCAGTTCCTGTTTTATGATTCAGTTACAGCTCTTGGTACGGCTTCTGTTGTTGAGAGAATTGTTCCCGTGAGTTTTTGTGGACTCCAGGCAGTTCTCTAGATTTTTTTTTTTTCTTTTTTGTTTTGTTGTGTAGGTTTATGTAGGACGAAGACTTGGGTATCATGATTCAGGAAGGCTTTTGGGACTTTACTTGCAAACTTCCTCTTGAGTTTCTTTTACAGGAGAGAAGCATTTAGCTTAGTGGTTAAAACAGGAGTAGTGTTGAGCCTTATTCAAATGACAGGAGAATATCTTGTGACATATAGCCATATGTGTTTATTAGCAAGATGTAGCACTTTGCCCTATCATGCTAAAATCATTGACTTTTGCTGTTTCTTCATAGAAACTATCAAATCACTTTACAACAGTGGTTTCTGAAACCCAGTATGAGAGATGCAACCTCTGATGATTTTATGTATTATTTTGAAAGCATGTGACTGTGAAACCTGAAGTGTGTTCACTTAAAAACAATGCTAGGCCTGTGTCTAGTCAAGCATACGTATTCAAAAACTTACCTAGATAAGTGCAGCGTAGAAGGCTTTCTGATCGTTTTTATAATTTGTAGCTTACTCTAGGTTTAAATAATTGGTGTTACCTTATTGTAACTTAAATTACCTTATGCTGAATTTAAGAGACGTAAGTAGTCTCTTGGTTCCATTGGTTCCAGGTTTACAGTCTTTTTAGATGTGTAGTGATGATGTGTAGTGGTAGTTCATAATTAAAAATCACATTTGCTTGTAGTTAATTCAGTTTATTCCTTATTGTAGTTTAAAATATGTGCAGACTTCAGGGGCTAGTCGAAACATACTTCTGTTTGGGCTTTCTTTAAATTTGTTTGGGTTTTGTGCTTTGCCAGTGTAAAACAGAAAGTGTGATCTTCACTGTTTTGTTACAGTCCTTATAAACAAATGACATAAAGCAAGAGTTACTCCTGTTTTCAAGGTAGGCAGTAAACTCCACTATTCCGAGTGAAAAGAAATTGTGCAATTTCAGCATGCACTTACTGGATAACTTGTTTAATCAGTCCTGTAGCATACACCGTATTACCTTGAAGAAAAGACAGTAAGTGTCTGTGTAATGCATAGTTTTGGGATTTGTTGTAATATTTTTTTACTAACCCAGGATGTATCATGGTGGAACAGGCCTATTATGAAAAATAGAGCTATATCAGTAACAGAAGACTTCACATTACTGTAACTTAGTTTTCAGCAAAACGTTAGTGGAAATGCACACCCTAAAATTGCACGATGAAGTAAAGCTATTAATACCTTTGTAATTCTCATAATCTGGATCAAGAAGAGATTAGTCAAACTAAAATGTTGTAATTTGATTCTGTTTACTGTGGTTGCATTTATAGCAGCATGCAAATGTAATTGATATGATTAAATCTATTCTTTTCAGTTGTTCACAATGTCAAGCAGAGATTAACTATAGCTTTTTGCTAAGTCTTTTTGCACAATAACCAAAAATTGATGCTGTGGTCAGATTTTTAGATAGGCAGAAATGTTTTTGGCAAGAAGACATTCTGGTTTTCATCTGAAATATGAACAGAGAAAACAGCTAATTTGTTTTAGATAAATAACTATCCCTAGATGTTGTTTCTTTTGGCAATCAGTGATTGCACAGCATATTTATGCAGATTTGAACTTCCATGAAAAGGATCTACTGTAGGGTACCCTATTGGAATAGGAAGCTGAGAGGGAAGGAAGAGACTGATGTCCTGCTTCAGACCTACATCAATGTGGCCAGGTTCTCCTTTTTGACAAATTATGTAGCACTTTACCAAAAATACTTTTAAAACCACAGAGTCTCGTTTTGCTTGGAATTTATTACAGCTCTCAGCCAAGAAGTATGGCATATCCTTTTGGATATGTAAAGTATTTGAGAAATACAAGCTTGTTAGTGGGAAGATAAGTCACAGGTCATTTTGTGAATGTGAAAATCATTGTAGGCAGCTCTTAATGTCTAAAGCATAAGTAGAGAAATGAGTGGACAGTGGCCCAGCATGTGTTTAACATTTTTGCTTTTTATTGCAAGATTTTTCAGTGTGTATGCTTTCAAAAGGTATTATAGAGGCTAAATACTTCCAACCTACAAAGGAACTTTATGACACAGAGTACCGCAAGTTACTATTTAATGATGTTAGCCTTAAATGTTAGTGATGATTTTGAGCCTGAAAATTACATGCTTAAGTATTCTTGTCCATGTAAGAATAGTAACGTGTCTTTTTCTTACCCTTGTCATCTTTTAAGGTTTGATTATTTCACTACACTGTCAAAATATACCTCGGAAATCAATAGGATAAGATAAACCACCAGATAGCTTAGCTGCAGATGGTTGGTTAGGGAGATGACACTCCATTTCATCTGTTCCAGAAAGTGTAGCTTTAGGGTGATAGATGACTGTTACCCTGACTTCTGCCTCCTGCATGGCACATTTCTGGGATGGAATTGATACAAAGTATGATCAAAGAGCTCCTGCTTTGATCAGTGCTTGGTTTACATATTTGCATCATAATGACAGTCTTAGTGGCCTACAAAGAGAACATGATCTACAAAGATGGTCTTAGCCCTTCCAGTGGTCTACAAAGAGGATATGATCCACTTGGTACTATTGTACTTAAGTTCCTCTGCGTATTGTCAGCATAAGAGCTGTCGTGTGACTAGTACTCTGTGCTGAAATTAATATTCAAATGTGATGTAAAATTTCAGTCTGAGGAAAGAGGTCCAAATTTATCATTGGATAAATGATAAATTGTTTTGTGTGCATCTGTTTCAGTGGTGTGCTCTGTATTGTTTGTATGCTGTATATGCAGATAAACATACAAATTAACACAATCTATATATTGATTCAGGTTGCTGCATTGAAGTACATACCGTCAGTTCTTCATGATGTTGAAATGGTCTTTGATGCCAAGTTACTGAGGTGAGCTGTTTTTGAACATTAGTAGATGTATCATGTGTTGTATACAATGTATCACTACTGTCAACAACGATTCTTATTGATCAGTTTAAGTCAACAAAGCTATGCCAGTTTGTACTGATCAACACAGTTGTGGAACTCTAGGCATATGTCTTTAAAAGGGAGTTCCTATCTGACTTGCATAATGACAGAATTCATTATGGCGGCCCAATACTTAAGCAGTAACTGGGTGAATAATATGAGCAAGTGGAACAATCTATCTTTTTTTTTTCTCTTTCTCTCTCCCCCACCCCTCCCTTGAGTAAAGGGGAAAACCAAATCTGATTTTAGCAGTATGAAATAAGTATCTTTTTTGTCAGACAAAGATAAATTGCCTCCACCACACACAAAAATATCTTTATTCCATTGAAAACAATGGAAAGTAATAAAATTTTGTAAATATGGCCAAAATCTAGTTCATCCTTATCTTGTTTCTCTTGAAAGTTGTCTTTCTAACCTGCCTGACTGATCTCTTGTCAATGTTTGTGATATGGTAAATAAATCTAAGTCTTAAAAAGAAATAAATGTTTAGAAATATATGATCTTTTGCTCTTTCTGTCTTTATTTATGAACACATGATAAATTCTTCTGTATGGTATTTACGACGCTTTTCCTTTACATGCAGCCAACTACTATATGAATTTTACACTTGCATTCCACCAGTGAAACTACAGAAGCAGAAAGTGCAGTCCATGAAGGAAATAGTACGCAGCAACCTTTTTAAAAAACAAGGTAAATATAAAATGCCCTTAAGGCTTAAAATAAATAGGTGTGAAAATGTTGATTGACTTATGTTTTGTGCAATTCATGTTTGAAATTGAGTAAAACTAATACTGAGAGTGCGTGAATGCCAGCAGTCTGATCTCTGGAGAGAATTCACCTCTTTCTACAAGATGGCTATTGTGCAAAGCGTGATTGCTAGCCTAGAACAAGGAACAGGTGGGTCTCAGAGGAACACTTTGGTGTGTTTTTCCTATGATATAATGGTTAGATGGATGGAGCTATATATATCCTTTCAACCCATTTGTAAGCTCTATAGTGAAATAGGAACATGAAGTGAAACCTTGTGAACACAGCTTATGTTATATAAGGCCTCTGCCTGGGCAGAAGAAAAAAAGTCTGATAATGCTGTAGTATAGCTCAGCTGCAATGCAGCATCTCCATTTATAGGAATTACAATGTTTCTTAACCTTTGTCAGAAGTTAGTGTCTTTCTCCACTCTCAGAACAGGACTGATAAGTGGTACTGAAATGTTTTAATCGGCCTCGTGCTTAGTTTTCCTTCATATTATCACAGAAAGGGAATTTTTGCTGAAGGAGTCCTAGCAGAGAAGCCCAGTTTTACATGGTTGACTTTATCTTCACTGTTAAGTGTTCTGTCTCCTCTCGTGTGGACCAGATGGCTTGCTTCTCTGTCAGCATTTTACTGCTGTGTAGAAGATCTCCAGAACTTCAAAAGGCACACGAGCTACTCAGATGGATGTCCATTTTGACAGAATTTCAGTTTCTGACAATTCATAGATATTGTTTCTAGGAATTTGACAGTACAACAGGGCATAGCAAATAGTACTGAGCATGAGTAGAGTGAGAGAGGATTGCTTTGCTCATCAAATTCTTCTGTGTTGCCAGAAGAGTGATGCAGTTCTAACTAGCTAGGACAGATAAAAATTCAACTTTATTTTAAGACCTGTGTTTCATTCTATTGAGACTGAAATGTATACTGTAAGCTGTAGCAATAATTAGCTGTGTGTTGTGTTTTGAGACCATTATAGATTTCCTGGACAAAATCAAGAAAATAACATAGTTGGTTTTATTGTTTATATTAAATTAAATAGTATTTTAATCTATGTTTATGTTAATAATTTCCAAGCAGCTGAGACCATAAAGGCAGCATATAATACTTAAACCATTTGCCAGCCTAGCTGCTTTGCACTGGATCCTGTATATCTGAATAGGTCACTGTGATCCAAACTTGCATTAGTAATTGACAGTTAAAGTGTATGCATTTAGTAATATTTTGAAATTAACAGCTTGTTTATATGCTTATGGTGATTACATATGCAAGATCTACCTTAAAATGTTTTTACTGTAATACTTGGTATATAATTAAATAATAATACTTAGATGCTGTTGTTTTTAGAGGAGCCTGGGGAAATAGATTGATCTTTTTTTTAATCGTTCATTTAAAAAAAAGAGACAGTCCTCTGAAGAAGCAGTTGCACAAAATAGGGAAATCAAGTTGATGTAATTTTAAAATAAAGCTAAAACATGCCCGGTTTATTTTAGCATTATCATGACATATTGTTTTAGCATTATCATGACTTATGTCATGATACTGATAACCAAAGAATATTCTTGCTAACTAGGGAATATTCATTTAAAAATTTTATACTTCGGTATTTTGATGAAGTGACAGAATAAAACTGCTTCTTGCTGTTATTGTAGAGTTTAAAATTTATACATACCTGAACCTGACAATTTCCCTGCTTTTTTTCCCCTTGGGGGGGCAGGGAGTGGGGCAGGCATGCCTTTTCACATCCGCAGTGCAACCCAGTCAAGGTCAAATAGACTCTTGCAAGTATATTTTCCTTCTCATAAGGCCATTCCATAACAAAGCTGTCATTGCTCTAACACTTAGTATGGCCAGCTGACAATGTTACTGTTGCCTCAGTGGTGTTACCCGAGTATCTGTTAGGGTATTTAGTCATAGAGTTTCTCTTTTGGGTGATGATCTTTATAACTTGCCTTTCACCCAACCTGCCCCTACATTACTAATGGCAGAAAATCAATGCTGGGATAATTACAGGGTGTTTTATATCTAACTGATATTTTATGACTATTTGCATTTACGTTTTTTTTCATATTGGTTTCATATTGCTTCAAGTTGTAATTACCATAGGGGAAAGTCCACAACATGTTTAAGTGCAAGCACTGAAGAATATGAAAAGACCAACACACAATTAACTATCTCTGGTATTATAGTAGTGTGAAAAAGTTTCTGTACTGTGTTATTGTAATATTGTGCACAGTAAATAGCAAACAAGTCCTTTTTCTTGTACGTTGCCATGGTTTAAAATAGAAAATTCCGAAGATGCTTTTTTGCTCTACATTAAATACAATTGATTCCAAAATTAATTGGGTAGAGAACCAACAGTGTTTGTAGAGTGTTGACAATGCCTGATTCATTACTGCAAGCAATGAGGTGGAAGGTAATTTACAAGAATGAAAGCATATGTAGTGTATCACAAAATAGGATGCAGCATGATAATTAAGGTAAGATTGCCAACAGTATCATTAGCTAAAGTTCACATTTATTTAGAACAGGTAGTATTTTTTTCTGCCATGAATATGGAATATATTTAACTACACTGCTAATTACAATGAAGTCTATTAATTGGCGTGTGTTTCAAATTATCCATTTTTCCTCCAGGCTTTTAGTATGTAGTTACTTTCCACGTAGTTCATTACAGTTCCAGTTCAATTCATTTACTTCCATTCCCAATGGTATTGTTTTTATAATTTAATTGAATTTCATATAGTGGTATTTCTTTTCCTTTACCCGTTGATGTTCACAGCATTTTCTAAGGAAGTATACTTGTGAAATCATGAAAAAGTGTTTTCAAATAATAAAAAAAAAAAGCCAGTGAAATTTGTTTTTATTCAATAAGTTATGCATGAACCTGATGAAGTTTGAAACCTTGAGGTTAAGCTGAATTTATTGCTATCTATTCCAGGCATTCAAAAGTTTTCACTGTAGACTGTCACGGAATAGAGTGCTTTTGTCAGATAGGATGCACGGTCCTGTTGACTGCTACTGTAACTGATCTTCAGAAGCCCCACAGCGCTACAGCACTTTTACAAGCCTTTAAATTATATTGACAGATTTTTTTTGTTGTTGAGGCATTGATTTCTTCTTCCCACTCTGTAACTATAATACAGCTTAGAGGGGTTATGGTGGTTCAGGTGTTTGAGTGGCTGAACGTAGGAAGACTGTGCTTTCAACTGCTTGTGCACTTTCACCATAACATTTAGGAACATTCTAACAGGATGTGTGAGCACATGCACAGACATTTATCCAGTTTTGTCTTCAGACAACATTATGTCCTTCTTGAGCAGAGGACAAGAAATCTTCTTAAAATTAATTTTTGACACTTTCCTTATAGATCACTGGATAATTCATTATTTAAAAATATCAGAAGGAAAGACATGGTTGTCTTGTCCTGTATAAGCACCCCTAACGGGATTTCAAAGTCTCATTTATGATGCAAGAAACTGTCTTCTGTCATATGTCTTTCCCTTTGTGTAGTGGTATGTAAGGGATTATTCTCTCCCTTTTGTGAAATTGTCTATTGGACCTACCAAAGAAAAGTTTTGTTAGAATTGCTTCATTTCTATGTAAAACTACTTTTGATGCACCACTGTTTTGTTGTTTTTGTTGTTTCTGTTTTGTTTTTTTTTTTTTTGAGGAAACCTATTGCCAATATTCCCTGACCATCCTTCCATTTTTGAGATCACCAAATTAAGACATAGCATATTTACAAATTACATGCAATTTTTGTTATAGTTAGTGTTTCTGACCTTATAGTAGAGCTGACCATGGAATATTCACTGACATTATGCTGAAATTTGTAAATCAGTTAGCCTTGGGAGAATTGGGTTTTATTGGTGTGAAATGAATATAAAATGCTTGAACATATAATAAAATGTGTATGTATTCACACTGCTGTTTTTGACTTCGTATTCTCTAGAGATCCCCTCCTGATTAGAAGTTTGTGCTGTAGCAGAACACTGTGAGATCTACTCCAAAGAATATAAACTCTAAGTAGGTCACACAGATGGTCACTGGCAGGGCTCGGAATAGAGTTTCAGTCTCTTGGCTTGAAATCCAGGTCCTCTGCTCACTGTGGCTGTAGACATAGCTACTGCATGTTCAGCATATGTAAACCACTTGCTGATTTTGGAAGAACAGCAGCAAGTAACATATGTTAGCAGTAGGGGTTAATTTGCCAGATGCCAGAAGAAATGCTGAGACTATAGTATTTTTTTTTTCTAACTGAAGAACTCTTTCTATTGTACTATTGCTTAGGAAAGATACGTACTTGCACACACCCATAATTAGACTGGTTTCCTAACATTCATGTGAACATTACTGAGTTTTACCTGTGAAATATTCTGATTCTTTCATTTCACTGCTTGAAAAATATTGGTAGTTCATGTGTTGGTGATCTAGAAGAGCAAAAATTTAAGACAGATCTGGGATTTATTCCTTAATAAGTAATGCACATATAAATGCGTCCTAAATTTTTGAGATGCAGCTGAGGAAAACTGTCAATAGGTCAGTCCTGTGTTATGAATATTGTGTGTGTGTTATTCTACAGTTAAACTATGGTATCTTTTCAATTAGATTATGATCTTAAATACTGTGATATTAAACTTAAGCAGAACCAGTAAAATAAAATAAAATAGGTGAACTGTAATATAGCATGTGTAATATAGCATGAAGTGAATGCAAATGGGTTTGGTAATGTTATGATTTTGTATAGTAGAGCCTCAGCAATCCAAGATTGTCCTGCTAGACTCTTTAATGAACTTTTCCATCTGAAAAAAACAGGAAGATAATGGCTTGTACTTTCATGTTCTTTGGAATTCTTCTTTCTAAAGGTTTGAATTTGTTATGTGAGCTATGATCTGTCAGGAAATGCAAGTTTGTGTTGTATAATGCCTAGGTTTCACAAAGAATATAACATTTGTGGTGTTGTGGGTTTTTTTTTCCCCCCCTCCTCCTCCTTTTAAAGATCCAGCTGTGAGTCCATGTTGTGTGATTTCAGATACGTGCAAGTCAGGGTCAACTAAGAAAAATTTTAGAGTTAAAATGGTGGCGTATAAGAAGATTGAAGTCTGTATTCTCTCTTCTATGTAACCTGATTAAAGATTTAGAAAAAAGTGTATTGTTTTTACCTCCCAGGACTGTTAAAAAATAACAGTTAATTTCTTTCTACTTAAAAAGTAGAAGGAACACTGATTTCTGATTAAGCATCTTTCAATTTTATTATTATTACCAGAATTTGGTTATAGGTACTGATTTTAACTCTATAAATCTTAGGTTGTATTCCTACTGATACGAGTTCTTAAGTCAGTTTTATTTTTCATTTTCTGTGATTGTTTTGTTGCACTGTTTTCAACACAACTTCTAAACACTTTGAAATGTTTGAACGTAGGAGACTGTTAGTGCATTTGACTCTCCCATTTTTAGCTACTGGGAAAAAATTGAAAACACTCACTGTTCATAAATTCCTTTAAAATGGTTCTGTATTGAAACACAAAGTCTTTCCTGAGGATTCATTCTTGAATTTTGTACTTAGCTTTGAAAAGATTCATTTAAGAAACACACTTCTGAGAGTAGGGTGTTGTTTTTTCCTTCTTTCTTTTGTAATATGCAGTAGTGTTTTCAGGGATACATTATCTTTAAAGCATCACTTCAAATCCTGTGTTCATTTTTTGCCAGTTCTATTCCTGCAATATTTTGATATGGATAAGGATGGCATATGCATATCTGTAGGTATTTATCTGCATACATTTGTGATGAACACATGTAGATTAAAGCCATTACTTTCTTCTGTTTAGGGAGGAGTAGGTGACATGCTCGATACTGCTTCTGTAACTTTTTGTTAGACTTGACCCATTATGACAGGTTTTTTAGTTATATTTTTTTAAAAAAATCTTGAAATGTGGAGGGAAGTCTAAATCAAGTTAGGTGAACTAGTTTTAACAATGAACTTCTAAATGTATGTGTAAAAACTCTGTTTACAACTACTTCAAGTAGAAAAGAGAGAACAAAGACATATTACAGAAATTGATATGAAGCTGTTATTTTAGCAAAATTTTGTGTGTCAGTTAAATGAAATGTAGAAACATACAAGTTGGAATTCATCAATATTCCATAATCCAAACACAAGGCAAATTTTAGGATCTGCCAGAGAAGATATGCTGACAAGCATTCCTGGCAGGCTGGCAGACTATAATGATCGCAAGCTGGAAAAGGCACTGAATGCTTAAAGTGTTGTTTTGGCTACAGCAATGATAGTGTTAGATGTTGCTCTGGCTGCCTTCGAATACGCGGCATTACTCAGCTCCCGTGAGGAGTGGAGAAACTTGAAGATACACCTTGAAGTTGGGAAGTGGATGTATTCTGCAGTGTTATGCTTGCTCGCAGTGGTATGCTGTGACTGTTAATAGTATACCTATTCTGTATCAAACTTTATTTGCTGACGCTTGCTTTGAATGGTCGGCAACAGTGTTGTGTGCTGGCTTCCCAGGATCAACCATTGTGTTTCTCTTTCCTATGTTAGTACTAGATTCCAGGAGACAAAAAGAATTTGCAACTTACAGTGCTGTCAGAGTTGTAGTGACCCATGACACCTCCCCTTTCTGTGGCTCTTATCTAAACTGTGAAATTTGAATTAAGATTTAGCAATGAATAAAATATATACCATTTTAAATTCATGACTTATGGGCTCCCAACAAAGAGTTAAATGGCAAATAATGAAGAGGGAAGACTTTCAATACAAGATACCTGCAGTTGTGAACAGATGTGCTTTGTGAAGAAGCATGGCGCTTTAATTGAGCACTGCCTGCCATCAGAAGTCTCTCCTTGTTGAAGGAACGTTGTTCACTGATTTTTTTTTTTAAGGCTTTGCTCTAAATCTGTATTCAGATGACACCTATGTCCTTACTAAATTGGCACGCCAGTTTTTAAGTGGGCATGAAGCCATCCTAACAGATGGATATGACTACAGGCATGCCAGGGAATCAAGAGTAGTGTTTCCTAAGGGAGACAAAAGTGGTGTTAAATCTTTATTACCATTTTGGCTGCACATATGAGGCAGTCAGGAATGAAGCCCGTCTGTGATTTTTGCTGAAGGAGACCCAAATGTCTTTTTTAAGGACGTTATTGCATTAATGACTTAGTTTGAATTTCACTTATCTGGTACAGAAGAAATCATTAGATATCTTCTGAAAGAGAATAAGGTGAATAGAGGTGTTAAAAAGAAAAAAAACAACCCAACAACTAAAACTGAAAACATGTACCTGTGCTTAATCTTTTACCCGAATGAATCTACCTGTCCTTTTGCAGGAAGATGTTACCAGGGAACTTCTCTCTGAGAAGTGTGTTGGAATTTGGGGTTGATAAGTACGTAGAACAATACATCTTTTGACAGACCTTGATGAAATAAATGCAAGATGCTCAAACTGTATGTTGATGTTTTATGTGTTCAAATACAGTTTGGGGCAGCACATGTTTTATTCTGGCTTCTAGAAAAAAAGCCAGTCAGAACAGTTTGTTTTTCATGGGTTTGAAAATTAAGAAACAGTGTATGTGTCTTTGCTGGCAATCTTATCACATCATTTATCAAGCAAAAAAGCAGCTAGTACTTAAATAGGCATCTGCCCCCCTACTATGTCTCTCCTTCATCTGTCCTGAGCTTTCTTGAGGCGGTGGGGGGGAGGTGTGTGTATGTGGATTGCTTAATCATAGAATCACGTAGGTTGGGAAAATACCCTTAAGATTGAACCCAACTGTAAACCTAGCACTGCCAAGTCCACCACTAAACCATGTCCCTAAACACCACATCTACACATCTTTTAAATACCTCCAGGGATGGTGACTCCACCACTTCCCTGGGCAACCTGTTCCAAGGCTTCACAACCTTTTTGGTGAGGAAATTTTTCCTAATATCCAAACTAAACCTCCCCTGGCGCAACTTGAGGCCATTTCCTCTCGTCCTATCGCTTGTTACTTGGGAGAAGAGACCAACACCCACCTCGCTACAACCTCCTTTCAGGTAGTTGTAGAGCGCGATGAGGTCCCCCCTCAGCCTCCTCTTCTCCAGACTAAACAACCCCAGTTCCCTCAGCCGCTCCTCATAAGGCTTGTGCTCCAGGCCCTTCACCAGCTTCGTTGCCCTTCTCTGGACATGCTCCAGCACCTCCATGTCCTTCTTGTAGTGAGGGGCCCAAAACTGAACACAGTGTTCGAGGTGCGGCCTCACCAGGGCCGAGTACAGGGGCACGATCACCTCCCTGCTTCTGCTGGCCACACTATTTCTGATACAGGCCAGGATGCCGTTGGCCTTCTTGGCCACCTGGGCACACTGCCAGCTCGTGTTCAGCCGGCTGTCAACCAGCACCCCCAGGTCCTTTTCCTCCGGGCAGCTTTCCAGCCACTCTTCCCCAAGCCTGTAGCGTTGCATGGGGTTGTTGTGGCTTAAGTGCAGGACCTGGCACTTGGCCTTATTGAATCTCATACAGTTGGCCTCGACCCATCGATCCAGGTCCCTCTTCAGAGCCTTCCTACCCTTGAGCAGATCAACACTCCTGCCCAGCTTGGTGTCATCTGCAAACTTACTGAGGGTGCACTCAGTAATGAGGCTTGATAGATCATCAAATACTACAACAGAAAATTTTACTTTGGCTATTTCTTTTCTTGATTACTGTCTTCTGTGATTTTCTTAATTTTTTTCTCCATTTTCCTAGCCAACGAGTTGTTGATGCTCAAATAAGCACTTTGCTCATTTTGCTTACTTAACTTGTGCAATGATACCTTAATATTATAATCTGGAATTTATATACCCATTCAATAACCTTTTCTTTGTCCCAAGATAATAGGGCGATATCGTATTTTGTATAATGTTCTAGTGAAATGGTTTTAACAGGTTTTTTTAAAGATGAGAAGACATGACTACATTGTCATGTTAATACTAGTCCATCTGCAGGCTGAGTCTGAGACCAGGGCTTGTTTGCTACAAGTGGTAGTCTTTTTCAGTTACTTTGATTGTATGTGTTCATCAGGACATCTTGGAATTGCATCCTCATATGGGATGACTTTAACTGGTAGGGATCTTGTAAAATCTAATTAATTTTCTTTTTCGAAGACTGTTGTCTTTTGTTTATGAATAACGTTCTCGAAGTACATTATCCGAGTTGTTTACTACACACAAAATGAAGTAATTCTCCTGTATTGCCTTAACTAACAAGCTGAGTTTATCTAGCAGCCAGTCACAAAATACAGGCATATAGCCTTAATCTAAACCAGAATAATTAACACAAAAAATACAATTTGCTTATAAAAATATATTGAACAATTTTTCTATTAATTACGATTGCAGTGGTTTTTTTTTTAAAAAAAAGAAATAATATAATTAAGGCTAATTAAATGACCTTTGAATTTCCATGTAGCTTGACACTTCAACATAGTTCACATCTGAAAATGCACTGTAAATAATTGATCAGCTGCATATGTGAAGTCCTTTTAATAGGTTCTGTATGTATCAAATACAGATCAAATTTTAATTTATAATGCAAAGTACAACTGGGAGTAATGAAGCTTGCAGAGTAATTAGCTATTAAAACTGGAGGAAATCAATTGTACCTTCTGCCTCAGCTGTCCTCTCAGTACAATAGGAAAATTTTGTCTGTGCAAGCAGCCCTGCTTTCTTAATGTTTAAGAAGTATGGAGTGGCTTTATGCAGAAGAATAATTATGTCAAAGACTTATGTTTTTTACCAAAATACGTGTGTGTGTGGTTTTTAAATGAGTTATAGACAACAGTGGGCATTTTGCATGCTGGTAGGAGAAGTTTTAAGTGGCTTCTGAAACCCTGGTATGGAGGAGTTTTAAATTCAATGAAGGTTACTTCCTCTTTAAGGTGTCCAATGCAACTTGTAACTCATGATCTCCTCTACGCTTCCTGATTACTGGTCAAATGGATATCACTGGTATGTGAAGTCAAATGTAATTTAGTGATTAATATACACATAATACCTGCCTCGAAGTCCTAACTTTTTTCTGTACGAGTACTAAAAATGTACTTTAGCTAAAATACAGGATTCCTCTTGATCAATGACTTTGTTCAGTCTAGCTTCTTACTTTACTTTTGAGATAAAGCTCATTATGTATAGGTTTTTATTATGATTTATTATCTAGTTGCTTCCTGTAACTTTAAAAGCTACCCAAGGAGAATTTTTGTATTTGCTGGCTGTTGGACATTTCAAAGGAGATCTTAATGGCTTAAAAATTGAGCTGGATATTATTTTGGAGGAGTGGGGTCAATAAGTATGTTTATCCTGGCAGATGTGAAACTGGTATGTGCCTATAACATTCCATTCTCTTTGTGAGTGCTGAGAAGTGGCTGAGATGTCATGTAATTTGATATGACTTTGAACTTCGTTGTTATGAACAGGCCTGTTAGCATAGCAGTCTCTACTGATTTTTTTGAAGTGGAAATGTTTTAAAGCACTATGTTTAAGAATGGTAGTTATGAGAAAACAGTTGCCAGCTAAATTTCTTACGTGCTGTTGATTTGGAATCTGTATTCCTGTGACATGTGATTGCAGACTAGTTAAAGGTTGGATGTGTTTGTCTAAATATGTCCATCTTCATGTTGTATTAATTGTAGCTGTTACTGTGTCTATTGCAGAATGTTAGAGTAATGGTTATGCATCCTTATAAAAAGTAGAGTTTGTAGACAGCAGGTTTAGAGCAGAGAACTTGTGACACAAAATGTTGCAATGTATACACGTAGATATAACTGCAGGCAAGTATATACAGTGATAGTGTATGCAGATGGGCTTTATTGCCTATCATTTGGGTTAGTGTATTGGATCCACAATGCTATAGGAAAGAGGGGGGTTTAGCTTGTGATGAATCATTCCTTCAGAATATCTTGCATGCAGTTAGAGAATCTGAAAAGGAAGACAGGGATGAGGCAAAAGATAAATTGAATTTTTGTGTCCCTCAGTGCTTGCTGCATGTGTATTTTCATACAGGTTAAATATATGTGAAACAAATTTTTTCTCTCCTCTACAGATGCTGTGCAAGTGCCAAAGAATGAATTGACAAGAAATAGGTTTCTCCTATCTGTCTTTAGAGTCATGATTTTGATGTTGTTTCTTCTAGTATAGGAAACCTTGATGTTTGAGTCTATGGATGAAAAAAATTACAAGCCCTAAAAATGTTATGATTTGCATATATAGGTGTAAATGTAGAGATGTATCTTTGTTCCTAATTTTGTGACAGTCTCCATTCATTTTCCAAAGATTCAAGATCTAGCATCTCCTGTAAATTTCTTGCTGCGTGCTGGCACTTACTTGTTATCTGTAGTTGGCTACTATCTTCTGTTTCTGAGGATTAGCAACTGGTGATTTGCAGTGCACCAAGCTACCGCTACGTCACCATTAATTAGCAATTTTTGCAATAAAGGCTCATAGAATAGTGCAAGTTGGAAGGAACTGGAGAATGTCTCTAGTCCAACCTCCCACTCAAAATGGGATCAGCTGTGAGGTCAGACCAGGTTGCTCTGGGCTTGCTCCAGCTGGGTCTTGAAAACCTCCAAGGACAGAGCCTGGGCAACCTCTTTGTTCCACTGCTTGACTGTCTTCATGAGGAAGAAGTTTTTCCTTGTATCCAGTCTGAACTGCTTGTTTCAGTGTTCTAAGTCATTCTTAAAAGGCAAAATAAAAAGTCTTTTTTTTTGCAGTAATTAAGAAGTTTTCTAGTTTTGTTCTATTATTTTTTTCAGAAATCGTGGTATGTGGTATTGATAGAAAATAGTATCCAATTGGTGACATACATATTTTTCCAAAGAGTTAAGCCAGACAATAATTTTAAGCAATAAGAAATCAGTTGAGTGAAAATGAGTAAGAACTTCCGCTCACTGTCTGTGACTAGAACGCTTCTGTAGCTCTACACAAATTTTGTTCTGAGGTGGAACCTTTGAAGCTACATTTCGCTCTGTTTTCTTCCCAGGTTATTTTCATAAATATAACAAATCTTTGAAGCATCTGCTCGGCATTATTCACGCTGTTGTGCTGTTGTCTGTTTAATTACATAGCACGGTACAAGCGAGTTGCTACTTAAATCACTCAGTGGCATGTATCAATTAATTTAGAAAAAAAAAATCTTCTGTATCTTTTATTCCTAGGTAGACAGTGCCTTCATTGAAGTTACTTCAAATTTGTGCATCTTGTCCTCCCGACATTTCCCATAAGCACCTCTGTCTTAAAAAGTCAATGTACACGTGAGGTTGAAATGTAACTTACTATTTGTGTCATCTTCCTTAGATTTGAATAAGGATCAATGTATGCATAGCTCTTGCTCTTATAAGGCTTGATAGGCTTTTCTTTAGAGTCTTTTCCTTGTCTGCATTCTTTTATGTGTTCTTAGAAGGTATGTTTCAAAATGATACACATAGAACAATCCTGTTGCTGTTTGTGTCTTTTTTTCAGAAAGAATAATTTAATAAGTATAGAATTTTTCTCACATTCAAATCCTGTCACTACTTAAACATAGCTTATTTCCAGGTGCTTTGTACGTAAAATGAATAATTTGTCCCTAAGTGTTTGGGACAAGCTAAACAGCCTTCAGAGTTTAACTGAAACAAATTATTTTTATCAGGAAGTTGTGTTTTTCATATATGAGAAATACTGTTGACTTACAAAAATATCACACAAGTTTGAGAGTATTCCTGAGGCATGACTGGAAAATCAACAATTCCACATTGGAAGGGACTGTAGCTGTTAAAGCATATTGTGTTTCACTGTTTGGAGAAGGGTTTATTTGGTAGTAGTATTTGATTTAAATTTGTTCTTAAGATAATTTGCTTTCTTTCAGAATGCAGGGACATTCTGCTTCCTGTGATTACAAAAGAGCTGAAAGAATTACTGGAACAGAAGGATGATCAGCAGCTCCAGGTCCAAGAGAAGAAGTACTGTGTTGAATTACTCAATAGCATCCTGGAGGTTCTGAGCTGCCAAGACCCTGTAAGTATTGATGATGATGTAGATGGCCCAAGTCTGTAGTAAGCCTGAGCTGATTAGGTAGTAAATTATTGATGCTGATGAATCTCATTTAAATTTTTAATACAAGTCAGTGGCAAATTGAACTTTTCTCCTATTTTTCATAAACTTAAGTTAAAGGGCAGTTGAGGTATTAAAGGTGAAGTACTGAAATCTATGCTATTTTTTTTATTTCTCAATTTTATATTCTTTAAATAGTCAGCTGCTGTAAATCACCATAGTATTATTGAAAGCAGCGAGGCTGCTTTGTTTTTTCCTAGCAGGGGTTTAGGCACTTTTAGTTTTGATTGGTAAAGTTCAATGGAATAAATATTGAAATGAATTAGAATATGATGACAGCAAGCCGAGTATCGATGATATTGATGACACCAAGCTGAGTGGTGCGGTTGACACGCCTGAGGGATGGGATGCCATCCGGACGGACCTGGACAAGCTCAAGGAGTGGGCCCATGCGAACCTTATGAGATTCAACAAGGCCAAGTTGTCGTGAATGAGTGATTTAGAGGCTACTTAAAGAATAACCATCAAAGGTATTAGCAGAAATGATTTTAATAGAGATTTATAAAGGTACGACCTAACAGAATTCGATGGCAAGGTTCACTCTATTACTTATTACAAGGATGAAACATATAAAGGAAAATCATCTAAGGGTTTATATCTTAGGGACTATATGTGTTTAGCAGCACTTAATCATCAACTAATCATTAACAAACTTGAGTAGCACTTAATCATTAACTAATTCAATATTTACGAAATAAGTGTTAGTAGAGTCTACTATAACCATAACTTAATTACAAATTATGCTTACTATTAGTCCATACATACAGACAGACAGAAATATGTGTATGTATAGAAGGTATACCTGTTAAAAATTCCCCTCGATTTCACGTCGAATGTCTAAGCATTCCCTCTCAACAGGCAAAGGGTTGAGCTTCAAGGAGTGAAGGGGGTTCAGCCCAGTCCCCGTCGTCAGTGATGGTCCTCCAAATATCGCAGACCTGAGAGGTCGCAAGCTCTGAGAGGTGTCCCACTCAGAGGGAGATGCTGAGTGCAGCCCGCTGCGGTCCAGGAGAGCTCAAAGGGTCTCACTTAGGACCACCGTTTATAGGTTCGCAAGATGATTGGCATCTGTAAATTTCCATCCTGGCCACAGACCCAGGTAGTAATTACTAAAAATTCTCAAGGTTTCAGTGTTGTTCTACTGGACACCTGGGCCAGGCAGTAGGAGTACATTCCCAGCTCAGCTATGCAGAATTTCTGATATGGTCAAGGAGCGCTCAACCATCAGACTCAGTACACCAAAGCTGAGGTTTCATGGAAATTTCTGAGACCAACAAGCGGCCTAGGAGAGGCGGGGAGGAAATGCACCACCACACAAGTGCAAGGTCCTGCACCTGGGTCAGGGCAACTCCCGCTATCAGTACAGGCTGGGGGATGAAGGGATTGAGAGCAGCCCTGCCCAGAAGGACTTGGGGGTACTGGTGGGATGAAAAGCTGGACATGAGCCAACAATAGGCACTCGCAGCCCGGAAGGCCAACCGTATCCTGGGCTGCATCACCAGCAGCGTGGCCAGCAGGTCGAGGGAGATGACTCTGCCCCTCTGCTCTGCTCTGGTGAGACCCCCCCTTGAAGTACTGTGTCCAGCTCTGGGGTCCTCAGCACAGGAAAGACATGGACCTGTTGGAGCGGGTCCAGAGGGGGGCCATGTTCCATCAGGGGGATGGAACACCTCTCCTATGAGGAAAGGCTGAGAGAGTTGGGGTTGTTCAGCCTGGAGAAGAGAAGGCTCTGGGGAGACCTTATTGCAGCCTTTCAGTACTTAAAGGGGGCTTATAAGAAAGGTGGGGACAGTGTTTTTATCAGGGCCTGTTGTGACAGGACAAGGAGGGACTGGTTTTAAACTAAAAGAGGGTAGATTCAGACTAGATATAGGGAAGAAATTTTTTACAATGAGGGTGGTGAAACACTGGCACAGGTTGCCCAGAGAGGTGGTAGATGCCCCATCTCTGAGGTCAGGCTGGAGGGGCTCCGAGCATCCTGATGTAGTTGAAGATGTCCCTGCCCACGACAAGGGGCTTGGACTAGATGACCTTTAAAGGTCCCGTTCAACCAAACTATTTGATTATTCTATGATTATTCTATATATTCAGAATAATTTTCAAATTTAATCTTGTTTCTTTTATAAAAACCTTTGTAGTTTCTGAAGATGTTTTTCAGTGTACAAATGTTGTAGCTTATGGTTTCTGCTTTCAGCAATGTCTGTGTAAAACAGATTACTCTTCATTATACTTCATTTTGAGTCTGTAGTTTCTTTCTCAGGCTCCTGTAGTTTTGGAGCACTGTAGAAATTGTGATCTGGGTGTTTGCTTTTCTCATTCGAGAGACTATTGAACTGACTTTTTAGTTCCTCACTTTTTAATGAGCAGCAGGTTATTTGATGAAGTTTCACAATAAGGAGGAATTTATTCTGAGGAAACCTCATAATTAATTACATTAGGAAAGTTGCAATTTCTCCCATGAATTACATGCTGATTTCTCCTGAGCTGTAGTTTTCTGGTATATGTATTCAAACTTTGCAGGCTTTGGATAAAGGCAACTTGTCATTTTAGTTGTTTTTCACTATCGATCCTTTGGATCATTTTCTAGTAATTAAATCATTACAGCATGTTGTTTGGTTTCATAAAAAAATCCTTGAGTTTGAAACTGAAGAGGCTTGTCTGTTTGCACAGGGCAATCTTTTCATGTGTATTATGAGCTATTTTCCTCATTGTTTTAGATGTAAGCACTTCAGGAGGGATTGATACAAAGTGATACTTAAGAGGTATTGGAACATTTGAATTTCAAATGGAATTCATAAGAGAAATGGTGAAAGCGTATTAGGGCAAAGAGTGAAGCTACAAGTGTATAGGGCTATAGTGTAAACTAGTTTCATTACTGTATACTTTGAAGGGTGAAACACAGTTGTAAAGCAAAATAGATTAATACTTTCTGCATGTGTACCACATAAATTAAGTTTACTTTCAAACTTAACAGTTGCTGCCCATAGTAGCAGTAGCTGACATGTCAAAGACTTGTTAGCGCCTACTGAAAATACGGGTTTGTAGCTCTTGTTTGCATGAGTGAGAACATTGCTATATGCAGAACACCGTGAAGAAGTTGAATTCTTGTTGCTTGGTATGCATATATGTAGTCCCATGCAGTCTGAAGACTATTTTGTAGATTCTAACTTGTCCAGTTTCCAAGAGTAGGAACTGATATATCCAGAATGATGTAGAAACGTGATGGGTTGTTTACCAGAAAAGAAACATTTGAAAATGTAGGTGATTGCTTGGTTGGTTGGTTGGTTTTTTTAAAGGCATCCCATTTTATTTATTTCTCAAATTACTGTTTCTAAAGAAAAACAGCCCTTTCAACCTGTGTCTTATTCATATTTTAAGTGTGACTGTGGGCACAAAACCAGTTACTAAGTAGAATTCTTGCTAATAAGTATTTTTGTTCACCTTTGGAAATGCTTGTAGGTTTCCATCTTGGGGGGAAAAAACATTTTAAAGTGTAGATAGTTTTTTGGGGGTTTTTTTGTTCCTCAATATTAGTAAAAACATAAAGCTTGAGGGATGGAAGGTGACCTATATCTGAACTGATACATCTCCTATAGAAATGTCTATAGAAATAAAGTGTAAATGAAGTGCAAAGATGATTGAAGAAAAGCAAGTGTTTGTTTCAATAAATTCCACATTTGAGAGGTTTGTAACTTCTGGTTTTGGACAGTTCTGCAAATGAGTTAATGTACATATGCCTCAAGGTCTTAAGAAAAAATTAGACAAATACTTTAGATTTCATTTGGGAACATTTTAGTTGAAAACTACTTGTTTAGTGTGATGCTGCTGAGAGCTTTTGAAAAGCTCTTAATTTTTTTTTCCTTCAGATGTTCTCCCTTGATATTAGGCAAATGCTTAGATGTATTTAAAATCAAATGCATTTTATCATTGAGGAGGATGTTATCTTTAATAATAAGATTTTTTTGTTGTTGTTTTTTTTCACTGATCAGTATGATTTGTATGTTTAAACACAGCTGGAGACCAGAGGTTTAATGAGTGATTGTACTTCTCACAAGTTTGGACTTCAGTCTTTTAACAATCCAATTAAAATTATGTAATTTGTATAGAATGATGTTGTTTAAAAGCATGTAATGCATTCTGTGCTTTTACTCCTGTGAAGGAGGTAGCTAGGCAAACCTTTTTGCATTGTGACAAACAAGGCTTTTTAGGCAACATGTAACCCATTATGTCATGAAAATTGCCGAGAATTTGCAACATGTGCATTTAAAAAAAACCAAACACATTCACATTTGTTTAAAACAAGTGGCATTTCTTCAATAGCTTCTTTTAAGGAAGGTAACCTGTAAACTGGAGATTCTCTGTGAGATGTTTGGATAGCAGTTATCTACAGATTGCGTTTGCAATAAATACTGATGAATTTCTAATAAAAGGAGAAAAGTTCCTTCGAGTAGGTTTAAATCCAGTAGTGGTATCAGCATATGATGACCCCTGTGGAGGCATCATATTCATGAGTATAAGAAACATTGTAGAATAGTTGGGACTTCAACAAAAGAACCAGATGCTTTAGTACTAAAAATTTACTTTTGAGATGACTCCTCTGAAGGAGGAAAAAAAAAAACAAAGGAGGGGAACACCTTCAATACAGCAGTATCTAAGGCAACAGTAATTTGTCTTTAAGAGATACTGCAGATTTCTCTTCAATGCAACAAAGATGTTTACTTTCCAGCTAAAGTGAAAAATCTTGTTTCAAGCATATACAGTTTTGACTTGCAATGGGAAATACTTCGTATCCTGGACTTGTACAGGCAAATGGAAAAGGTTCACTATATGGCCAGATTATTATGATAGTAGTATTTAGGTGGTCTCCTTTAGAATGCCTTTATGCAGTATGATCTAGATATAGAGAATTGTTTTGGTAATCAACCAAATTATTTCTTATGAGATTGCACTTGAACCGTAAGATTAATGCAATTTTCTATTGAACAATTCATTTCCTGTATCTCTTAGCATCTTTCTAAGAAAATGGGTGATTTGACCTGCTGGAAGAGAAAACTTCAGGCGTTAGTGGCAGACTCAGTTTACAGTATTAATTGTAAGCTTAACTCTGTCTTGAAAACACCAACATCTTGCCCATATTTCTTCTGTTTTTCCATCTCAATGGAGAAATCTGGTTTTGGATTAGTATTTAAAACTTAACTTTGATATTTTTGCATTGGATTTATTCTGTGAAAATCACCGGAAGTAGAATATACACAAAGTACAGAAAAGAAGCAGGAGTAGTTGTTCTATGTTTTCTGTGGTCAAAATTTATATTGTGAGGTGATCTTTGAAGTTGTTACAAATTTTTGAGGCATGTATTTTCTTTGTCAAAGAAAAAGATATCGTGATATTACCAGCTCTGCTCTACTGTTTTGCCCTACATTGTTTGGTGAGTGGGAACATGTGAATCATCAGATCCTTGTGTTCAACCACTGTTCTCTTCAGCTGCTGTCTAGCTGCTCGGTTCTGCAGGTAGCAAGTACATTGTTAAGAACACTGGTTTATGGTAAGGACTTTATTTTTATGAATAGACATTGTTAGGCATCTGGGTGAGATGCTTATGTTTCATTTTTAAATTGCCTCTACAGCAAACAACTTTTGGACATAGATGACATTGTTTTGATTGAATCATGTCTAAAATTAGCTTCATAGCTTGAGACTGTGTGCTTTCAGCACCTGTGAAATACAGTTAAAGCTCAGAACTGCAAGTAAGTCGTTGACGAAGGTCGTGGTGAAATTTGTGACTTCTTGTTTCTGTTTTAATTTAAAATATTTCCCTTTTCCCCCTTTACAACAACTTTGATGCATGCAGTCTGACAGCCCTTCATAAGTTTACTTTGTCTCTAATCTGACGTATATCCTATAGTTTAATATTTACTGTGTCAGAACAAGTTTTATTTATAGTGCTTACACCATTAAATGTAATGGTAAACTCTTTCTCTTGGAATCTAAAATAAAATCTTGGTTGAGACTACAAGTGGAAGTGAGTTGTATAATCTTTTCCTGTTCTGTGCACAAAGTCAGTAATTGGCAGCAGCTGCATTTTAAGCAGTTGATTATGTTAGCAAACAAGCCTGGAAGCATTTTAGAATTGTACAGAAATTTGTAAAGATTTGCCTCACTTATGGCAGATCTTACGACTTTAGCAAGAGAGAATTTCAAAGAAATTTAGTCAGAGAACCTGCATGTTCTTTTAGGGTAAGTTACCGTATGTTCTTCTGCAGGCAATTTTCAGTCAGAACAATGCATGATTATGAACTGTGATTTAAAAAAAAAAAAATCTTTATCCTTTTATGTGTGCTCTTTTTTTGTGGTGTTTCAGAGGGGGAAAACAAAGTTATAGAACTGAATGCGTAAGAGAGCAAGCATACTGGATCTGGTTGGTATAGAGTTCATTTTCTTCGTGGCAGCCCATATGGTGCTGTGTTTTAGATTTGTGACCAAAGCAGTGTTGATAACACACCGATGAAAATTTAAATGATTGCTGAACAGTGCTTGCACAGTGTCAAGGCCGCCTTTGTTTCTCACTCTGCCCCATGCCAGGGAGTAGGCTAGAGTTGGGCAAGAGTTGGGGAGGGAACACAGCTGGGACAGCTGAAATGAATTGACTGAAGAGGTATCTGCAAGTGGATATCTCAAGTACAGGTTGTGTAATACTATAATTCTGAAGGAGCTATTCAGTTAGTCCATGTTTGTCACTGCCCAAATAAATGAGCACTCTATCATATTCTGAAGTGCATGGTTGACTCTGAGACAATGGAATTACTCTAATTTTTGTCCCACCCCTGTAGAAGTTTAAACAGAACATGAAAGCTAAACCAAACACTAACTTCTATTACTGTGCACAGATATTTTTAAAGAGAGTGAAATTTTGTTTGGTTTGGATTTTCTATTAACTAATTTGTGTGTACCAATGTGTGCCATCCATCCCATCAATGAATCTGAAGGCATGCGAGTACTGCTGGAAAATTGCTACTGAATTTTCAGTATGAGCTCTGATTGTTTTATGCCTTGGTCACCTAGCAAATCCTTTTCAACAGTGAAGACAAGCATACATTTTTGGTGACCATTGCATGGAATAATACAATTCATGTTTTCCAAGGGAGCATTCATATATGGTACAAGTTAATTTAGCTTCTGAAAAATCTTACGTTTAACCAAATGGATTGCAGCCAAATGGTGAGTTTTCCAGGTTTCACTAAAAAACATGTCATCCTTGCGAAGTGAAATATGATCTAAGAAGATGCATGTTACAATGGATTGCTAGACTGTCTTCTGAAGGTAGAAACTCCTAGTTAAAATAAAAGTTGAAATCTTGTGTGTAAGCAATGTGTGAAAACACTATTTTTCTTAAGTCAGCAATGTCAGTATTGAATGCCTAATTGTTTCTTAGATTATCAAGAAGAAAAGTAGTCTCAGTTTCATAAAGAAACCATTTTAATTAATTTGCTAACATTTCTCTGAAAATTCAAAGTCTTAGCAGAAAATAAGTTTTGCATGCTTGAGCATATGTTACATTTTTTCCAGGGAAGGTATGTTATATGCTACTTGTGAATTCAGAATAGAGCTCATCTTTAATAACAGAGTCATGACTAAATGTTAAAACCATTATGTAATGTTCTGAACTGTAACTAATAATGGTATATCATGTACTGAAATGTGGAAGGAAGTAAAGCCAGATTATAAAAGCCTTCATCTTTGAGGTTTTAAAAAAAAACAAAAAGGGGCAAACTAATGAACAAGTGATTTCCCTGTGCCCAGGGAAAGTGTGCGAAGTGCTACTATGTAGTTTACAATTTTTGGCTGTTGGTTTTTTTTTTTAATTATAGTGGTAATCAATATTATAAGAACAGCTGTGATTAATGAAAACATCTTGAATTGTAACGGAGGCCAAATCATAGAATATTTCTTGCAGTGCTGCAGATAATAATTCCAGCTGAGATGCCGGTTTTTATCTCTACATTTGGTATGGTAGCTGCATGGTCAGAGTTCTAACCAGAAAGCTATTGAAGTGTTGCAGGTCTTGCAGTGAGACATAGTATATTTCCTGAGTGAAAAGAAAATACTCTCTGTAAATGACATGCTGTGAGTTTCAGTGCTTGTAGAGGCTATTGTCAGAAGGTAGCCACTGTTATAGCAGGTAGCTTTGCATACCTTCAAATGAATATTAAGAAGTATCAGCAAAAACAATCTCTACGTTTACTTTGTTTAATGTGACTTCCCCTTTAATGGTGCTTTTTTTGCCTTGGCTGTGTTTTGGGTAATGTTTGCATTAGCAAGGAATGTGTCACAACACAAGTGTACCACTAGATTCCTGTGGTTCGTTGTGGGGCTCTTGATGAATCTGTTGTACGTGGCTTGGGGAGTTTACACTGAGTAAGATATGGTCTGATACTGTGGTTCAAACATCTCCATTATGCATATTGCTCAGCTTTCTGAAGGCAAACAGTTTAGAAACATGCTGGGGGACCTTATATTGGTGTGACCCAAACATCAATCAAGAACCTAATGTCTTCATTTCTAGCACTGTAAAGGAGCTTTTAGTTTATCTCTATCTGGAATTAATCTAGTTTGTGTGCAACAAAACCACTCAGAAGCAGTACATAGTAAATGGAAGTGATCAAGGGATTTGCCTCAAAATTATTCTGAACCAAATTGCTGATAGAGGCATAGCCATATAACTATAAGGGGCTTGATTTATGCTTAAGATAACGTCCTCTGCTGGTTTTGGGTAGCTGCAGTGCCTGTTGCTGGGGTTGGAATAGCCACAGTACCTGTGACAGGGGTTGGAGTATCTGTGGTGTCTGTCGCCGGGGTTGGAGTAGTTACAGTGCCTGTTGCAGGCGTTGGAGTAGCTACAGTGCCTGTCGTGGGTGTTGAAGTCACCGCAGTGCCTGTCGCGGGGGTTTGAGTAGCCACCGTGTCTGTTGTCGAGGTTGATCTCCGGGCGGTATTCCTAAATAGTTGTTTAACCCTAAACAAGACCTGAACCACATTCAGGAAACATAGCAATATGAACATGCTTGTTTGAACATCCCAAGGATATTCAAAATTCTCAGGGAATATTGTGGACGTTTTCACGAAGAGGATAGAAGAAAAAAGAGTTTCTGGAGATATGGAAGGGAAGATGAACAAGTGGGGGAAAGTGTCCCACTCTGTCTCCCCTGTAAATTCATTCCCTGAGGAGAAAAGAGTGTAATTACTAATAGTTTCTAAGAGGTGGTTCCCGCGGTACAGAGATGACAGCAATGCTGAGTACAGATACCAGATTAGACTCAACCAGTAATTTTATCATATCAGAAAACAGTGTCATACAGTGCAGCAAAACCTTGACCCAGTTCCGAGCAGTGATAAACAGCACAACAGGGAATATATACTGCAAGTAAGGTATTGCATAACCCAACATTGAAAGCCAGCCCCACAACTTTGAGAGCCAATAAATCAACATTGTGACCAGCGACTATTAAACCAATATAATGAATGCTTATAACAAATTTTGCCCTAACACGCTTTGGTCAGATCTGTTGTTATCTCAACCCTTCGTGCCCCATGTTAGGTGCCAAAAAAGGGCTGTTGTGGTTTAACCCGGCAGGCAGCCAAACACCACACAGCTGCTTGCTAACTTCCTGCTCCCACTGCAGTGGGATGGGGAAGAGAATAAAAAAAAAAAAAAGTAAAATTTGTGGATTGAGATAAATACAGTTTAATAGAACAGAAAAGGAAGGGATAATAATAATAATAATAATAATGGTAGAATATATAAAGTGAGTGATGCACAATGCAATTGCTCACCACCCGCTGACTGATAACCAAGTAGCGATCGCTACTTCCTGGACCATGCCTCCTATTGATATACTGAGCCTGATGTCATATGGTATGGAATACCCCATTGCCCAGTTGGGTCAGCTCTCCTGGCTATGCTCCCTCCCAGCTTCTTGTGCACCTGGCAGAGCAGGGGAAGCTGAAAAGTCCTTGACTATAGGGTACTTAGCAACAACTAAAAACATCAGTGTGTTATCAACTTTCTTCTCATACTACATCCAAAACACAGCACTAGGAAGAAATTTAACTCTATCCCAGCTGAAACCAGGACAGTATACATAATTGCTGTATTTAATTTATGTAGTTATGGGGATGAAGTTATACAAATAATGCAGTTTCTCAATTTGATGTTTGTATTTTCCGACTGATGTAAAGAAGAAATGAAAAATTCAGGGGCAGGGCGTATAATTGTATAAATGTGTTGTACTCTAGGTTGCTTCACCTTTCCTTTACTGCTGTGTTAACTGGTAGCTTGATAAAATTACATATTTCATGGCAAGTGGCTTGCCATAGATCCTCTACTGTCCTAGGATGCATTCTTTCAACAGTCAAGAACGCTTGTTTGAAAAAAAAAATGCTAAATTTTGACTGGTACCCCAGTGCACAAGGGTAACAAATGTTCTACGCTTCAAAGCAAACCTTGAAATTATTTAATAAATGCAATACTCTGGAATAAGAGGTGGCAAACAGCTTTTGGATAGATGTGCACAATCATCAAATACATTGCTATAGTCAAAGTTCAAGAAGAATATACAAAAAAGGTTTGAAAACAAAACAGAAAAGCTGCGTAGACCTCTATAAATAAAACAACATTCATTAGGGGTATACTCTGAAGATGTATCAAAAACTTACGCAGAGTGTAGTTTATCTAAAGCTAATTATTTCCTGAAAGTTATGTTTAACATTACAGTAATGCTAGCGAATATGGAAAGCATTCAAGTTCAAAGAATAAATAGGATGCCTTTCTCAGAAACGCAAAATCCTGCTGAAAAAAGCAAGCATCTGTAGCAGGCAGATGGTTTTCACTGTAGGGCTACCAAACGATTCCATGTCTGTGTACTCAATATTGCCGTTTCCTCCATTTTTCACTGTGTAAGCTGTATTTGTTAAGCAGAGAATGTTCTAAACTCTGATAAAAACAGTACTTGAATGGAATATATTTTTTCAGTAGTTTTCACTACTGTTTCCAGTAGAAGAGTAGGATTTGAAAATATGTTGCATTTTAGGTCCTGAAGCCAGTGGATAAGAGAGCGCTCTTCTATATGTTTTCTAGTCCAAGAAATTATGCTATTTCAAGCACCTTGGTGGCATTTTTCTTTCCTATGGTTGGCTCATCTTTTTTTTGACATCCTTTGTCCCCTCTTCCTCACGCTGTCAACATCTGTCTGTTTGTTTTCCTTTTTCTGGCTTCTTGTGAGATGCAATCCATCTCTGTATTTCTTTCCTATTGTGCTCTGCCCCTTGTTCTCGGTTTTAAGCAGGGTGCAGTAACTATTATATCATATGGTGAAACAGTAGTGAAGAATCTGTGATCCAGTTAAATGCATCTGTAATACATTAGTACAGTCTTGAAAAGAGAAATACTTGAGATGGTAAGAGTGGCTTGTGTAGCCTCTTAGTCCAGTAACATTTATACTGTTTTACAAAGAATGTTTCAAATGATGTCTTCCTTTCTAGCTTATAATAAAACACCCCAAAAGTGAAAAGCTTTTGAAGATACTCTGGTTCCAAGGGCTACCACTCTTCAACAATCCAGTGGCAAGGCTAGATTTTCCGTTTTTCCACTGTGAGGTCAACTGTGCCAATACATTCATTAGGAGGACTAAGATGTGCTGCTTCTGCAACATAGAGGCCAAAAGATTCTGGTTGTGGCTCTTTGAATGAAAAGTGTCTTTCTGATTACAGCTTTGCATAAGCCTGAGGAATTTGCTTTGCTGTGTGACAAAAAGCAGATATGTTTTACTGTGGAAGAAAGTGCAGTTTTCTCTCAGAGGTTTTGCAGGTGATTTAAAAAAAAAAAAAAAGAGAAAACAAATAGAGACAAGAAGGGTATTTGGTTAATTATTAAAGTTGATATGGGGAGAGATGCACTATAGGTTTTTATTTTTAATTTCACTGTTATTTCCAGTATGTTTAAAATACAAAGAGCCAATGGACTGTATGTTTTTCATATTATTGGATTGGCATAAACCTTAAAGCTCATAGTATGCGTATTGGGAAGTGGAGGAGATGGAAGAGAACGCGGCTTTGTGAAAGCACTCTAACACATGTGTCTTCTGTGCAGCAACTGTCAGCTGTAGTCTTTTTATAAATATGGGACTGTACCAGAGGAATTTACATTATAAAAAGAAAACACAAACCACACAGAAATTATTCTGTGAATACATTGTTCATTTAGAGAATATAGTAACTTTTGAAATACTGTGACAGGCAAAGCGATAATTTAAGCTTGCATGTTTCATAGTTGAAGGACACGATAGGACTAAATGGTTGTAGTAAATAAGTGGCTAGATATGAGGAAGGTCTCTATTGCAAGGGATGCTGGCCTGATCCAGGTTAATCAAAATAGGAGAAAGGAAGGAGACAATATTAGATGTCTCAGAGGAAAAACAGTCAGAAGCAGTTTCTCCTGGGGTGGTATTGGAGCTCAGCCACCTAAAATATTGTTAAGAAATTACCATGGCTTCTGTGATTGTGGCGGTTTTCCATACTACATGTGACGTTAAAGAAGTGTCTTGTTTGGTGTAAGCTAATCTTTTTTTTTTGTATTAGAAATTTGTTTAGACTTTTTCTTTCTTTCATTGTTGCATGCTAGTTTCCAAAGTTGTCTAGTGACCAGAGTAAGGTCAGTGAAGTTGGTGAATATAAGGTTATACCCCTGCTCAGTGTTTTAAAATAAATAATCAAATGTCCTTTTGCAGGCAACATGCCAGAGGTACTTATTTGATGTGAGTTGGTGAATATTTGCCATTGGGCTGCAAAAATCACTCAAATCTTGGTGCTGACAGGTGGTGGGTCCCTAGTGTAGTCTCAGTCAGCCAGACTGACCAGTACTTTGGTCATGGGGCCAAAAAGCAGACCATCTTCACTTTGTGCCCTCACAGAGCTGCAAAGTGAAATGAAGATAACTTTCTCCTTTAATAATTATATACTTTGTGACTGCAAGCTAAGAATATTACTGAGCTCCAGACTACCCTGAGGGCCACTGACAGATGTGAAGAACTATGATACAATTTGCCTCAATTATCTGTTACCAGGGTGTTGCTATTAAGTTATAGTTACTGGGAAAATAGGGAGTGAGGGATGGGAAGTGACCGTTTGAAACAAAAAACAGTTGTGGGATAGATAGGGCTAAAATTGGACTGTGCCACTTGAAATGTGTATTCCACTGAAATTGCTGGAACTAAGGAGCAGTGTAAGCAAGAAGAATTAGTGTTGTTCTTTCAATAAGGTGGTTATATTATACAACTTGAACTGTCAACATGGACGTAATTGGTTTCTTCTTTCTTTTACAAGAGATATGGATTTAATACCAAGACTCTTTTTTTCATTTACAGGCATCAACTTATCACCATATTCAAGAAATAATGGTACAGTTATTACGCACAGTGAACAGAACTGTTATTACAATGGGACGAGATGATCCCTTAATTGTGAGTAATATTTTAATGTATTTTTAATGCTTTGAAAGTCATTTTATAGTTATCCTGAAAAAATGCAAATATAGTGTTTGTGGTCTTTTTAAGATTTAAAATAAAAGGTCTAAAGCTTTACTCTTTTTTTTCATTCAACTGTGCCACTGTAGTGTCTTTGAAGTGTAGTTGAATACTGTGAGATTTGTGCATTCTTTAAAAAACCAAACACTAAATCTGAAGTTGATTGCTGTTTGCAAAAAGAATAATGTTTTATTATCCTGCTTAAAGGGCACACTTTAACATTGAAAATAGTGTTTCTGCTAATCTAAAGTGGAAGTATCTGAGTAAAACAACAACAACAACAAGCTATTCTGAATAGCTTATATAAATAATTGGTGGATGCTCTGTTTCTCTGAATTTTTCCACATGCTTTACTTTTTGGGGGGCTAGAGTTGCTATGGAACAGCTGCCATTCCTGGCTCTGTTTCTGGAGAAGCAAGATGATGCCGTATGTGCACAGGGAAAATATCTGGGGATGCGCTGGCACAGAGCACTCACTTGAGATTTTTGTGGAGATTCCATGGTTTGAGAGTTATATTCAAGGACAGATTCTGCAATTTCTTCAGATTTGAGTATATGTCTCATGAGTACTCCTCTTGATTTAGACTGTTTGTGAGAATGCAAGCCAGTTGTGTTCAGCAGGAATTATGGAACTTGCCCTTCAGACTGGGCACTTAAGAGAAGATGTATATTAATTGTTAGTCTTTAGAGATTTACATTATTCTGCAAAATCATGAGCAGCATTTGCTTGATTGTTTTGGCCACGAGAGGTACATTGCCTGTCTTTCAAAATGTAGTTTGTTTCCTTGTTCATTTCTGTTGGAAAACCAAAATAACAGTTTTAGAGCGTTGCCAGTCAGAGCATGTGTGTCTCCTAATGATTAGTCTCCTAATAATTGAGTTCTTCAGGGGAGATATTTGCCAATGGTTGCTTCAAACTCCCTGGTGGCAGTTTCAGAGATCATATCATTAACTGTTTATCAGAACTCCAGTCTGTTACTCTTTTGTGTGTAACCCTCTGGTGTGTATGCATGGTCTTAACAGGAGGAGGTTTTGAATGCAGACCCAGTGAACCTTTCAGTTCTCTACAGTCTTTGAAAATGTTTTCTGTACTTGTGAAGAAAGCATCATATAAGTGTTGTGGATGATGTAATCAATCTATTAAGGAGTATTTCTGGATACCATAAGCAGTAAATGAAGAAGCAAAATGAAACTGTAGTAATCCTGCAAAAAGGATCCATCCTTATTATTAGGAAACATTAGGAAATCATTAGGAAACAAGCTGGTTACAGTCAACTGAAATGGCTTGGAAAATCTGTTTGTTTTTCTTTTTGTTTTTTTCCTCTCATCTACTCTAATTTTTTTGCTGTTTTTACCTAAAAAGATCAAACCCAGTGTGAATTTTGAAATGCAGATGTCTGAATGCTAATAATGCTCATAAATACCTATGCATATGTGTATATTGGGCATTTTAGAGTTTTTTCAAAGCAGAATTTCAGTAAATTACAGAGTTTTCTAAAGCTGAGGCAAGATCTCTCAACAGAGTAGTCTTTCACACGTGACGTGAAAAAATTGTTTGTAATGAACAAAATAGTCTTTTGCGTTTAAAAAGAACTGGCAAAATCAGCTCGTTTCATGCTCTCTGTACTATCTTCCGGTCACTCCGTTAATTTGCAGGTTTGCTTTAAAAGTTCTTGAGAGGGCCAAACTTGTTGAAAGCCTGAATGCTTAATCTTTTAAAAATGAAGCAGATAGTCAGGAATTATGATCTTCTGTAGAATGCTTAGGTGAGCTAAAGTTGCTAAAAGTATGGTGAACTCTGCAAGTGCACGTGGGACATACAGAATAGCTGCAGTCAGACTATGTAGCTGATGTTATATGGATATGAGTGACATTTCAAATTGGGCTACATCTGTTATCTACTTCCAGGAGAACAGAAGGTTACTCTTTAGATTCTTAAATCTGTTACTATGTTTCTGAATATTGCAAGTATTTTTATAATTTTCTGCTGTGTAATTTTCTAGAATTTGAAAATGGTATGAAAAACAATGGTAATACTGTGTTATACTAATAAAACCAATGGTTACAATTTACAAGACCTGTAATTCCTTGTGAGTTTAAATGTCTTGTACCTGGATTTTATTTACCTGAGGTTTTTTTTCTTTCTGGCAGGGATAAGCAGGTTAATTTTCATATTCAGGTGTCCTTTTCACAATCTTCTAGCTTGTTGGCAGAGAAGGAGTTAAAAGGATTTTGGATTACAGTTGCCTTTATCTTTTCCTGCTACAATGCCAGTTGAATATAAGGGAGGGTGCTGCCTTGGGCTCAGCTGGTAACAGCATACTGTGAGCTTAGTTCATGTTATTACTGGAAAGAGTCAGGCTGAGAAGGTGTTGATGATGGAAAGGTAATTTGGCTCTCTGCAACTACTGCAGAGAAGACTTACTTAAATGCCAGTCTTGCCTTCATTGTGATGTTTTGGCAGTTGAAGGCTTTAACAGCTGCTTGGTTATTTTCACTATTTTAAAAAAAAAAAAAGACAACTTGACTGTTTGTAGTTGTAGAAGTGCTTCTAAACTTGTAATAAAGAGGGACAAGTTTATTGTCTGAAATTGGCTGTTCAAGCTTTATCTTGAATACTTATGAAATATACTTTTAGTTAAAGGTGCAGTGAAGTCCTACTACAGTAATTATAGAAGTAAAACGTACAAGAGCATGTAGAATACAGAAGTACTTGTTTTCGGTATTGGCTTGGTTAGGTAAACGAAAATGTTATAAATCCACCATATACGTTTTAAAGCTTTCCTTTGGTACTCCCAAACGATTTCACAATATCAGTTTAGCATGATGAAAAGAGCGTAGTTATGCTACACAGAAAAGTTTCTAGACAATATTTATGTAAGATATTGTACAAATAAAGACTTTGCTGAAAAGAAAACAGTGTGCTCGGTTAACCAAAGCTACTCTAGATAGCATACTTTTGCAAAAAACAATACTTTTGGGGAAAATAATGACCAGAGAAACCATTTTGCAGAGCTGCTGTGGTTGGAGAATATGATATATTGAAATATACACATGGTCTAGCTAAAAGTTACAGCTTTTTTATTCAGTATTCAAATTCAAATTGAAATCCTTTCTCTACCTAGAAAAGCTGCAGAATGATTCCATGAAAGACCTATTTATTCATTTCCCATTCCTTTTCCTTTCCCAAAAAACAATTGTTCACTTCCTTTGTAATCTGAATGTTGTTTGTTATTAATTGACTCCTAAGAAAAATATCTCATTTTATTGCAAAAAATAATGTCATGTTTAAAGAACTTAAAAATTTACAAAACATACATTAGATAATATATTTCTTTAGGAATATGTTTTGTATCTAAGCTAGCATAAGTATTGTGGCTTTTTCGAAAGAGCAATAGTGCACAAAACTATAAAAAGCCCTACATGAACTGCTGTTACATGACAGACAGAAATCAGTATTTTATTCATACATTCTGAATTTTTAAAGAAAGTTAGGTTGACTCCATAAAACAGCAATTTCAAATACAGTAATTTTGGAATATGCCATGTTCTGTGCAATGTTTTATAAATAGCATATTGTAGTTGTCATTTAAATACGTCTTTCAGAGAAGGTTACAATATTTTGTATGCAAGTGCTGTCAAGTAGCTCTCAAATGTTTTGGGGGTTTTTTATTGTTGGTTTGTGGGTTTTTTGTGGTGTTGTTTTTTTTTTTCGAATTTTATTTAAAAGCGTGTTTGTATTTTTAACGTTTATTTCCTACTCTGGGAGCTGGTTTTGGGCATTACACTGTAATTTTCTAAATCAGAGAAATTTTTATAGCCAGTACTATTATATTCTAACAATCTACCAATTTCTATTACTTTTCCACTTGACATCATAAATTGCATAGTGTGTATCTGGTAAGTTTTTTATTTCCTATATGAATTAACAATTAATTACTACAATATTTTTAAAATATTAAACAATAAACCAAAAAGCAGTGCTTACATATTACATTTTCCCATAGTTTAGATTCTCCAATTATGTGTTACAAAGCTATTAATTTTTAGATATTTTGTGTTGCTAGGTTATACAAATTTCTATGTTTAAACAAAACAGATAGTAGCTAAGCAGTCTTACCCTCTTGCTGTGGCTGATGCATACCATGACCGACACTTCCCCACTGTTACCTTTTAATGTAACAAGTAGCCTTTTGGTCCAGTGTTGCCTTTAAAATTTTATGTAGAAAGCCTATTGTGTGTGACGTACTGTGGAGAAGACTGGGTATAATAACTTCTTGCATTTAATAGGTGTGGTTTTATTGTGAAACTTTGATGCTTATTCTTTTGTAGGAATAATTTACTTCTGGCACACTTTTACTTTATTTTTAGTTAAATTATTGCATGGTTTTTGTTCATGGTAGCAGAGTCTCTGCAAGAAGAATGAGGGAGTTCTGTCTGTGTTTCAGATAAGTCTTTTGTTTGGATCTTAAATACATATTTTAGAACTTGGCTGGCTGTTGCTACTACTGCTGACTCAAAAAAAAAATCTCCTTTGTTGTACTGAAGTCCTGAAGTAGAGAACTCTAGGAGCAACCTTTCTGAAGGACAGTGCTTTAGAAGCACTAATTTCATATTTCAAAGAAAGCATATGTCTTGAAGGGGTGAATTTGAAAACGCTGAACAGAGGGTAGGCTGAAAGACAAGTGAATGTTCTTAAATTGCAGCTTTGGGAGCTGAGAGTTGGCTGGCCTAGATAGCTTAAGTGTTTCCCTACTGCTGTGTGTGCATATGTTAAAAAGAGAATTTCATATCCATGTATGGATATTCCATACTTTACTGATTGAGAGAGAATTGAAAAACAACTGACTGAGGAATATGGAAAACAAGGCTAATTTTGACTGGGAAATTAAGAATTAAAAATTTTCTACAGTTCTGGATTCCATCAGGATCAGACATTAAAATATAAAACGTGTAACCATTCACATCAGTATATTTCAGTTTTTCCGAAGTATTGATGTTTGTTCAGGTCATAAGAAAAGCTTAGAGCCTTACTTACAACTGTCTTTGTTTGGACTTTCTTAAACTAAGTAGAATATTTCTGTTCTTGCATAGTTTTACTGACCCCAGGAATTGATTGGTACTATGTGGTGAACCAAAATACTGTGGTTTGTTTAAATTGAATAATCTGGATCCTTTGAAAATATATTGAAGGCTTCATATTCATTATGTATGCGAAACCAAAATCAGACAGGTTAAAATGAGCTTTTTTGTGCTTATTAAAAAGAAAGACAGAAAGATTGCTTTCATACAATAACAAATTATTGAAAATCAGTTCATTGCAGAAAAAAAACTTACTGGTTTTGCTAGTGTTATGCCTATTGGTATTGCTTATTATTATACCTTTACCACAGAGGATATTGATCTTAAAATGCTATTTTAATACACAAGAAACATTTACACACTAATAAATCCTTCATTATATCAATTATAGAGACTAATGCAAAATAACAATGTTGTTGCATACTAGCATAAGCAGTACATGTATTTGAGTGTAATATAATGTCATGTTCTGATGTAATAATTTCTTACCTTTGTTATACCCACAAATTATTATTTAAGAGCTTTTCTGTCTCACTAAAGGCATCCTTTTTGCTAGTAAAAATTCATATAAGGCTTTTAAAGCCTCTAAAATAACGATAATTTTGTGCCTGTCATTTCTGTGCTGACTGAACTTAGCATGTTTTTTTTTTTTAAAAACTGTCAATCTTTTAGAATTTTGCTAAATTAAGCCATCTCACATAGCATATTCTCTTCTAAATGAAGACTAGTTTTATCAAAAAACTTAGTTTTTCCAGACAAAATTCTGTGCAAAATTGTTTTAATGTGTTTTCAAATGTGTAATTAACCCTAAGAATTCAAGGAACACAGAAGGGTACAAAAAGTGTACAGACATTTTTAACTAACATTGCACAATTAGCACAATATGATTTAGAAAAATAGAATCCAGGCATTAATCTATTGAATACCCTGGCACCATTTGAACTAATTAACCAGAATCACTTCTAAGGAAAGGGTCTGCAGTACATTCCACTAAACATAAAACACATTAATTGAGCTTTACAATGTGCCCTTTAAACTTGCTTCATAAAACCCTTTCCCCTCTGCCCCTCATATGAAACGTGACCGTGTTTTCATGAGCAAAATAGTAGTATCGTCAACCCTAAATTAGGTTACGTTGGCATACCCCGGGCTAGCTGGTAAATTGACTATTTTTGAAGGAAAGGAATAGCTGCGTTGGCATCTGATAAAATTTTTTCAGCATATATGAGTTTTGATATAATACAGATAAGTTCATTAAATATTATTTTTTATAATCAATTTTGTGTCATGTATTGACTTATATCTTAAGGCCAAAAAAACACATCTTGGGATATTTTGGTATAGATACAGGTCTTAAATGGACAAAGTGGTTTAGCAAGTGGTTTAGCAAGACAGTAGCCAAAGTGGTTATTCCCCTCTATTCAGCAATTGCGTGATGACATCTGAGGCATTGTGTCCAATTTTAGGCTTCCAGGTAGATGAAAGACATGAACTTACTGGAGGGAGACCACCAAGATGACTGCAGGCTGCAGCACATAACATGTGGAAAGAGCAGTGAAAATTGGATTTGTTCAGTCTTTAAGAAGTGAAGGCTTAGGAGGGAGGTCTTGTTATCTGTCTAATTCTTCTTGAAGGTATATTTGGATAGGGCAAGATGTAATAGACATAACAGTTAGAACATAGGAAAATCAGATTAGTTGATAGGAAAAAAATTGGAACAGCTTGCCCCAAGGGGTTATGGATTCTTGCCTTTGGAGATACTCAAAACTCAAATTCACCTAACTGGACCTTGCTTGAGTAGGCGGTTAAGACTAGAATTACCGAGATATTCTCTTGTTTTATGATTCTATGATTCTTTCCAGAGAAGTCTATTAAATGGCTGAAACTTCTAAATGGTTGCTTTCTAAATTGAACCAATGAAAGGACAGAGAAAAATTTAACCTGAAATTCTTTTTTTTTGTTAAATATTAGATGACAGCATCAAAAATATTTCCGTGGGCATGTGAAATAATTGTAATTGTCTCCTTTGAGGAGAGATTTGTTTGAATGACGTAGATTCCCCTGAATTTGTTCTTGATTATGTCGTTTGTTTAAAGATCAAAGTTCTTTCCTTTTAGTCCATGTTGCATATAAGTAGGAAATGAAGACTATGTGACACCTTTAGCTTTGTCTACCATTGTTTTTTAAAGTAGAGATTTAAACTTCGTTATTTTTGGAAAGTTGAAAAAAAAAATCTTTACAAAGCATAGGAAAGTGTCCTTGGAAAAAATGAGAAAGCTTCCCTTTGAAAGAAACAATTTCTTTTTGAAAATAGTATCTTCATGCGCCTTTATTCAGTGAGATGATTTAAGTAAATTCAATTTTTTTTATTTTTTAGATACTCTAATTAAACATTCTTTAGCTTTGTGATTTCGTAATAGCACATTTTCAGGTGTGTGCTCTCAAACCTCTTTCTGTTCTAGTGTCTTTTGAAATGTAAAAGGATTCATAAGGAAGTCAAATCCACCAGAAGCATTTTCTTTTCACCTTTTTTGTTTTTCTTCTTAACTCCTTTTTCTCGGGAGCTGGATGATCAGATGGTAGCTTCTGAGGTGAAACTGAAGCTGGATTTTGCTCTGCATGATCCAGCATTTTCAAAATCTGATGAAATCTTCCTTCTTGTTGTCTGAAGTCATATTCTACACTATGGAAAAATGAAGAGATTTAAGCTGAGAAATTCCCTCTTTAAAAACCATGTGGAAAGGACGCTTACTTCATTAGAATAATTTGGCATTATTTAATGTTAGAGCCTGGTTAAAACACAGGACTCTATAGGTTGCTGCTTTGAAAATAAGTTAATCTCTTAATCTTTCCTGAGGAAAACCTTTTTCTTTATGTGAGTTAAGAACTCCAGCATTGTGCCCAAAACAGTGGGACAAAAATTAAGCAAGAAAAAATGAAGATGTACTAGGAAGACCTTTAAATGCATTTTATTCAATGGTCAGATTTTGATAGTGTAATCTAACTCAGTCATATGCTCGGCATGAATTCAAAACTCTCACGTGCTTAACTTTGTTAAATGTAAATGTCTCCCACTAGGAGACCTGCTGGGACCAAAAATATATGAAATTAAGCAAATATGTAAGTCTTTGAGATAAGTGGTGTTAGTTAACAGGAAAGTAGAATGTAACTCATTTTCTTCATTGAAACCCATAATTGTTATTGATGTCAAATGAGAGCCAAGATCTTAATTAGGTAAGATCAGATATGTCCACAGAAATAAATGTGAGGTTCAAAAGAATCAATGTGGACAGTGATTAAGCAGTCTGATGCAACCAGTGTAGTTAAACAAAACTAAAAAGAAACAAAAACAAACAAAGAAAAAAAAAGATGCAGTGTTGTATGGTTTTTCTTTATTTCAACCATCTTTTCTGGGCAGGAGAGTGGGAGTTGTATCATCTATGTCTGCTGTGGAGGTTTTAGCAGGCAGAGGGGAGAGCAGAAAGGACCTGGCTGTATTTTCCATAATGCAAGCTCTTTGGAAGGAAAAAGGCATCATCAGAAGGATGTTGGGATGTCACATTAAGGCCCCGAACCTGATTTGGGCACTGAGTAGAAGAAATCTGTAAAATTACTAAATATGCATATTTTTAAGCACTATTAATTGTGAATATTTGTATGTATATAGAAATCCATAAACATTGTTGAATAATATGTTAAAATTAACCAGGAGCTTGTTTCCCTTATAATTAATATGTTTTGGGTTTTTTTACTGAAATAAAATAACTCAGCTGGCAAAAAGAAAGCAATAGGATTATTCTAATTTAGAAGAACTGGAGAGGGGTCTCTGGACAGGGAGCAATACATAATAAATATAAAAGAAGTGGAAGAAAGTGATCAAAATGACAAATTTGATCAGTGTCTCTTCAATTTTATGGGCTTTAAGTTGCTAAAACTGCAACTTAATACTTGAGTCACAGATCACAAGTGCTGGAGAATGAAATGTTTGGTTTATAGCGTACATAATGATAGCAGCTGCTCATGTTCCTTTTTCCTTCTTTTCTTCAAAGTTTCTAATTTAATGTTGGAGAAATCATCTCTAGAGGCAAGAGGTCAATTCAGTCTTCATCTAATACTGTCCCTTTTTTGCTGAGATAACTGTTTTTGGTTGCTACTTGCATTTGTTTATTATAATAATACAAGCATTTGTCTTACAGGATCTAGATTGAAAGTTCCAAGTCATCTCACACAACCCTGCTGGATAGTTAATAAAGCTAAACTTACAGCCACTATATACCTGGTCACTGTTAGACTGAAAAGCTCTTTATTACTTTACCAATCAGTGTAATCCACACTTGGATTGATATGAAATTAGTATATTGTTTGACTCAGGGACTGCTTAAAATGTGCATGATAAAGATGGTTCAGTGACACTAACCCAACATTCTGCTTGTACAGTGTTTGATCACTGATGAGTTAAGTTCTTTAAGAGCAGGAAAACAGGGAGCAAGATGAAACACTTGATTCTATAATTAATGACAACAGCGATGCTTCATTAGTGGAAAAAAATACTTGCATGGATCTTTTAGGCTACATAAAACACAGGAATTGCATGGGTTTGTCTAGAGCAAAAACTGATAACAATTACTTCTTTCAGAATGTTGTCTAATGAATATGTTATGAATTTCAAATATTAGTTACTTAGAATGCTTTTTTCATAACCATGTCTTGTGGAACATCTCTGTAAAGTGAAAATTATTATGTTTCCTCGCTGTCTCCTGTTTTGTGTCTTAAAACTAGAAACTTTTTAGAGGAATTGTGTTCTCTTGTATGCATTCTACTAATCATTGCACTGTAAGCCTCCAGACACCATTATCATTATAAACTATGTAGTAAATCAAAAAGGCACATCGATGTTTTGTTATTTCCTCCATTCTTTCCTTCAGATACTTGTGCTTGTTGCTCAGGATCTTTCCTGTATTGAAACTGTGTAAACTAAAAATGAGGGTAAGCATCATCGTTTATTCTTCTGAAGAGAGCAGGCGTCCTGCGGTAAACGGTAGTTTGCACATAAATTCTAGAAGTGACCTCTGTTGTGTATAGTCCAATAAAAATGCACAGAGATAGTTTGTTCAGAGACAATGACCAAGTAAAGGAAATTGATTTTGTCCTGGATCTTCCTTTTTATACAGATTCAGTCTATGTTCTTGGATAAGTCATGTAACTACCTGGAGTATCTAGTGGACTGTGGAGAAGACCAACAACTTTGTCTCGGAGGAGTTGTGGTGTTTAATTTGTCACATGTCAATTACTTGAGATTTCATTACCAGAGGTTTAGGACATCAGTACTCAACTGAGTTGTATGTTGAACAATAGATTCCAATGCCATGTCCAACCCTGACTTTACCTAACAAGCTTATTAAGCTCTTTAATAACTTTGGCCCATGTAGAAAATGCGATGTGAAAAATGCTTCCTTTTGGATATAGTCTCTTCATTATATCCATAAAAAAATTTAAAGTCATAGTGCTTACAGACTGGCGAAGCGTGTAAATGTAAGCATGTTTAAATATCTAAAAACTCTGGAATACTAATACCTATGAGTATCTTTGAAGGGATATCTGAAATCAACTTCTCCTTAATTTTGCAGTGTAATGTCTAACTTCAGTACCTGATCTTCACAATATGTGACTGGCAAGTTCATTTCCAGTGAGCTTTTTTAAAAAAATAAACTTTAAAACAGTACAGCACATCAGAAATGTGATACGTATAGCAAGGAAAACGAGCATGTGATTTAAGTAATTAAATCAGCTGCAAAGTCCTTTAAGTATCCCTCATAAAAAAGGAATGCAAAAAGACAGGGTTAAACTAGCAGTATTATAATTTCTGCACTATTTTGGTCTGAATACATATTCTCTACCTCTCCAAATGAGACCTAAGGTATCAGATGTAAATTTTGACCATGCATTCATTCATGCTTCCTCTTCATTCTCTTAAGTCTGCAGTGTATGGCAGTACTGGAAAGGATCTAAAATGGTGAAGTGTGAGCTCCAGCTCTGATTATGCTGCATTTGTGCAATATGTTACTTAATATTCTGTGAAGAGCCCAATGAATCTTATAGAATCAAATAACTGAAGGTGTGTGTTTTCTGCCTCATCACTGGGGTTGCAGTGATTAGATAATGGGATTATAAATTGGTGGAAGCCCTATAAAATCCCTTGCTGAGTGGACAAGCTACGTGTGCAGTATGACCAAGACTTTGTACCTGCTAGCTTTTTGGTTAATGGCTGGCAAGCTGAAGATTCTTACAGTGTGTTTGATTTAGTGGGAAATTTCTATTTGAATTCTCAGAAGTACAGTACCTTTTTCAGATAACACCAACATTAATTTTTTTCCACTTGGGAAAACAAACAAGCCACCTCACACATACCACTTGGTCTTTTGTTAAAAACTGGATTAATAATAATTGAGACCTTTTACAGCTGTGAACAAAACATTGTATTGTACATTTGTGAGATATACAGACAATACAAAATTGTGTGAAAGAGTGAAGTACCTGTAAATGATACATGCGGTGTTCTGACAGGTGCTGCAGTTGTTGAGGTCTTGACCAGTATGATAGAAGTTACGCCTGTAATAGACAGTAGTTCACGTAATGTGTATTTATAGATAAGTTAACAGATCTCTGAATCTTTCATGAATAAAAGTAATTCTGTTCACCACTTCTATTATCCTTACTAAAAATTCTAGTGTCAAATTCTAAATTAGAAGGTTGCTTTAAAAAACCAAACTCTATGTTGATTTATGTTTTTGTCTTGCATCTTTCCCACCTCATGTTGTTAAGGATGTTGGTTTTTGGTTCTGGTGTGAGTACTTGTTATGAAAATACTTAGACGTGCGACTGCTTCTTATAAACTCACTGTAAAGTATTTGAATATCCATGATATTGGTGAATCAATCTGATCTCTGCCCTTATGTTTTCCATTCTTTCCTCTTTTCATGTTTCCTCATTTAAGTATAAACAAGTCAGATTTTTACTGCTGATAGTATACAAATTTGGAGCGTTGAGAAAACAAGAAAAGTGACTTTCATACTTAACACCAACTAGAGTTGAATTATTTTTATGATCGAGAGATCTGCATTAGAAACAGTTTGAGGTCGGTGGCTCATTACGTCTGAAGGATGCATAACATTTATATTTAATGAGTTTTATTTGAATTAGGGGAGTGCAGTTTGTACCAAAATAACTTTCTGATTGCTTTTGGAATTAAGGTGGAGGTTCTTCACATGTGGTGGTGTGCTACCTCCACAAGTACTTGAAATGTTCAGTTTTACTGCTAGATGATTCTGGCAAGATGGATTGAAGCTTATCATTGAATCTCAGTGTGAAACTTCAAGATAATTGGCAAAATGTTTGGTTTTGACCATGTGGTAACTGAACAGAAATGGACTATAAATATTGCTAAATAATCTGACTGTGCTTCACTGCAAGTTACTCTTTGTAATGGTCAGATTTGCAAACATAATTGAAACTTGTCCACTCTGTCATACATAACTACATTCAGGGGAGGAGGAGTGGGTATTTTTTTCTGTAATTTCCTGAAGAACCATAGTTGAGTGGTCGTTCTATGAAATATAGACAAGTGATTGCTTAAGCTTGACACATACTTGGATTCCACCCTCCCTTTCCCCCCTCGCCTCAGATCTTGCTTCTAAACTGAACTTTTGGGCTTTGGTGTTTTATAAATGTTTTATAAATGTTTTTGCATTTTTGTTATCAGTATGTCTATGTGGATTTTGTCTGTTGTGTCTAGACTATTACAAAGTTTGTGCTAGAAAATTGTATGGGCTTTTTGGATAGAGAAGAATGACTAAGAACAACCCTCTGACAGAGGATAGTTGGGGCTGAATTATATGGGAAAAATGTTACATGGAATAAAAATTTATGCAGGCACAGTGGAAACTAACAGAAGTATTTTCATGCTAACAGCCAGATGGACATTACTGGTTAATGCTTCCAGATAAAAAAGGTAATCTGTACAGAGTAAAATTACCTGTTAACTTGATTTATATTATTTTAATTTTTTAAATGAGTGTAAATTCGTATTTGGAGTGTGAGTTGGAGAATTATTCATCAGAAGTGCAAGAAGGTGATTTCAGTTCCCAGATAAAATACTTTGAGAAAGAAAGAACTCTTCAAAATAGATTTATCTTTCTTCAGAAATTGTAAGAAAATTGGGGTGTATAAAACTGTAGCTTCAGTTAGTTATATCCTGACAGTTTTTGCAGAGCCACACAAACCTTTTATGTCCTCGTGGGAACAAGTGCAAAGACCTGGTGCGGACTCACATGAGCATGTTCTGTGCTATTTCTGCGCAATTGAACCTACATAAAAATCTCAGTGCAGCCTTCTTTTTGTGATGTTTGCAGAGTTTGTGGAAATGTGGAAGATTATCAGATTTCTTCCTTAGTTGTAGTCAGTAAATACTATTGATACACATGATCTGATTTTTAAATTAAGGATGCAGTTTTATGCACAAACCAGTTGCGCATAAATGATTATTCTAGCTGCCTAAGCTAGCTGTGCTAAATACAAGAGTAAATGTATGATAACATAGACTTCGTGTTGTTTTATCTTTAAAAAAATAAAGTAAAATGAAACCTTTATTCTCTTGATACTTTGAAAAATCTATTTGTGGGTTTTTTGAAGACAAAAATTATTTGCTGGATATACTACGTTATCATAAACCAGAACTTTAAAATGTATCCTAGATGCATTTACTGTAAGTAAGAACTGCTGTTAATGGTTTGAAAAGCATTATTAGGATATTCTAAAACCTATTTTGAGCATAGAAATATTTAAAATTCTATTTTAACCTTGTCCTACAAAGGTGTCCAGTCTTTAGACATTAGTTGCATTTATAGTATTATTATTATTTATAATACATAAATGAGTTGCATAAATAAGATACATAAATAATGCTTGCAGCCTTGGCTAATAGTCACTACGAGAGCGTACTAAAAATAAATATAGGTCATGCATTCTTATGATAGTGCAGAAAGCAGTCATTCTAAAATCTGAGATTCCGAAGCGAGTTCTTGCTAACAATCTTCACATGCTGTATGTTCATAGTTTCGATCCCTTTTGAGCACCTACCTCTACCTCGCATGAAATCTTCCTGACATATTGAAGCTCTTGAAGTTTACCTAGCATTGTGTCTTTTCCTATTCTTAAGGCATTCCCTTTAAGCAGCTATGTTGCTTGTGGTATCATGAAATGTAACTAGCAATGTTGTCTCCAAATATCTGCAGATGCTGTGCTGTAGCCACTAATACTTTTGCTTAATTATGAAAGCAGTAATAATTTATTACACAGAAGTTTTAAAGTTTTTTTTTTTTTTGCTGATATGAACTGTTTCAGCAATAGGACTGCTTTGGCACTAAATGCATATCTGACCTGGCTAGTAAGAGATAGTTGGCTTGCCATAGGTTTCTATTATACTACATTTGTACATTAGACTGTTGGGTTTTGTTGTTCTACTGCATACGGATTTTAGCTAGATGGAGACTGCCAGCTCTCGGGTGTCAGTGGCTTTGTATCTGACACCATAAATCTAAATAAAAAAGGGAGTTAATAAACTACGTTTCACACTGGGTTTAGTAAAGGCAGTGTCAGCTAAAGCCAGGCTATAAAGAGACTTGCTTCTCTGCTGAGGTCCAAATACCAGAAAAAAGGCATAAGATACCGTTTATGCAAACTCATCTTTAAATATCACAGGAAAGATTTTTTCAGTAGTGAAGGTTAAAAGAATGCTAACATCTACTTTACGCTTCTGATGAATTACTAATATTAAAATGCACCATACCCTTCACTGAGGGCTCTGGATTTTTCCAGGTCTTGGATTACATTCAAAAGGACTTTAATCTTCTCCTGGTTCAACTGCAAGGATTCCTCTACAGACTGCAGCCTGCCTTGTAGGGCACAGAGTTCGCCATGTGACAAATGAATTTGATTTATTTTGCTAATCTCTTTGTTGGTTTGTGGTTTTATTTCATTCCTTGGCAGATAAGACTTCATGTGAAATCCTTCTAAACAGCTGTTACACTGGGAAACATCTGACTGGGTGGAATTTTTCTCGATTTCAGTTTTACATGACAGAATAGATTTTGATGCATTGCTGCTGGTCAATGACATTATTGTGTGATCATCATTTGTTAATGTCACACAGCTGGAATCTGTTTTGTGCTCTCCTGCCTGTTGATAGTCTCTGAGGAAACAAGGAGATGAACTGTGATTTGATGGAGGTGATAATGGAGTAGTTTCCTTACTGCTTGCATCTTTGCTGGCTACAAGTGACTCATAATTATCTGCTTCACAAGAGTCAGAATGAGGATTACATTCACTGCAGTTAGTAGAATTGCTTAGGCAAGGGTATGCTTTTTCAGAATTAGATGACAGCGTGCTGTTTTCATTATTTTCATTGCTATTTATGATAGTAGAAGAATGCAGTGAATTACTTAAATTCATGGTTGTGTCTGGTGCATCCATGGAAACATTGCTGTCTTGTGGAAAACTCACATGTATGTATTCAGGCACCTGTGTAGAAACAGTTGTCTTCTCTGATACTGAGAAATCATCTGTGTGGATAGGTCCATTGCTTTGTGCTTTTGATAGTCTTTGACTTAACTGACGGTCCACCTCACTATTCCTAAATCCATCTTCCAAATTATTAGTTATTCTTAAGTAACAGAGATCTGAAGACATAATGTCTTGTTCAGAAAGATTGCCATTTACTTGGATAGAATTTACAGGCTCGGTTTGCATTTCTGTTAATGATTTGCTTACTGTAAGCTTTTTCTTTTTAAAAACCGGGAGGTGTTTCCTGAGGCTAGGAGATGTTTGTATGGCAATATTCCGAAGCCCCTTCTGAGACCTTGGAAAAGATGGAGATGGATGTAGCAAAGAACTATGATCCCTAAATATTTCTGGTTTTCCAGTCGTGACTGCTATGTCTTGGGCAGGATTAATATCCAATTCTGTCTTTGAGTTCACACCATCATCCTTGAATCGAACTTGCTGAGATTTGGTCCTGCGGTGGTGTGGCTGTCTCATAAAATCAGCTGAATCCAAGCTGTTCCTTTTCAATAGCACTGGGCGCATTTTCATGTTTTGCTGGGCCATTGAATCGCAATTTAAAGTCTGTAAGTAACGTGTTTCTTTGCGACCCATTTCATTTGTCATTTGAACTGTGTATTAAGATTGTTCCTAAGATGTAAATGAATACCTTACTCCTGAAGAAGCTAAGCTTTTCATTCTTCTTGTTGTTATTATGTATACTTTTAGCTGACATGCTCTCTTTAGGGATGCTCTTTCAAATTTAATTGCTGATTAGACCAAACACTAAGGTAAAGAAATTGTATATCAAATGTAAGGAAAGATTTCTTCTAGCTAGGGAATGCAGAAATCCTTGTGTTCTGGAGCTAACATGATCTTTGTATTACAAAATTGCAACAGGCCGTTATGCTTACAGTTAACTAATTTAAAGGTAAGGTTGAGTCTGTGGCTTTCCTGATGGTTCTTTTTTGACAGTCAGCTCTCCATTAGTCATCCAGCTTTTTTTATGATGGACCAGTCACATAAGTTTTATTTGCATGTTATCTAAACAACAAGCGTAATAACTTTTGGGGGCATTTTCATTTCTGATGCATAGTTTTGCTGATGGAATATATCCATTAATACCAAACTGAATTGCTTTCTTTAGATAGAGTTTTTCTTCTTCAGCCATCTTTTTAATGTTGCAAATGAAACTAATCTTCCCAAACAGTTAAGCAAAATGTAACCACTTTTGACGAGGCAAAAATACAGCATCCAGTGGATTTCAGTGAGAGAAGTTACTGATGTGTAGTAGTTAATTCAGTTCATGCAAATACAAGGCCAATCATATCCAAGGGACTGTTTCGTTTGGGGGAAGTTCTGTAAATACTTTGGCATCAGCAGAGTGGTCCAGATGGAATAACCAGCAAATGCAGAATAACAAGAAATGTTTCCTGAAAAGAAAAAGACAACAGTTGTAGATTAACTGCCAAGCACTCTAATTTTCTTCTGCTCTCTCCTAACAACTTCTTATCTCCAGTGGTTTTGTAACTTTGGCAGTGAGATATTTGTATAGAAACTGAAAAATGTTTTATAATTTTGAAGTGCCTAAAGTTTTCTTCATATGAAATACAAACCACCAAAAATGGATACAAAATATTCAGAGTAGTATTTTTCTCTTTGTGATCAGTACTCATGTGCAGGCCTAAATCTGGTCCCAAATATAGATCTTAAAACTTAAATTTTCAGATTTGAAAATGGCTATTAAATCTTGTTATTGATGAAATATCAAAAAACTGAACAATACAAATGTGAGTTCTTAATTTGGAGGCAAGTTGAGGTTTGGGGAAAAAACTCAGAAATTTTTTTTTGTTTTCTTAGAGTTGCTCATTTCACAGTGTTCAGATTTGAGTACAACTCTTGGGCAAGGAAAAATAAATCTATTTTAAAATGCGATTAATGCAAATGGAACCTTTTCTGGGGAGATGAAATCTCTTTCCCATGCAGTATCAATTATTTGGGAATCAAGACTGAAATTGGCTGCATGTACGTATAAAGTGTTCTACTCAGTTTGCATTTACAGACTGGCCTGTAAAGCTGTGGTTTGTCACATTTGTCCAGAGCTCATAATGAAAAAACAAACATTAAACATTTTGAGTGACCAGTAAAAGTTACATTTCTGAAAAACAGTTAGGACAATAATATAGTCATAACAACGATGTATTACATTAGGAAGACTGGAGGAAAGTAAGAGAACATATTTTATTATGGAGCCAACTGTTATCAAAATTTTACTTGCAAGTATTTTAGTCTTTTTCAAGTGTAATATAACTACGAATCTTTTTTGTACCCCAAAAAAATAAAGCTTCCACCCATTTGTCACAGCTGATACTTGAGTTATGAGAATGTTTGCCACAAAGACATTTTATTCATAGGTTAAGGTGTAATGAGCTTTGACTACTTTCCAGTTCTCTGTATTTATTCTGTAAAACCAGTATTACTAGTGAAATTTGAAGTGCTAATGAATTGTCACTCCAAATGCAGATTATGGATGCACCCCCTCCATTGAGTAGCAGGATGGGTTGTTCGTAAATTTGTGCTCAAGTGTACGCATGGATGATTCCTTTAAGCTAGGCAGTCACACCCAGGCTGTTTAATGGTACGTTTTACTGACAGAAGGGTTGTGCAGTGTATTGTTTCCTCTTTCCTGGAATATGAACCCATGTGCTATGATGTGTTGACTGCTGGCACAACAGGATATGGGAAAGGCATGTAACAATGCATTGCTGATGAACATGTGATGTACTAGAGCTGCAGTAAGAAAATATAAAGGCAGTAAAAGTGAAAACTAAGTCTTGCACTTCACCATGTGAGTTGACAGCCTCACATATGACTAGCAATCACATAGGCCAAGACTAATCTTATTGCTTCAATATTTTATGTCAAAATGTAAGTTACTTTGACAGAATTTTGTTGGCAACCTTTCTGTTACAAATTTAGTTCCGTTATGGCTTCCTGAGATAGGACATATAGGTGAGTGTATGCCATATATAGTTTGTTCAAATTATGTACATTTAACTTCTATGCATTTTAGCCAGGACTTATCACTCCAGGTTTCTACAGTATTAAGGATGGTTTTGTTGTTTCTTACCCAAATAATCTGTGTGATAGACTTCCTCACAAATGTGAATTCTCCTACCCAAATCATTCCAGAATAGTTTGAGCCAAAATTCAGTATATGCGATGAATAGTGCTGGACTAGTAGCAGATTTTAAGTCCTGAATTTCAAAACTCACTCATGAGATGTACCTGTATGTGAAATATCTTTCCTGTATTTTTAATAAGTTATTCTAAATCTGAAACCAGCTGCTAGAATAGAATAGCATAGAGATCAGAGGAGAAATTTATGCAAAATATAAGAAATATTCTATGGGATTTTTAATAATCAAACATAGTTTGCTTTTAGGATTACAGTGATTTTTAAGACTGGGGCTAAATTCCCAGCATAGTGTTAATTTGCCGTTAATCCTGTTCCCTGTTAATTCACTGGTGGTTTCATTAGCCTTACTACTTCCATTATCTTAGTGTGCGTTTTATTTAAGCATTGCACAAACTTTACTATATTTAATTTACAAGAATTGATGAGATGGGTGCACTGGGAAGGATCTTGTTACAGAATATAGCAAACTGTTATCTAGCCTCATGTAACATTTAGGCAATGTAATATAATTTAAGCAAAGTAATAATATGATATTATTCTATTATTAAGTTTTAGAAGAAAATGAGTGTTGGATGATTTCACTGCAAAGAGAAATGTTGTGTAAGGTATTGAGGAGACAAATATGTACATTAATACCAAATTTTACTTTCATTATATGCTAGCAGTAAGTCACTTAAATCACTGTTCTGCTTGTTCACTGGAAACAAGTATACACAATAAACAAGTCAAACAGTTTCTGCAAATAAAGTTTCAGTGCCAAGTTCTGAATTCTCATATCGTCCACTAATTACTGGAGGCTTTTTACAGTTTTGTTTGAGAATTTATCCAAATATTGCAGTAGCATTCTCCACTTCCCATCACAGCTGCTGTGCTCCAGGCAGATGGACTACTTTAAAAGTTATACTTGCCCAATTAAATTCAGAAAGAAGCTTTAGAAATCTAATCCTTTGTGTTTTAAATACAAGTAAAAAGCCCTTAAGGGTTTTAGGAGAGCTCTCTACTTTGGCTATAGAGGCATGTGAGCTAGATTCGTGTTTTCTTAATTTGCAAATTGCTATTTTAATTCTGTGTGATTTTTAGGTACCTTGGCATTCACTAGTCTGGGGTTCATCTGAATTGTTGTCATGAAAGTTTTGATGTTGTTATTTATACTAATCAAGCTGAAATAAAAATTATATAGATAGATATGCTCAAATATTTGGATTGAAAACCCAAAGAAGTGAATTTCCATGAGTTACAGGTGTATTTGCTAATTACTAAATGTAAATAACATTTTCGCTTGCCTAGGATGTAATTCCTCGTTCTTTTCTGGCACAGCAATTTACAAGTCTTGTTATGCTCGTTATTTCACATTGACTGAAGTATGAAAAATTCTAAGGATCTATTTTATAAAACTGCTTTCAATATATTAATTTAACTTATGTCACTCATAAGAAAAAGCATATGTCAGTTTTAAATTTATGTCTTGTAATAATAATAACAGTTTTGGTAGGAGAAATTTATTGAGATTTAATGTCTGCCAGGGTTCCCTGACCTCACATCCAGCTATCCATCCTCTTCCTCCCTGTCCCTTCCCTGGGCAGCTGCTCATCAGTCCTGAGGAAATGCCATGTGCCTTGGTTGTTCTGCTTAATTAGCACTGTGATTTTGTTCCAATCTCTTCATTCACTGGTTGTTGAAGCAAGTGGCCTATTAGGTGCTTGATAGTTAATGTTATTTTTAAATGGTGCGTATTTCATGCTCCTCTTTTCAATGTTTTGAGTATGTGAATCTGACTGATAAACATTATTGCATTTTTTTCTTTTGCTTGGCTTATACTGTTAAAGCAAATCTTGATTTTTAAAGTCTCTACATGCTTTGCACACACACTCATTAATGGTGATAGTTACTCTCCATTGTAAATTTATTCTAGCTTCAGTGTATTTGTATTCCGGGGTTTAATAAGTGAATTGCCTGGAAAAGACTATAGTGCAAAGCCAGCCACCTCAAACAGCAATGGAACTGTTTTTCCAACCTCAAGATTGTGTTTTTGAGTTCTTAGAAATGCATACACAGTTTAGTTAGCCAGCCAGGCAGAGAAAATTTGACCACAAGAGATAGGTTTTTTTTTTTTTATGATTATTCTTCCATCTTTCCTGCCTCTGCCTTCCTGATTTCTTGAAGAGAGTCAAACACATTTTTTTGGTTCGTATTTCAGTTTAATGACTGAAACTCTAGGTAGAGGAGTGCAGCTGATAAGGATATGCGGAGATTATGGGAAACTGCATGAAGTGAAAAAGCATGTAGCAAAGGGCAGTAGGGATTTTGGAAGAGTGTAGATGTGCGAGTGTGGTGGTTCTGGGGGTTTTCTGCAGTTTGTGGAAAAAGTTAAATATTTGACATGGTTTTCAAACTCATTCAGTTGCAGTTTGACACCTCAATTTTCCTTTTTACTAGTTTGCTCAAAAAAAAAGTGGTGTTTTTCCTTGTAGTGAAAGTGTGACATATATTTTGCTTTTCTTTTATGCATGTGTTAAAGCCAGTATTTCTTGAAAAACAAGTTTGGACAGACCCTTTTCAATAAATAAATAAAGTCACTAGGCTAAAAGCATTTTGTGAGGGCTTTCAACAGGAAGATGATTAGTGTGATTTACCTTGTTGTACTTTTGAGCATCAGCACTTTAAACTTCCTGATTCATTCTAAATTTTTGCCACTTCCAGATGATCTAGCTGCCAAAGATTAAACAGCAGATGAATTCAAGCATTATAGATACGATAGCTGACAGAACTGTAAGATAATATATTCAGACTGAGTAGTTTTCTGTCATGTCTGATTTGTGTTTTATCCTGTATAATACAGATTTTCTCTGATATCCAGCTAGATGGACATTTCCATTTTAAAGAGTCATCTTGATTTATTTAATTATGGTTTGTGTTTGATAATAAGCTGTTTCCTAGGTGGGAGAATCACAATCCTCAGTTTTTAAGAAATTTGTGTGACTGTCACTTTCCCTTCATGTTGCAAATTCGTAAACTATTGGTGGGACAAAAGGCTGCACGTGTTGCAGTCATTCTGGTCTGCGTGCTTGTTAATGGCTGGATGACAGACTAAACACTGCAGAGGACTCATTCCATATGCAGGTCCGCCCCTCCTTTCAAAAAGAAAAATCAGTGTCTGAAATGAAACTTTTCTGATTAACAAGTACGAATTCACGCTTTAAGTGTGTTGGTTTGGATGTCAGTTTTCTTCGTGTTCATTTTCTCTCTCTGTCAGGAACTTCGACAATAGATGTTGGCCAAACTGTTTAATTTAGCCGTACTTTTTATAAAACTCGTGTTGGCTTTTTTCCCTCAAAATAATGAGAGATGTTGAGAATAACTTTAGATATGCTTCTGAAACCCCTGCAGACTAAAGTGAAACACACATCACCAGATAGCATGAAGAGCTAGAGATGGATTTAAAACCGTTGGAATTGGATGATGCTAAAAATTCTCTCCTTTCCCCTTTTGTCACAATAATACAACCTTAGCTGAACTGCATTCGGTTTCCCTTGTCCACAAGCCTAAATGTAAACAATAGTTTGAAGCTGACTGTCTTTGTTCATCCACAGACCTGAGTCAAGTTTAGATGCTTTGCCTTTTTTCTTCTTTTCAGTGCAGCGCAAATTTTAAACCATGCATTTTGGCAAAATATGATGAGACAGATTGCTACATATTTTTCTTTTGAGGTGTAAAACTTACCGCTGGGATGAAAAATACTCTATCCAACGTGGTAGCAATCTTTAAAATCTAAAAGTATAAAGCAATTTAATAATTTAGTGCTTCTGTAACTGTCACAATTCTTAATGTTATTATCCAAATTTTTCTTTGCTCAGTATTCTCTCAAAGGTAACCTCTAAAGCAACAACACAGTAAGTCATTCTAGGATGGATTACAATGAACATCTTACATTTTTATAACCTAGGAAACCTCAATGGAGTTTACAGTCCTATTTTCTGCAAACTTCTAAGTTCGTTAAGGCCAGAAAGGAATTCATCACAGTCTGGTGGACTGCAGAATGGTTTTTAATAGTTTCATCTTTATTTTAAGGTAACCTTCATGTTTATAGCAGGCTCTTGTATAGTAGCATTATTGGGGGGGGGCGGATTTTGAGAGTCTAGAGTAGAGTAATAATAGAATACCATAAGCAACTTGTAGCATTCTCTTGATGTGGTTGGCTTTAAAGATGGAATAAATAAGGCTCATATTTCATTGAAAACTTCCTACCCTTTTGCTTCATGAAAACACTCCTATGTTCTTCTCATCCTAAAATGTCTATCGAGTATTTTTGAAACATTATTCATTTTCACTTTCGAATTAATCAGTGATAGACTTTTTTTTTTTTAAGATACAGATTGTAACCTTATCAGTACATACTGCTGGGTTACTATTTTGGGGAAAATAAAAGTTGTAATTGAAGTTTTCATTTTATGAGAGAGAAAAAAGATCAAATTGCTTCTGAATAGGTTTTTTCTCTGCATATTTTCCTGCATTGTCTCAGGTTGCAGGGTATTTTCTAATGTTATCATAGACTTATTTTGGGTTGGAGCTGGATTTGGATATTCGTCAGGTTAAGTTAGAATAGCATCTCAGCTATTCTTGCTATCTGAACCATTCCACATCTACTTACATGTTTTTATAGCATCTGTAGCATGGTTCTGCCTCACTCATTTCATGAGTGTCCTCACAACTCCCTAGGCTTCCCCACTCTGAACTAGCGATGGAACATTTCCAGACTATGGAGTTGGAATATTGCTGCTGTTGGTTTCACCACAAATATATAGGTCTGGAGTTGGTGCCATGTCTGCATTTTAAAAAAGTGATATTTAATTCTAATGTTCAATCAACAGCTGTAGCTGTAATATGGACACTGCAATTAGGTGCTATCTTTCACCACCAATGAGTTTTACAGTTTCCAGATTGGAAGTAACTGAAATGATTAATGTTTCTGGCAGTCCTTTAAGAGTCCAAGTCAGACCTGAAAGTACCCTCATGAAGTGCTGAGTTGCACATGAGAAATGAAGTTGTGAACTATGATCATCATCACATGTAATGACTGGATATCTTGGGCCCAGACCACTGAACATCTGTTCAGATACATGTTATTAGCCTACATAGCATGCTGTTGAGGTCAGTGTAACAATTCTCTTGGAAAGCTTTGCTCCAGAATTTGCTGGGATGGTACTATTAGTTTCTGTCATATCTGAGAAAATTTTTACTGGTTGTCAAAAGGGTTTGTGACAAAGTACTGACAAAAACATATGCCACGTTGCAGTTACCTGATGTACCAGTTATATTCTTTAGGACACAGACATAATTAGCAGTTAAATTATTTTAGTAGTCATTAATAGTAACAAACTGAACTTTGGCCCCCAAATTTTTATTAGGGTCTGCAAAAGACTGTCTTGAAAATTCCATAGATGTCTCAATTCTTTTCTCTTTCAAGATTTCGTTTGTTATTTTATTCATTATGCTGTTGCTGAAGTACAGCTGTTTCTTTGATATGCTTTGATTTGTTTCTTGGATTTAACTATTACAATTGACTTGTGCAGTACTTGCTCCACGAACAATGTTGCTGTAAGAATGAATTGTGAGAGTCTTCAAACTAATTCTTTTAGTTTGTTTTATTTCACTGTTTGCATCTGTGCTGCCAAATATCTTCTATGTTACTGGCCCACATCTTGGCACAATTTTAGTCCTCTGTTTCCATCTGTGTACCCTGGTTTTATGCCTAGCAAAGAGGTAGCTGTGGTGAGCTCCCACTCAGTCATTGAGGGTCCAGTCAAGCACTACAGATGCAGCCAGAGATTTCTGCTGATTCACATTTTTTTCTCTCTGGTCAGGACAGATGGACTGGTGAAAAAACCTCTCTTGTCAGGAGGTACCTTTCTACCATAAGTAGAAACTGGGCGAGTTTCTTGGAGCTTTTAAAAAACATAAAGGAAGTGTGAAAAGGAATAAAAGGCAAAGTCAGAGAGAACTTTTTTGGCTTCCTTTTGTATTGCTCTGCATGAAAGCTTTACTTTTTAAAAATCTTGCATAAAAAGCCAGTACATCTGCCTTTACAGGAGAAATAGTGCACGCTCCCAAACCCTGCAAAATCCAGCCAAGTACAGCTTTATTTTCCTTGATGTGGCCTCTTTAAATATAGTGTGAAATTTTATGTTTCTGCAGTGATTTTATTCACAATAACAATACCTCAGCTAATATAATCTTTAAAAAGGTGGGTATATTTATTCAGTTAGAGCTTCAGGCTTAATTTCAAAATGGCAAAATTCTGAAATGGCAAGGTTTTAATGTTCAGAGAACCTATATAGTATCTTTCTGACAGCTTAGTTAGATGCTATAAAGTATATTGCTTTTCCTTGCCTTTTGAACATACAATATAAGCAGTATCTACTGAAGAGAGACAGTCACCAGCTTTATGCGCTAATGTTAACGTGAAACACCATAGTCTAATTATTTTCCAATCATGACTTTTCTTCAATGTCCAAAACTTGTTGCAGATGTCAGAGACTCAAATGAGACTCACGTTCTTCCTTTTATGAAGCTAACATTCAGAGGCAGCACATGGCAATCACAAGTATTTGTTGCTAGCAAAAAACAGAGCAGGGGCAGTCTGTTATGCAGTGAGTGGCTTGGTATGCAAATCTTAATGATTTCACAGAATTTTCTTCCAGAATCTCATTGGCACTGAGGCAAAAAGGCTTTCTCTTTTGAAAAAACCCTTTAAGACTAGAAGGAAGAACTTTTAGCAAACAGATTTTGGATAGTGTTTCTTGCAGAAGGAAATGCATGGAAACATACTGAAAGTTACAAATGAAGTGCAAGAAGGCTTCTGAAGGGAATATTTTCAGATGAAAATGGATGAAAGATGCAGAACCTATAAAGTAAAAACAATCCCCCGAAAGTGCAAATTTGAAGCTTATTGTGATACACAGGAAAAAGCTGGCAGAGAAAAGGAAAGATGAAGCTGCTGAAAGAGATTTTTAAATGGCCTCTGTGTACAGGGGCCAATCACTGATCACAAGAAGGAGTCTTAGTGCTTTGGGTCCCACAGAATGAAACAAAAAGCTATTTATGAAGGTAAATGTGTTTATTATAAGAGACAGAATAATTTGTGTAGCATAGTTTGGTATCTGGAATTTTCTCCAGTGCACAGGTGATCTTGTGTAGTATTCTTCTATTACTTTTTCTCATTGGCCAGTACACGGAATATCCTGTTCGATTGTGTGCACTGCCACAGAGGAGTTCTGTGTATGTTCCTGTACGTGCTCAAATGTTCCCTACTGCAGTGGTTTTGGTAATGCAGAATGAACCTTGCTTAAGCACTTAAGAAATGAGGACCTAAGAAGGGGGCATGAATTTTTTTACAAATCCTGCTAGGAGGTTTTGTGAACCACCTCAAGGGAGGGATCAAGGTGAATGGAGAGGAGGATCCAACACAAATAAGTAATACAGGGTAGGATGTAAGCTTCTGACTTCAGAAAGGGAACATTTCAGTGGTGGAAGAGATTATAAGATTTTATCTCCAAGTAATATTACAGCAAGATTCGAAAATTACTTCAGGTTGGTGAGACTGGGTAGAGAAGATGCTGCGATATTTACTGCAGCAGAAGAATGGACTTAGCTAAGCAAGTTTTAGGAATGAAAATTGAGTGTGGTTTGGCTATACTTTGATTGAGATGATGCAATGCCATTTCGCATGAGGTGCTGAGGATGCACTGAAGGATAAAATCATGATGATCTTATTTCTGAATATAATTTTCCAAACTATGCTACTTGGAATTCCTTTATTCTACTCTAATAAAAATAAAAGTTCAGCTATCTCCTTTGAAGAGATGATACGTTCCATTGGCTGTTTCAGAACAAAAGGCTTCATGAATTAGAAAAGGCTTCTATCTCAATATTTCTTTTGGAGCATGTATTGGAAATTGTTAATACAAGGTTTACTGTCAGGAGATAAGATACAACACATACTTTTCTCTTAAGTGAATAAATTCAGTCACATATATATATATAGCACACAAGTTGGATTTTTTTTTTTTTTTGCAGTGTTAGTTTGCAAAGACAAGTGTTCTTAAAACTGAGAAATTTCTCTTGAAGAAATGCTTGAGTGCTTACAGGCAGATGGAAGTTTTCCAATGTGACAGGTTGGTGAGCTGGAAGGTGTCCAAATAGCTGATTCATAACATAAAATTTCAGTGCTTTTTCTCATATAAATCTGGTATTCTACTATTTTCTTAGTAGTTGAAAAAATACTAGGAAGTACTTGATGTTTGTGTGAAAGTATGCATATGTGATTACACCTTAGATTACTGTAAATTTATATCCGGGCTCTATAAAATGTTAACATATCTATATCTACATGTAGATATAGTTATATAGGTAGCCTGTGTGTAGGCAGATATATACATCTGTGTGTGCATGAGAGAGAGCATGCTGCTTTGCAGGCCTTTGCAGTTTGATTACAGATGTATTTTTGTTCATGAAGCAAAATAAGTAAGTGCTGTTAAAATCTTGTGATCTACTTCAAAACTGTAAATGAGCTTTAGATTGCTGCTAGACACTTTAAATTGCTGCTAAACACATATAATCCCTTAGGCACAAACCGTTGACCAGGTCTGAGACTAGGGGTAGACCCAGCCGCACCTAGACTCCTCTCTGAGAAGGAGTTTAGAGACAAGGGGGTCTATTCTGAACCTCGTGACTCAACAGGAGGGTCTCCCTTACCCTTTTATCCTCAGTCTCTGCACAAATCATTCCAACATAATTCTGACATGATTTTCCCTCTGTATACTTAATCCGTGTAATAAGTACTAGAGTGAACCTTGCCATCGAGTTCTGTTAAGTCATGCTTTTATAAATTTCTATTAAAATCACTTTTTGCTGATACCTTTGCCAGCGATTCTTTAAGCAGCCTCAAAACCACTCATTTGCGACACTTGTGTTATGCACGGATCTGTAGTATTCTTTACATTCATATGTTGGCTGTAACATGCAGTGATAACTTTCACCTTTTAAAATGCATCACAGTGTAGTTAAGTAAGTATCCAACTGAAGCTACCACCTGCATAGAGAGGGATAATAAGGGCCCAGACTGTGGTTGTGAAATATTTCCATTTGTTTTAACTTTGGCAACATATTATTCAAATTTTAATTTCATTCCATTGCATACAAAGAAAAGATATCTTTAGTTTCAATCATACTGATTAAGACAAATAGAAAACATTTATTTCCTTATTGGAATTATTTTACCTTCCTATAAGTAAAGCTCCTTTTAGGAAAAAGAAACATAATCTCTGCCTAGACTTTCATATGCTGAATATGATTCTTCTGTCTTCATTTGTGAGCTGCAGGACTCTTTGATTTGAATGTATATGCTCCTCTCAAACTGAAATTCAAATACTAGCAAAATGGTATTGCATGCTTTGTTAAGTTTCAGTTGTTAATGAAAGGTTATGGTTGTGTGCCCTTGAGAAAGATATCCATGCAGTGTGCAGGAAGACTTTAAGTATGTAACAGGAAAACATTTGCCATCTTCTCTAACAATGTTCTCAAGTTTTACATAACACTTCTGCTTTCATTGCTGTGCTTCCTACATTTCTTCATACATTGCTTCATACGTTTTCCTACAGTAACTATATATATATAGGGAATGCCTAGAATATGACACCATATTGTGTAATATGAAACCAAGTTGTGTAATTTTTCATTGTTTGTATTTATGAATAATTGTTGGTCAATATAACGTATCGCTTGATTATTGAAGACAATTTTGTTTTTTCTAAATAGGCTGTTCAGTACAGCAGTGCGCTCTAGGTGGGAATATAGAAAACTTGGGTAAAGTCCTAATACAGGACACTGTGATTCCATTTAAAATATGTGGGCCACTGCATTAACAGTGCAGTTTAAGCCTGGCTGAGAGGTAGAGCGTTATTTCTTCCTGCAGAGCTCCCAGCGGACCTGAAGGTATGGTTTATAGGTCAGAATTGTCTCTCAATGAACCTGTAGAGAATATGACTAGAATGACTGTGATTTGTCTTCTCGTGTCCAGTGAGAAGACCCAGAGGATACTGGGGGCAAAGAAGGGAGTCCAGCATTAGGCCTGAATGGACAACTGGGGGAAAATAAATGTTGTCTTTGTTCCATGACTCTATTAGTCTCCCTTCTTCAAATGGATGTGCAAATTGTAACCAGAGTGAACATTGTTATTCAAAAAAGAGTATTTTGGCTTATATACTTTAATTTTCTAGGCAGATTGGTTCTAAATTCCTCACATAAGAAGTTACTGTATTAGGTGTTTTTAAAAGTATAGTTATATTTACTTTGTATCCATATATGTCTTAGTATTTAAATCCAGCTGGCGGCTGGTCACGACTGGTGTTCCCCAGGGCTCAATTCTGGGGCCGGTCTTGTTCAATACCTTTATCAAGGATCTGGATGGAGGGGATCGAGTGCTCCCTCAGTAAGTTTGCAGACGACACCAAGTTGGGCGGGAGTGTTGATCTGCTGGAGGGTAGGAAGGCTCTGCAGAGGGACCTGGACAGGCTGGATCGATGGGCTGAGGCCAATTGTATGAGGTTCAACAAGGCCAAGTGCCAGGTCCTGCACTTGGGCCACAACAACCCCAGGCAACGCTACAGGCTTGGGGAAGAGTGGCTGGAAAGCTGCCCGGAGGAAAAGGACCTGGGGGGTGCTGGTTGACAGCCGGCTGAACATGAGCCGGCAGTGTGCCCCGGTGGCCAAGAAGGCCAACGGCATCCTGGCCTATATCAGAAATAGTGTGGCCAGCAGGAGCAGGGAGGTGATCGTGCCCCTGTACTCGGCCCTGGTGAGGCCACACCTCGAACACTGTGTTCAGTTTTGGGCCCCTCACTACAAGAAGGACATGGAGGTGCTGGAGCGTGTCCAGAGGAGGGCAACGAAGCTGGTGAAGGGCCTGGAGCACAAGTCTGATGAGGAGCGGCTGAGGGAACTGGGGTTGTTTAGCCTGGAGAAGAGGAGGCTGAGGGGAGACCTTATCACGCTCTACAACTACCTGAAAGGAGGTTGTAGCAAGGTGGGGGTTGGTCTCTTCTGCCAAGTAACAAGCGATAGGACAAGAGGAAATGGCCTCAAGTTGCGCCAGGGGAGGTTTAGATTGGACATTAGGAAAACTTTCTTTACTGAAAGAGTGGTCAGGCCTTGGCACAGGCTGCCCAGGGAAGTGGTGGAGTCCCCATCCCTGGAGGTATTTAAAAGACGTGTAGATGAGGCGCTTAGGGACATGGTGTAGTGGGCATGGTGGTGTTGGGTTGACGGTTGGACTCGATGATCTTAGAGGTCTTTTCCAACCTTAATGATTCTATGATTCTGTGATTTGATGGAGTGTTTCTTCCTTTCCTGTCCACTTGGAGGGTGCATGATACATTCTTTATATTAAAGTTGAGTGAATATGAAAGGAAGACTATGAGGGTAATACTGCTTTTGTACATAGAGCTGTTTCCCTTTTAAACTATAGATACGTGGGATGTATCTAAGAGATTTGGATGCAGGAAAAAAGACTATTTCTATCCTAAACCATTTAAAAACAGAATAAAGCACTTGCTGAAGACTGACTTCTATACTCGAGTTGTTTTCACCATTGCAGTATTTATTTACTTTCAAAAAACAACATTTGAGTGTACTTGCTGCAGCCCCTTTGTTTTCAGTTAGTTTCTGTATTCTGTTTTTTCAATTAAATTATCACTCCAGAGCAAGAAGAATGACATGGCAAAGCTGAGTCCAAAAATGTTTAGCAGTCTGCTGTGCTGCAGCTGTACGTAATGCCTTGTAAGCATCATGTTTCCAATTGTGATTCTTCAGGATCTATGTAACTTAATTTTTTTTTTTGCCACTTCAGTATGTGGGAGTATTCAGTAAATGTAAGGAGTCAACTGTTACTCTCACTTATATCACAAACCTTCTGGATATATTGGGAGACAGTGGGAGAAGAAACCAAGAACAAGTGGGTTCTTGCTGAAATACATTCTCCTATGGCTTCTGGGTTTTCTACGGAAATATTGAAACCTGCATGGAAAGATTGTGCCAGATCTTATCATGGTAACAGGGCTGGGATTTAAAATTTGCATCTTGAGGCTTTTTTACCTGTATTCCTTCAGGCCAGTGAATGACATCAGAAATGCAAGTGGCAGTATATTTCGTCCTCATGAGAATTATTTTGTATACTTAGCTGAATATACCTTGCTGTATCTCTTTCCAACTGCTGATTCTGAAAAACATTTTTAGTGTGACGGAATTGAATTATGGCAGTTTAGAGGCTGGGTTACAAGAAATGGGCTGACAGTAACCACTGGAGAGACTGAAATTATGCTTATTGGCTTTGGCAGGATGTATGCAGAGAATGACATTTCCCATAAGCTCCCTACTACTGGTGTGAACAGCTGCAGGTGGAGAAAGAACGTAGGCTGAGCTATAACGAGCTGGGGACTCCTCTGAGAAAATCTGGTATCAATTGTGATCATGGCTACTTTTCAATATCAGAAGAATCTTTTCTCAGTTTTTATCATTCTGCAGTGTAGTCTGCTAAGACAGTCTAATGTCTTGTCTTTGAATGTTTGCAAAATGAAGCAGTGATATAATTGTCAATAAGGGTGGTAGTTTGGGTTCCTGTATGAATTGTGTTTCATTCTGTCCTTAACCTGCCATGAGCCAAAATTATCCATTCTTGAGGGGGACTGGTGAGAAGAGTAGAGCAAGAGAGAAACCTCTGTTTATTATGAGTTCCTGCTATAAGTAATTTAACTTCAAAATACACCAACCTGATGATGTTGGAGAGTTCAACGATGTGTATTTTGGGGGATTACAATTAAATACATGAGAATTACATGATAGAAAAATCTTTGGGCATGCTTGTTCTCTTCCTTTGGCTTTGCATTTGCAAATTTTAGGTCTATTTCATATTGTCCGTAGCATAGGCATTAGGGAAACTCAAAGTTCAGATTTATAAGACATACAAGGATTTGTTAAAAACACAACACTTAGTATCCTGACTAGCTATTAACAACCTAACAGCTTGGTGTTGCTAATAAATAATGGGAAGTGACAACACAGGTATATTTTGCTTTGCTTGCATCTGATCTGTTGTGCAGTACTTCTCTTTCAATACATGAGGAAGGTTGCAGGTTTAGTTTCTTTCATGAGCATTCTGAAGGCAATTTTTTTTTAGTCATGTTTTCAGTCTGGTACACCAACTTATCCGTAATTCTCTATGACTTTATTCTGTCATTTTATAGACCACTTCTGTCCTGTATATTTTAATGCTTTGCGGTTCAATGTTGCTTGTGAGGTGCACATATTATTATGCAGAGAAGGTGCCTTTAAAATTGAATTGTAGCATCATTATTGCCTGACTACCTTTTCTAAAGGAAGAGAGAAGTTGCTTTTCAAAAGATGTTTGTGAGGAGAGGATTTGAAAAAAGCCCATTTCAGTTAATTGTTTGTAGCCTGAAAAATAATGTAGCCTTGCAATTGCTCTCTAAGCTTTGCACCATTCCCAATGTTAGGAGGCATTGAATGTAAGCTTCTCTGCAGCTCATTCTTTGGCAGAGATACCAATTTTAAGTTACAGCATTATTGCCATGTGTAGCATTATTTTAATATATTTATGGCTAAAGAGTGTTCTTTCTTCAAAGGAATAGAATGGCACATCAGTCGAATCTGGTCCCACTGGGGTAAGACAAACAACCGGATTATTTGTTCTTCATGCTTTATTCAAATACTATTCTTTTATCTTTTTTTGATTATTATTGCTGACTTAGAACAGGTTATGAGAGTTTAAAATTGTCTCAGTACTAACAGATACTGAGGAATGTAGGAATATAGAGTGTTCAAAACCAACCAAACAAACAATGTTGTCCCCTGGTATTTAGAAAGAAAATGTGCTTATCTTCTTTATCCAAAGCTTGTTTATTTGTCAATGCAGTAAGCTGGAAAAGGTCTGAGTTACATAGGGACTGGACCCTCAGCTGGAACCCAAATGCCCTTGATGACTGAAGTGCTGAGGGTGACATGTTAAAAACAAACAAAAACTGGGAGGATAAATTTACAGTTTTTCTACCGATCTTGTACCTCTGTTTGTGAATTAATTGCCTTGGTATATTCAGCTCCTGAATTCGCTATCTCTTTATTAGTTTTAAAATGCCTATGTAATGAAGATCAGACTCTGCAGTTAGAGGTTATTATCGAGATGTCACAATGTTCTAAAGTTCAGGGCTGAGATTCAGTAGCTGTAGGTCTTTTGGCACACTACATAACTATGCATATTGAAACAGAGGATGAAGCAAATTCTGTGCAATTGCGTAATCTTAGGAGGATAAAATACAGTAAGATCATGAAGTGGCTTTAGTGCATGTAGTGAGTTAATAAAATCAATGAGATATTTTAAAAGGAAGCCAGTACAATGGCAGAAGAAAGTCAGGTGATACTTTAATATGTGTTGAGATGGAAGGGGAGAGAGAGATCTCAAAACATACTGAAGTATCATATATATCTCTCTATCTATACATCTGTCTCTCCCCTGCTGTAGGCACTTAGAAGCAACTGGATCTTGTACCTAGTCTGTCCTGGAATGCCTCCAAAACTCAGAGCTGCAATAATCTGGTTTAAAAAAAAATATATCACAAAAGTATAGATAAGCATTTCACTGTCCTCTTGAGAAAAGCCATGCTTAACCTTGTTAAGTTTCTAAGATGACAGAACAGAAAGGATGGTAGGTCATCCTTTAATGATCTAGTGATGTGGTCACTAAAGGAAAGATTAAGACCTGTGAGCACACCTAGGGCTCTGAACCTTGCTGAAGAAATAAACAGCATGTGGCTTCTCTGGGGAACATAAGCAAATGTCCCAGTGATGTCAAGGGCAAAACAAAAGCCTGTTTCTTTTCCTTTTCTCATGTCAGATATTTCCTAATATCTGTATCTTGTAACTGATTTCATAACTTTTATAAATTCAAATTTTATTTTTAGCTAGCGAAGTTATTATTAGATAGTCAGAGAAGTTAATCATTGACACACATCTCTAATAAATCTGCGCTGTCCTGAGCTGTGTGGCACTTGCTTGTCATTCAGTTTTGGGTTTTTTATTATTCAGTCTTTACTCAGGCTGGCATTTTGAAAAAGTCCGGAAGTTATACGTGGGAATTGAAATAAGCGTAACTTAAAAACTGCATGGAAATAAGTATCCTCAGAAAAATCTTGTATTCTGAAATTAGTTTTCCTCAAGTGAAGGCAGTAAACTTCAAAGGAGACAGGAAGATAGAATACATGTAATAGGCTCTACAAATTAATAGAAAGTCCTGTTCCTCATCTGTTGCAAAATATGTGAAATCCTTAAAAAGTAGTATGTAAGTTAATCACATAGGTAAAGGCATATTGCCTTAAAATCACTTTCCCTGTGCTTTCTGGTGCTTTTTTAAGCATAAGAATGCAGAATGGCCCATGTAATTGAGTATTTTACGTGATTGTAGCATCTCTAGTGAGTTAGAGAAGAAGACAGCAATCTCTGCTCCAAGTGGTTACATAATGTAATATGGCCTGCTCTGCTGCAGTGTCTCTGGAATAAAGAACAGCTGCTTTTTTGTATCCCTGGGATGTTCTCCTGGGGCCTGTTACTGTGATGTCAGTAATTTCATAGAAGTTATTTCCTTTCTTCATTATGCCATACAAGCAGTACATTGCCTTAGTGGCTCTGCAGTGAGGTTATTGTCACAAAATTGTACTGGTTTTTATTTTAAACAATAATTTCATTGTAAAAGGTCTCCTTGGGAATAGCTTCAGGTTTAACTTGGCTAAGTAGCAGTCTGATTCAATGAAAATTTCTTAATGTATTTCTGCATTATTAACAAGACAGATGAAACATAAAACATGTAGGTGTGGTTTCTTTGTCTCATTTCAGACATGACTGGGCATGCAGTTTTTCCAATGTCTTCCAGATGAAGTTGAACAAGAAAGAAAATTACTATCTTGCCACAAAGTTGAGCAAGGCAGGCAACCTAGAATCTATTAGAGAAGCTTGGGTTATCTTACATTGTGTTAGCAAAAACAATTAGGTAGGCGTTTTAGTTTCTTTTGTTTTTTTGTCTTGTGGAATTAAAAAAAAACAACCATAACACTTTAAAAAGAAAAAAAATTTGAGACAACCCACAAAAATATTGCTGTGTGTAATCTGTCAATATTGCTATGTTTTTCTCCTAACTATAAGCCCAGAAAAAGCCTTATAAGGCAGGAATATAAGGCTGTCTAACTAGCAGCCTAAAGGCATGTATATCCTTGTATAACAGCAATGACCTAGTTCAGTGGGAATATCCTCTCCTTTTTTTTTTTTTTTTTAAATTTCATATGTTGATAGAGATGTTTGTGTTCCTAGCATTACTTGTTTCGTGAACAGCTTCCAGAAAACCATAGGATTCACATAGTTATTTCTGGTGCAATAGATTTCTCTATCTGTTATCAGACTGTGAAGACTTATTTTCACACACCTTGCATGTCCCCATGATACTACATAGGCTTGTACATTAGGTTGTTTCCTCCGTTAGCTTCTCTTGAAATCCTGACGTGCCCCAAACCTGTGGGGGAGCACCAGTGATAAAGGAGGAAGAGCCAGCAACAGAGGAATGCATTTGAAAAGGGCTAGGCTTGGGGTTTTTTTCAGCTGCTAATAGTGGCCAGTCTAAACTATTCTGCCAGCCCACTGTCCATGTCCTACACATTTATTTTCTTCAGTTTCTTTGCCACCAAAGAACCTCTTCCCTACATAGTGCTGTGAAATCGTTAATAATATGTTCTTGATTTCAATAGAATGCAAGTTCTTTTTCTCTCTCCTCCAAAATTCTGGTGACTATATTATTGGTTTCCTGTTTTCATGCTTGATTACTCTGTTCTTCCAGAGCATCTGTGACTTGAGCTGTACAACCTGCTAAGTCCGCCCTAATGCCCTGGCACTCTCTAATTGCAGCACTGTCATTTAGATTTTTATGATAATGTGGAAGGGGTAAGGGAGCTCCACTACTGTGCCTGTATTTCAAATTTGCTCTTTCTCTATTACCTTATTCATTTGGCATCATATTGATGCCATATATATGATATTCTTTCTCCTCTTGTTTGGTTGTAAACTCCTTTTTGTCTTTGCATTTTTTACAAATTACTTGTAATTAGTTGCTAAAATCATTTAAATATTTAAATGTTTATTGAATTTAGCGATCTCAGAGGTCAGGACATTGTACCAAGGAGAAATAAAATAGAAGTCACTTTTATCTTACATGACTACAGTACCATTTAAAAAAAGATAAATGGCCTTGGTATAGTAAATGTTTTTTTGTAACGTGTTTTCTAAATGTAAGAAATTCTGTGGGAAAGACTATGGCATCTTGTGCTGTCTTCCTTTTTATTAAGAAAAAATACGCTACTGAATTCCTGGCATTAAGCTCCGCAGTCTACTAAGTTCTGGTTTAAGCTATAAAATATTAGCAGTATCCTTTAAAATAAAAACTGAGCAGAACAAGTTACTTTTTTTTCTTCTTAATAAAACATGCCTTGAAAACTGATAATGATCTAAATGGGAAATTTGATTCCAGTCCCCTTTGAAGTTAAATAAGAGCATGAGAATCATCCCTAGTTTTCCAAACTCTTTTCTTAGTATTGTAAGGTTGCAACCATAATTCTGAGAGCGCTTTGTTTGAATAGGAACCGCACAATAGATCACAAGATACAGGTTTAGGAAGCTGTAATGTAACATTCAGCTCAATGGATTTATCCTAACTTAAATGAGAAAAGAATTTGTTTATAAAACATACCATAATGATGTCATCAAGAGGTTAGTTCTCTTAAAATATCTTGAAAATTCTTTCAAATATGCGATGGTATAGCATCTACCAAATGCTTGTTCTGTCCTTCAGTTCTATAGAGGTAATTGTATAGTATATTCATTACTAAAGTAAAATGACGAAAAAATTACTTGCCTCATAAACAGGTCCTTTTGTATCATTTCAATGGAGTGGTATAATAAGGATGATTCTACATACCATGACCTAATAAGCTTTTATGAACAGTTTCAGTAGTATAGTTCTGAAACTGCTATTAAATCTAATAACATTAATATAGAAATGTAATTAGTGGAGGTGTAGGTTGCAATAGTTCTAATCATAATCTTTTTTTCTATATGTGTTGTTAGATATATACTGATGCTCCCACACATTCTGTATTGCAGCGACTAATCATAAAAATAAAAGCTTTATAAGACTGTTTAAGAGATACGTACACTAAATATCAGAGGCATAACGAATTATATTTTCCATATATGCCGTTTCTCTGGCACTCTGACTCATTGATCAAGTCTGCTTATATATGAGTGTGATTCTGATTTTGTTGCTGGGAATGCATTTCCCTAACATTTATCTACGCTCCATATTTCTCTGTTTGCTAGGTTCAGGAGAAGGTGTTTGCACCCTGATTTGTTAGCAAGACAATCTATTTAGATGAAATCCCAGTTTAGTGATTAGCAAAAATAAAAAATCACTGCAAATAGCCGTGAATATTTTGGCAGTAAAGCCACACAAAGAAAGAAGTGTCTCTTTCTTTGGTGCATAGTTGTCATCCTCTGAAGCATTCATGTGGTCAGATGACATGGCACCCCAAGATATTTTGATATTCATATTTACTAAAATGTTGGGAAAAGTTTGAAAGTCAGTTTGTGTTTTGGGGTAGACCTGTTGTAACACAGTGCTGTTATGTCTATATTCACCATTTATTCTGAGGAGGATTTATGTTTGGGGTTTTTGTGTGTGTGAATTTCAGAATGAGGATGTCATTTGTTGTCAGAAGGATCTAATGCCAAGGTAGCAGAGGTGTCGCCTTTGAGCATGCTTATGTGTGTTACAAAAAAAAAAAGGCACCAATATGGGAATAAGGCCAGTGTTTTGTCATACACTTGTGTGACATTTTCTTCTGCCTTGCTTAGTGGGAATGAGGGGAGAAGAGGGATGGAAAAAAATGCACGTGAACTCTTAGTGGCGCGTGTGGAACAGGAGTTCAGTCTTGTCCTGTTGCAGCTTTAGGATTTGGGGGCTCCTAGATTGCAGTCATGGAGCAACTAAGGGACAGTCACACTACTGATGAAGCATAAGCATATTCCCTGGTTTAATTATTCAAAGAAATTTCTACTCCCATCTTCATCCTAGTTTTCTAGTAAGTACATAATAATTTAATCTCAGCCTAAGAGATGGCTACATATTGGTGTTTGCAAATGTTTCAATACTGGATTGCACGTACTTTGACAAAACCAATATTTATTCTTCCACAAGAACGACTGGTACTAAACAGGGTTTTTCCATTAATATCTTCAGGATTTGGTGAGATTTTGATGGCCTGGTGACAAAAAACAAGCTCAAGTGCAGCTGTGCTACTGCTCAAAAAGAAATAATAAAATAAAATCTTACATAATTTACAATAAAATATATTGGTGGATTCCTTAGAGATTGCTATTAATTAATGTTAAACATATGCAGTTAGTATATTTGTTAGTGTAATGCATGTGAGTTGTTGGAAAATTATTTTTATTGGGCCTTATTTTCTTTGTAAGATCAGTTTAAAAGCAAGAGGAAAGTTTCTGGAGCTATATGACTTTCAGCAGTTTTAAGCAGAACTACTATGTTTTGTTTTAGCTTTGTTTTAACCATTCACAAATACATTGTATTAGTCTCATCTCTGATCATGTAGTTGAAGTTTAATTTAATTATTCTGTCTTCAGTGAGTGCAGCTGAAAAAGAACAAAATCAATTAAAGGGTGACTTAGTTCTGGGAATACAGGAGGCAGCTCTGTTTAGTTTTAAGGAAGTGAATGAGCATCCAAGACATTTCATCTTCACAATATGTGTAAATTCAAAATACATGGCTTAGAAATAAAAGATGTTACTGTACTTTAATGAACTTAAATTGCTCAGTTCTACCTTTTTCTCTTCGACCCAGTTGATCTCCCTTGCAGCCAGTGTGTTTTGCTTTGTACTCCTATATAGCTGGCAATCCCCTCTGGGCTTTTTCCTTTAAATATTACACCTCTGGGCAGGGGACTAGCTCCAGCTCATCCCAGCCATTGTATCACTTCTTTTAAGTTCCCAGTTTGGTTTCCAGTCCTTTTAAATTAAAGAGACTGGCCAAGCTTTACTACAGTAAATAAACCGGGGATAATATTTTTAATCTTATTCTTTGATTGTATTTTGTGTGTGTGCTGTCGTTGTTTCTATGGAATACTGGCTGCATCATGTTTAGCATAGGAATGAGTGCAGTGGAACACTTGGCAGGACAAGCTATGCTTTGCCAACTTTACTGACCATCTGGTTTAGTGGCAACAGGGAAATGGAATACCACTTCAAATAAGAAATTAGTGAAATAAGCAACCTGACAGCACTGGGATACTTGGGATTCTCAGTGGATATCTTAAGTACCAGGGCAGGAAGTTTCTTCTGGCCTGTGAGACCAGTCTGGAAACTAGCTAAAGTAATTGTGGTGAAGCAATTAGTGGATTGCAGAGGAGAAGGGAAGAGGTGCAGCATGAAGGTGCATAGATCCCCGAAGGCAAGGATGGAAGATTTCATCTGATACAGCAGAGCTGAGATTGGGAGTGTGGACAGCAGTTGTTAAGTGAGGAGGTGAAACAGCTGATTTTTTTGGTAACTGTGCTCTGGACAAGCTAGTTCAGTATTCAGGCAATGATTGCTTGTTCCAAATGATTGCCTTCTCACTTCGTATTAAATAATGTTATCCATAATTTATTTGTACATACACCTTAAAGATGAACACAATGTTAATAATCTGGTAAAAGTGGTAAATTGCACAACTGTGTTTAAGCACGAGTTAAATCAATTACAGTAGAGTGTTCACCCTAGCCAGAGACTGTAGTAGTAGTTCTGGACTGGATTTATGGCATAAAACCAATCAAACAACAAAACCCAGAAGCAGCAAAAACTTTGCAAAGAATGAAAAAACTTCTTTTTGGAATATTGCTGGGAAATCAACACAAAGTTAAAAATAAATAAATAAAAATAGATGGCAAAGGATATATTCTAAAAAATCATGCTACTTTTGTCATACCATAAACCATCGTCTTACTGCTTTTATCTATGTCTGAAAAAGTCTCAAATGAAATAATTTTGAAATTGCCTTGATTGTCTCACTTGTAACATATCTTTAAATCTTACAGAGCAGCTGCTATTATTATTTAATTGTGTTATAAAATTAAATTTTTCCATCTGGTAGTCTGCTGTTTTTGTAGTTGTATATCCTTTTGGCTAAATCTTATGAATGTAAAGAAGACAGTAGAACAAGCTAAAACAGCCCAGCATGTATTTAGTCAGAGATTAAAAGCTGTCAGTAAGATGGAGAAACAGGATGCCTAAGCTTCTGTTCAGTCAGCTATAAAAGACAAGAAAACAGAACCAATAAACTGTATGAATATATAAATGGAAAATTAAAAACTCAGACCTACTAAGAGTAGATGAGTCTGTTGTTGTAAATTAATTATTAGTAAGATGCACTCATTGGCCAGCTACATTGGCTGCAAGTCTGCGGATTAGGAGCTATTTCCTATTTCAGACGTACTCTACGCATCTGATGAAAACAGTATATCAGGAGGCCTTCTCAATTATGTGCTTGTGTGACAACGTAAACATTGATGATTTTAAACGTTAGATTGAAACAGTTGATTGGTTAGCTTTTCTTTAATTACATTAAAGATAACATATTTATCACTTTTCCTCCAGAAAGATTTTTGTGCTTGTTTCTGAACAAAAAAAAGACAGAACTGCTTGGCCTGTAGAAATTCCTGGTCACCCTTTTTATGTGCGCCATTTTTACGATTACAACTACAATGAATTTTGAAACTTCTGGCTGATTCTGAAAGGGAGTTCAGAATTAAATCTAATCTATGTAGTGTGGTCGCTTCATACACCACAAAATTGTTGGATCTTCTGCATAAGATTCTTTGCCCAATACAGAAAACCGTGCATTAATCAAATGTAAGCCATAGTTAGTGAATATAGGGTTACAGATTGTGAGGATGGTGGTATGTAAAGGAGTCCTTTTACCTTATATTAATTGTGAAGGTAAGTAAAATGAGCATTTAAAACATTCAGTATTCTGCTAAAAAGGGGTTATAAAAATAACTACATCATCTTTGGCCTTCAGAATTCTTGGAGTTATTAGGAATTATTCATGTTTCTGTTTTGTCTGCTTTTTAATGATATACATGTGGTTATATATTTACACTCGGGCTCTGTCGGTAAAGCGCTCTATTAATGAGGATAAATGTTACTTAAGTGTCTACATGAAATAAATGTCCTCCTTAGTCCTTCCAGAAGTACACCTGCATGAAGATTACTCACCCTACAGCCACTGAAATACTTCTACTAGGTTAGAATCAAAGTGTAACTTCATTCTACGTTATTTCTGTTGCTGTTCGTTCTTCCAGTGCATTTGCTTTATTTATTCTTGTGGTGCTAGTATTATTTGAAGTTACTACGGCAACCTGTCACCATCTGCTATTATAAAGTATGCTGGGATTTAGTTGCTAGGTGTTGAAGTTTGTCATCTTACTCATATGACCCTAATGTTTTTCAGATGTTTTCTTTTCCTGTACATGTTGTATCCACAGCTAATATGCACTTTAACAACAGTGGAAAAGATTCTGCATTCTTTCCCCTTGACCTGAGAAAGCCCTATTTGTTTTACAGAATACATCTATGATCCTTTTTGATGTACTTTGTATATACTCGACCAAAACAGCATTTCTTTTACCTTAGCCACTATTTTGCAGTGTTTATACTAAAGCCAGCCAGCATTATAGTTCATTTAAATTTGATATTAATTATGCTTTTTTTAATTGGCAGGGAGTTTGAATGTTTCCTGAAACATTTTCTCCTCTGTCTCTTTTTCATTTTACTACCTATTTACTTGTGTTCCTGCTCCTGATAGAAATGCAGCGTTCGTACTATCAATTTCCTTTTTTCTTTACCCATTTTTGAAAGGCTGTCAGCCAATTGGTTAATTCAAAAATTTGATTTCAGTGCTGTTTCTGTTCCCAGCTCTTTTACATTTAATTGGAAATGAATGTTTCTAAGTTGGAAAACATACATTTTATTAAATCTCTTCATAGTAGTGCAGTGTTTTCAGAGTTATTTCTGTTAATTTTTCTGTTAGTATTCTCTCATCAGTCAAGTGTTTACTTGGATACATTTATTTTTTTATACATTTGACCTAGTTCTAATCAACCTTTTCTGCTGTAACTCACAGGATAAATCCTAACAAGCCTAAGCACAGCTGAAATGACTTGTTAGGATTCTATCTGAAGAACTTCACCTTCTCTGCCCCAACCTTTTTTATATTATTCAATTGCTACGTACAATGCTTGACTTAATGAAATAAATTTTTGAATCATAAGCATTAGACTACTGTGTTTGTAGGCGGTGCTTGATTCTGAGTGTCTTCTGTCCATCTAGTGAGCATGCAGTCTTCATTCAAAGTGTAGCAGATCGTTCTTGTGCAGAACTTACTGTATTTTCAAGCAGTTCATACTCTTTGCACATTCTAGTAAGAGGTCCTTAAACAGCATAGGAGAATTTAAGTGAATACGTAGAGATATTTGCAGATTTGATCACAGCTCTTTATAGTCCTATATTACACTTAAGTTCTACCAGTGAGAATGGTGATGCTGAAAGCACATGAGTACTTCAAAGATCCGAGGCTGCATCTGAGAAGCGAATCTTTATTGCTGGTATTTGGGGATTAGGAGGGAGGGGCAACCTTTTAACCTATAAAGAAGCTAGCAGTTAATTTCTAATAGTTGAGATTGCTGGCAAGAAAATTATTAAAGATCGAACAGTGTGTATTTTCTTGCTTTGCAGTTACATGGAAATGATGGAGGAAGTTTTTGTAGCAAACCAGCTTTACTGTCACCTTCTTTTTTATGTATCATTCAGTCCCACTGATGTGAATTTGACAGGTTTTGTGCAAGGTACTGGCCAGCAATATGTGATCTTTGCAGTAATCTTTTCAGTAATCAAGGCATATAATCTGTTAATTTTAAAATCAGCATACACAGTTACTAAGAATAGGCATTCATGCTGTACCATAATCACAGATACAGCTAGACACATTTTAGAAGTTGGTTTCAACAAAAGAAATAACCTTCTTAAAGGCTTTATGCCTTTAAGCAACATAATACATCTATTCAATGCTTGTGAAGAAATGCTGCTTATTTCAAGAAGTGATTATTTAACATGGGTATAGAAAGGCATTCTGTGGCAAATGTTTAACTACTAAAAATACAAGCTGTTTTTCATGTACAATTCTCTAACTTCTGTCAGTAGTTTTTTTTTTCAAAATCAAGACATCAGAAGAAAAACCCCATACAATTTCATTACTGAATCCTTTGCAATTCATTATTACTTTCAGCTATACATTTAAGATCACAGAAGAGATTTGTCTGATCCATAACTGTAAAAGTGAACTACTACAGCAGGAAAACCAGCATTTCTTTTTAGAAGAGCATCAGTACCCGAGAACATACGATTCCTTACCTGAAAGCTTTTGGTTTACCTGCAGAAAATGTGTCTTCTTAGTGTTAAAAAGTAGGCAAGCCTCTTACTAGCACTAATGTTACTCCAAAAGAAGGTATAATAGGTCCTTTATGTTGTAATTTTCACTGTTTATATGCAAGAAGTGTGCTGGGTCTGCTCACGTAGGAATAAATAAATAAAAAAAAAGGCAGTACAAACTGAACAGCAGCTAACATATGAAAGTAAAAGACCTCTAGTGGCCATAACCTGAAGTTAAAGAAGGCTTCCCTTCTCTAAGTGGTAGACAAAATGGTTGGGTACGACAAACTGCAGCTGATACTTTAGTAATGTGTGCCTTTGTTGCCTTTCTGATGTGACAGAAGTATAAAGTGAATCAGAGTTAAACAGAAGATCTGATCAGTACCAGGTGGAAATTAAATTCTGGTCAGAGGGGCTAAGGAGTCCCTTTTATCAGTTGTAAACCAGTATGATGAAAAGATCCAAGTAAATCTAGAAAATTATTTTGCATGCTCATCTACTTCATAGTCTCTTATTTTAATAACATCAAAGCATTTAAAGCAAGTTCACTTTTAAAACAATAATTAAAACTTCAGCAAATTATAAGACATCAATAAGGAGGATTCTTTACTGTCTTAAAGGAAAACTGCAAATCGTTAAGCTCACTATTACTGCTTGAGAGAGAAATATCTTTGTGACTTTCAGTAAATTACAGTGAAAACCTAGGATTATAAATAATTTTGTATCTTCAGTGTTTCTGCTTTAGGAATTGAAAAAAGAAAATATTTCCTTTTGAGGAAGTTTGAAAAGTTTTGAGAGATGAAAATAATAGTATTCTATAGAAGTTTTAAGGAGTTCTGTAAGAGCTACTTAAATGCCTACAGAATGTAAAAAATACCCCGTTTTGCAATATTTCTTCCTGTGAATAGCCTGTGTTTCTAGAATGATTAGAAAATTTTGATGTAAGTATGTTTTCTTCCTATGAATTCCTAATGGAAGAATCCTGGGCAACATCACATGCCTTTTAGGGAGTCTTAAGGTAATATTGAGTTGTACTTTTATATATAAAGTTTTCTTGTCCCAATGTGTGTTTCCATGCATGGTTTCATAAATGATGCAGCTTTCTCACCAGAGCCTATCTCTTATCAGGGTAGCTTCTGAATTATCCTTTTTGAGTTCTTAGTATATTTCAAGCTTGCAAAAGCTTGAGTATTATTTTATTTTTACATAAATAAAAGGATTTATTAGGCATTTACAGTAGTTCAACTTTAGAAAGAATACAATCCAATATCTTAAGTAATCTGCATGTGTTGATTTCTGTCTCATTTTCTTTCAGAGTCATTTTGTGGCATGCATGACAGCTATCTTAAACCAGATGAACAATCAGCATTATTCGGTTTACATTGAAACTTTTCAGACAAGTTCAGAACTAGTGGTGAGTACAAAATAATCATGGAGGTGATAAATAATTCTTAGTATTTTATTTCCTGTGAAAAATCAGTAGTATTGTTTTGGAGTATCTTGTCTCATTCTTCGTAGCATGTTTCTGTATGTTTTCTGCCTCTATGTCATTGTGTTGCCTCCCTTTCTAATGTTGACCTTGGAACAATACTGTAATCAGAAATTTGGAAAGATATAAGCGTTGTTGACCCTCGCACCAAGGTGGTAATATAATAATTAGGAATAAGTAATGGGATCTTTGTGTTATACTGTTCTGAGGAGGAAAAAACCCCACAACAAAACAACTACAAAACCAACCCTCAACTAATTGAATCCTCCCTCCCCACTTTGCACATGGTGATCCATTTCCACTTTTCATTTTCACTGTTAAGTCTACTTCTGGTCCAGATAATGTTGTATGCTAAATGCAGTAAATGCCTTATTATTGCCACACATTGTTTTATGCCAGTTGTTTCTGGCATAATTTAACGATACTTTGGGTATATTCTAGTTTGTACCGGGTCACTATGTTCTAGAAGGTTTCGCTAGTCCTGTGTTTGTCTTTTTATACTCCTGACATAACTCTGAAATAAGTCTGGGTATTGGCAAAGGTTTTGATTACACCATCTACAGTTTGTCCATGGAGGTAATATTTTCAGTTGGCAAGATTTGTCCATTTTCCTTTCTTTCTTAAAGCCCAATGTAATGACTGTTAGCTTTCATTTGGAATCCGAGACTGCTGTTTTACAGGACTTCAGTTCCAATCCTGGGCTTACTGACATCACCAGGAATTTTTTGTTTACTTCACTGGGAGCAAAGTGGAGCCCTCCATCTTAGTTCTTTAATCACAGCAGGAACACTTAAACTTTGTGTTACACAGTCACAGACTTATTTTGTTGTTCTAGGACTTCTTGATGGAAACATTCATAATGTTCAAAGATCTCATTGGAAAGAATGTTTACCCTTCAGACTGGATGGCAATGAGCATGGTGCAGAACAGGTAAAATGGGGCTAGAGGATCAGAGCTCATGTTCCATGTGCTTGTGAAAAGTGAACTTGTTTCATATCTTACAAAAAGTTTTGCTGTGCGGTCTAAGGTGATTATATCATTCCAGTTTGGTGAATGCCAAGAAGGTCATAATCTGAAGTAATTTACTGACAATACATTAAATAGCTAGCTGCTTGTGCTTTAAATCCACTTACAATGGAAGGGGAGGGAAAAAAAAAAAAGTATTTAACAGTAAAGTGGAAGTACATAGTTGGTCTCCATGTTGACAGTCAACAGAAGACAAGCTGTAAAAGGCCTGTTGATTCTTAAATGTACAATTTCTGCACAGGGTTAGAATGTCCTCACTAATACATCAGCAAGTTCATTGTGATGCAAGAGTTATCAAACACAATTTTCTTTCTGGAATGATATGGTTGCTTGGATTGCTGAAAGGTCTGATGATAAAGACCAAATCTTTGAGTGCAACGCACTATTTGTAGGAGGAGGTTGGATCCACGGTACTTACTGTAGCTCATATAATTGAGGAAATGTATTGCTATACTATAGATCATTTGAGGTTTCATCATGATTACTTCAAACTCAGGTATATTGCCTCTGTAGATCAAGATAGCATCTAAGCAAAAGTTCGTATAATCAAATTTATCATGCTCCCTATTGTTTGCTCTATGAGAGCTTGCTATTAATAAGAAATCTTTGAATACTCTTGTATTATAAAATTGACTGAAGGAAATATCTTGTGGACATAAACTGTGCAGATTTTACACTTTTACCCACAGCTATAAACTGTCGGTTTTGGTGTCAACATAAATGATGATGGGATAAACAAAGTATTGCTTGATCTCTGTTAAGCCACAGGACCACTGTTGTCTTGGTGTTAGGTTTGCAAGTAGCGTAAGTGAAATTTCACATCATACAGATTTTGCTGCCACATGAGCTCTTTTCAGTTTATCATTTCCATACCATGTGATCCTGAATTGTAAGAAAAAGAGAAGTGATCTTTGTGCACCTCCACCATTGATAATGGGTTTAAACAGCTGGCTTGGGCCAGCATATCACAGATGGATTCCTTCCGAGTATCTTTGAAATATTGCTTGTTTGAAGAGGAAGGAAATGTTCTTCCCTTGAGGTGTGAGTTTTGTTGTTTTTTATGGGCGTCAGTTAGAAATGAATGTTTCTGGCAACAAGGAAAGGCTAGTATATCGAGTACAGGATGGACTATGTGAGGATTCATTTCCTAATAATTGTTCCTAGCCATTTTGAGGTACTGACTTTTTTCTTTTTGTGTCTCTAGTCTGTAACAGAGGAAAGCAAGGGAGAGTTGGACTGAGAATGCCAAGTAAAATACATGGCTGCTCTAAACAAAGTTAGTTGGTTCAACTTGTTTATTTGTAGAACTTGTAGGTGAGGAAGAGTTTCTTCAAAATTTGAACATGTAGAGGTTTTACAAGCATCTGCATATGTAGAAGAAATTGAACAAAAAAGTAGCTATGAGCATGTGACCACCTTACCTTGTGGATTTTTTTTTTTTATTTGCTGGATTCCCTCCTCGTCATGTTTAGTGGAATTCATGGCTAAAAACCTCACTGAAAGGGATCTGGATTTGGGGAAAAAATTCACTTCATTTACTTTTTTTTATTTATTTGGGTGTTACCTTCAGGGCTGAACTTACTCTTGCTTCTTGTTCTCAAAGAAACACTTTGAGTTTATATGCTGGATTGGATAATGAAGTGAATATGCTTTCTTTTCTTGAGGAAGACTTCTGTTGGTGAGGTGGATTTTAGATCATCTGTGCTATCATTATTTTAGTTTTGTAAAAATGGCAGTAACATTGAGTTTTCTAGAAGTCACAGAGAGACTAGGCTAAGAACTAAGTCTCAAAGATGCATAGCTTCCAATTAACTTAAAATCCACAGATGCTGTTTATTTGAAATGTCAGTTACGTAATTTTACTCTTCCAGTTTTATAATATTGAAAAGGAGAGAACAGAGGATACTTAATAAAGTTGATAATCTCTTGGGAGTGTTTGGTCTTGAGGAAGAGATTTGCTAAGAAAATTTAAACCATTATGATAACAAATTTTGATTATTAGATACATTTTCATCTAGGATTTGAATGGAAAGGTGTTAAATGAAGTTTTCTTTTATGTGTTCCGTGATTCAAAGCGAGGATGATGGTTCTAGTGGGTAGTGACAATGGCATTGAGGGCTCAGGTGCCTAAACCTCACTTTCTGTCACTCATGTACACTAATGTTCATGCGGAGAGATTGCTGACACCTTTTCTGAGGTGGGCAGATACATATATGCTGGTGGATGTGTTCATTCCAGGTAAGACTTTGTACATGATAGTAGTTTCATCCCCCTTGTTTCTCTGTCTGAGCCAGTCTTTGGCCTATAAAGGTAAAATCTAATTCAGTGTACATTCTATGTGGCTGCTGCTGCAATTTGCAATTATATTTAATGTAGCAAGGATTACTCTTAAAAAGTATCAGCTTAGTACTAAAGTATCCTTACAGTCTTTTATTGTATGTAAGCATCAAACCTTTCATATCTAAAAGTGTTTCTCTTATCTAGAAAATGCTGTTAACATCTGCATTATTCAAAAGTATAGGAATTTTTTTATTCTATGGGGGTGGGGGAAGTGTCAATCCTTATTCAAAGAATATGTGTTTGGGGCTTGGGGGTTCACCTGGTGGTATCTATATTGCCTCAGTTATTGACAATAGAAATTAATTTGTGGTATTGTCCATTTATTGATAATGCCTCCTAAGGACTCTGAACTTCGTGGGACAGTTTGGTCCAGGCAGGCTTTGTTGCTCTAAACCTTATCCTATGTTGGACAAGTCAAATGAAAATACTTAAAGAAAAAAGTCAGCATTAAAATAAAACATTTAGAAACTATTTAACAGTGCTTCTGTAAACACATTGCTTACCTAAATTGATTTGGCACTGTTTATACTCCTTGATTATGTTGCTGTTCCCAAGATCACATAAGGAAATAAGTTATTGATCGTACTTTCATGTCTTAATTTTATGTTATATCAACAACTACGAGGAGGGATTTTTGTTATCAGTCTTTATAGGAATTTGGTTTTGCTTTGTTTGTTTGGGGTTTTTTTGAGGGTGCGGGTGTTCTATGAAATAAATTGAAGAGTAATTTAGATTTCTAGATTTGTCTTATTAACATGCTTTACTCCAAACCAGAGAAGTAGCAAAGAAAAAGTCACAAAGGGTCAGGCTGGGGTCTGTTATAATAACAATGAGAGAAGAAAATAAATAAATAAACCACCACCACAAAAAGTGTTAGCACAGCTAAGGTTTTGCATTCTTAATTCACCTGTTCTGAGTAGGAGGCTACATGCAGGCCTCTTTACATCCTGAAGGACATATTTTACCTTAAGAGTCTCCCCTTCTCAATTTGCAAAAATATTAGTTACAGGCTGTATGGCGTGTCTATTGTGTAACCTAGCCAATGGCAGAATGTAGTTGGCACTTCTTCCCTATGGGCGTTCCACAAAGCCTGACAGTTTCCCCTAGATGACCTCTTGTATTTTGTATCTAGCAGGGTGTCCCAGCTGCTGATGAAAGAATATACAAAACAAGTGATGCACAATGCAATTGCTCACCACCCGCTTACCGATCCCAGTCAGTTCCCGAGCAGCCGGCCCTGCCCCCTGGCCAATCCCCCCAGTTTTTCTTCAGCATGACGTCATATGATGTGGAATATCCCTTTGGTCAGTTTGGGTCAGCTGTCCTGGCTGTGTCCCTTCTCAGCTTCGTGTGCATGTTCAGCCTCCTCACTGGCAGGGCAGTATCAGAAGCTGAAAAATCCTTGACTTAGTGTAAGCGCTGCTCAGCAACAACTAAAACATCAGTGTGTATTCACCATTATTCTCATCCTAAATCCAAAACACAGCACTAGACCAGTTACTAGGAAGAAAATTAACTCTATCCCAGTCGAAACCAGGACTCAGGGAAAGAGGGCATTGGAGGAATTTTGCTGTAGGATATACTGCAGTACAGAAACAAAATCAGAGTACATTTACTTAGAGACAGAGGAAAGAGAAGACCTTAACTAGTGCTGCAAGGTTGGTCATGTTTGTGGGTAGAAGGTGTTCCTAATGAGCAGGACACTCTAATTACTCTTATACATAAAGACAGACAGACAGTGCATGCATGACATCAGGGGTATTTCTACTAAATGTTAGATGTCTGGCATAGATAAGGGGAAAAGAATGGGAGAATGACTTCTTATAAGGTCCTGGGGAATTTTAATTTTTTTTTTTTAATTAGACAGAGAAAGCGCATGCCATCTGGGAAGGGAGATGCTTCTGTCCCAAGGAAGGGAGAATGGATACATTCATGTTCAGGACAAACTGTGGTAGGAGAGTTGAAAGAATGGGAGTAGAAGCTTAATTGACTAAACTTACTTAGTCAAGCTTTGCCTGTATCAGGATGGAATGATTTATCTCAAATTACATTACATCACTATTATAAATAACGTGCTGTTTGCTCTCAAAGCATGTTCTGATTCCCAAAGCCCATTTGAAGGGGGTAGAGGCTGTGCGTACTAGTCTTACTGGACGGCGAGTATTCTATTAGCAACTGAGAATCAAAAAGTGGAATGAACTACTACTTTTTGGTTTTTTCCCTGTTTTTTTCCCCTTCTTCCATTAACAGCAAGGTGGGAAGAACACTTTTTTGTGGCATGCTAGATGGGGCAGAACACTTTGGGAAATAGTAAAATCCTCATTAAGGTTACAAGGATATAATATCTGAGTTATTTTTGTAATCCTCCATGGTAGATGTAATTAACTTTTGTTCTAATGAAGGTTGCTTGCTGCACACTTCTTACCAGTTCCTACTGCTTGTATGTGCACTTTATTCCACTTATGGTACTTAGACTATTGGCTATTAGCTTATTAAAAGCAGTAATTCCTAGGTACATGGCATTTGTGCGGAAATGCTTTGCTGGTTTAGGTAATACCATGTAGTCTGGTTATCTCTCAGCTGTTCATAATTTTAATTTAAAGGCACATAACTCCTCCCAGGAAATTCCCGTATACCTTATTGTCAACATGATGTGCATAGGGAGTCAGATTCGCTGAATAAAAGAAATGGTTAGCGGGGTTAGCAACTAACGGGAAGCCTTCACGTGCCTGCCTTCTGCTCCTCTGGGCTTTGAAACGGTAATTGCTCAGGTAGAGTTTAAAAGTGCTTGATCTTCTCATAATTAGTTCCTGGAATCAGTTTTGGTTGATGTTCAGTCTGAAGTGGCTTAATAAGCACTTTCATTGTTTGTGTGTCCATTTGAGTTGTTTTTTGAACCTTGTTGGCATTATATTTAGGTATTAAAAAATAAAACCGTTTTTCACCAGTACATTTCAAGGTCAGATCCTGCTTGCTGAAAAACTCATGTGAGATAACACTGTAGGATATTTTCTAACACCAGAAAGGCTTTTTCTAAAATATGTTTTTGTTACCTGTATATCTGAGTATTTTCAGACCTCTGTCGGAGTCAAGTGTTCCCCAGCCCTTTTTAAGTCTAACTTGAATGGTTTAGCGCTGCAGGTATTTGGCAAAACAGCTGGAAATGTTACCAATTTTCTTTGATTACACATACTAAAAATAGCTGCTTATTTGCTGATGAACTGCTTTGTAACACCCTCAAGACCTGGTTCTCATGTAGCTCACATGTTGTAGCAGCATTATTAATTCAGCAAAATCTCATTATGGCTTCAGGTCAGTGCCACCTGCATCCCCAACTACCTCACCATTTCTCAGACTGCCAGGAAATATAGATTCTGTTGGTATCATTAGGTCCTGGCCAACCAGCAAAATGAGGCAGAATAAGTTCCTATTCGTCACCTAGCAAGGGACTGTAGGGATTCCTTTTTAAGAAAGGATTCCAGACCTGGGTTTTTTTCATAGATCATCTGTGAATGGCTCTGATAATGCAACTTATGAAAAACATATTTTCCACACTATACATATGCATGTTTCTGAACAACTCTACCTTTGAATAGAAAAAGTCTTTTCAGAAGATCTAGCTGCTTATAGTATTGTCCTGTGAAATTCGAAAATGTTGCTTTGTGCATTATGAGGAGACGGCATTTTTAAAGTTGTAGTCTCAATCTTTAAGTAACAAGCACACGCAACAAATTCAGGGGCTGTTGGACTGCTTTTTCTTTTAAATTTTCTGAAGAGAAAGAGAACAGCTGGTAGTCACAATTTAAGCGTATTATTCAAGAATGGTATTTGTAATAGTTTGGGAGAGAAGGGAAACTGAACACAGTTGGCAGAGAGTAGGGAAACATGCCTTTTTCAAGCAAGAAGCTTAAGTATTTCTGGGAGAGATGTTATCAACTGTGTTGCTACTACCAGCTCGCTAGATTTCATAGAATCATAGAATACCTCAAGTTGGAAGGGAGAAAAACCCCAACTTAATTAAAATACTAGAACTGCTTCTCAGTCTTCCATCTGTCTGTTGGTGGAAATGAAAGCTCGTCATATCTTCATGATTTAGAAATATTTGATGCTGTGATATATGTATTGATGTCAGTGGGTATTGTGACTATTCACAGCACTAATGGATCTGACTATACACAAGGTACACAGATTCAGTTGATAAGAGTACGCGTTATCCTTTACTCCAGCTGGTGCTGTAATATTGTGTTCAATTTATAAAAAATGTGATGAGATTTTAAATCCAAGAATACCATTTTAATTACGAAAATAGGAAAAAAAAATCCTCCTTAACTTTAATTTTTTGATTATTAATATGAAGTGATTCTGCTCTCATAGGAAATGTAGAAGAAAACTTAGATTTATTCTATCCAGCTATGCTTTAACAGTTTGCTTAAAACATTGCCTGGCTCATTATTTGTCTTGCAGAGAATAAAAAGGGGCATTTATTTATTTATTCCTAAGAGGGAAAAAAAAATACAAGTAGTTTAGGTAATTTTAACTCTTGCTTTTCAAAGATGTATTGGGAGCTAAGATTCATTTGTGTAACCAAGATTGGATGACACTGTTGCAGTTTATTTTATGCAAATAAGGCAGAATTTAGAAGGCTGATCGGTTGCATCCAAGTACCTCCTTTCTTTGATCTCATTTTCCTCTGGCAACTTTTGACTGGCCTAGGCATACTTGACAGGAATGCAGGTGTTTTTCGTAAGGGCTTGAATTTTCAGGGGGTCAGAATGCATTTACACATAGGCTATGGCATATTGCAGAACTTTGTAATTTTAATATATGAAAAAGTATTTTAAGCAACAAGTATAAATTTCTAATGAAAATATTCTTTTATGCACACGTGCACAAAAGGGTGAATGAAGTATTATAACAAGTTCAAACAGTTTGTACTGTACAGTTATTGCTTTAATTATGTATAGTAATAAGATGGGTCCTTGGGCAGTTTGTGCTATGAGACTAAAAATGTCCTTGCTGAAATGCAATTTCCCTGTTAATATGAAGTCCCTTTCAGAGGCAAAGGACATCTCATTTACTTATTTTTGTTTTTCTTGCTGGGGTATTTGGTACACAGTGTCTCAGTATTCTCAGATTTGTATCTCCTGTCCATTAAATCTAGGTAACTCTGTTTCC